>NC_079217.1:1725880-1833380 GCF_029633865.1 Lampris incognitus
GGTTCAATCCACCTCGTTGTGAGTTCTCGGATGCCGGGTCTCAGCAGCGTAAGCCGCAGTCTGCCCGCAGTCTGCAGGTCAGCAAATGAAGGAACGATATGGATCCGCTTGACCCCCACCGTCTGTCCCACTGATGTGACCTAACGACAGGTAACAGTCGTCCTTCTGTGGGCAACATTATTCCCCCGTCTTCATTTTGAAATCCCACACAACTGCTATCATATATCATATCATATATCATATCATGTCATGTCATATCATATGTCATATCATATCATATATCATATCATATCATGTCTTATATCACATCATATATCTTATCACATCATGTCTTATATCATATCATATCATATCATGTCTTATATCATATCATATCATATATCATATCATATCATGTCTTATATCATATATCTTATATCATATCATATCATACCATGTCTTACATCATATCATGTCATATCATGTCATATCATGTCTTATATCATATATCTTATATAATTTCATATCATATCATATATCATGTCTTATATCATATCTTATATCATATATCTTATATCATTTCATATCATATCTTATATCATGTCATATATCTTATATCATATCATATGTCTTATATCATATATCTTATATCATATCATATCATATCATGTCTTATATCATATCATGTCATATCATGTCATATCATGTCTTATATCATATCTTATCATATCATGTCTTATATCATATATCTTATATCATATCATATCATGTCTTATATCATATCATGTCATATCATGTCATATCATGTCTTATATCATTTCATATCATATCATATCATATCATATCATATATCATGTCTTATATCATTTCATATCATATCATATCTTATATCATGTCATATCATATATCTTATATCATATCATATCATGTGTTATATCATATCATATATCATATCATGTCTTATATCATATCATATCTTATCATATCATGTCTTATATCATATATCTTATATCATTTCACATCATATCTTATCATATGTCATATCATGTCATATCTTATATATCATATATCTTATGTCATATCATATATCATACCATATATATCATATCATATATCATCATATATCTTATATCATATATCATATCATATCTTATATACCATATATAATCATATCATATACCATGTCTTATATCATATAAACTCGCCTTCGTCTGCTGTGTTTTTCCTCATCCTGCCACAGTATATTATATTATATGTTATGCTATACTATGCTATACTATACGATGCTATACTATAATATACTATGCCATACTATGTTATGCTATGCTATACTATGCTTTACTATACTATGCCATACTATGCTATGCCATGCCATACTATACTATACTATACACAGGTAAGGCACTGGGTCTTTAGTTAGAAGGGAGGAGGAAGGGTTTGTTTGCAGTTTGATGGTAAAGCTTGTTAACACACACGGGCTATAGAGGACCCCCCCCCCTCTCTCTCTCCCTCTCTCTCTCTCTCTCTCTCTCTCTCTCTCCCTCTCTCCCTCTCTCTCTCTTTCTCCCTCTCTCTCCCTCTCTCTCTCTCTCCCTCTCTTCTCCCTCTCTCTCTCTCTCTCTCTCTCTCTCTCTCTCTCCCCTCTCTCTCTCCCTCTCTCTTTCTCCCTCTCTCTTTCTCCTCTCTCTCTCTCCCTCTCTCTTTCTCCCTCTCTCTCCTCTCTCTCTCTCCCTCTCTCTCTCCTCTCTCTCTCCCTCTCTCTTTCTCCCTCTCTCTCTCTCTCTCTCTTTCGCCCTCTCTCTCTCTTTTTTTCTCTCTCTCTCTCTCTCTCCCTCCCCACTCGCAGCGTATTGAGCTGCGGGGCTGGGACATTTCTCGGTTTGACGACCAGCCATGATTTGCTGAGCAACTCGACACTGGGTTCAAAGATGTGTGTGTCGGTGTGTGTGTGTGTGTTAGTGTGTTGGTGTGTGTGTTAGTGTGTGTGTGTGTGTTGAACAGACAGTTGTAGTCAGACGGAGCGAGAGCGGAGCAGAGGGAAGAAGTCAGAGTGGGCTGAGACACGCAACGCGCCGCGCCGGGCCGGGACGAGACGAAAACACTTGGAAAGTTTTACACTTCCAAAAAAGAAGAAGAAGAAGAACACGAAGAAGAAGACGACGACGGCTCTGTGCTCACCCGACGGCAGCGAGTCGCACCTCGGCTCCGACGTGTCTCCCCCTCCTCCCCCTCGGTCGGCTCTTCTGTCTCCCCCGAGTCCTTCCGCGACTCCTTGTCCCTGATTTCCCGGTCGTCGCGCGCCCCGAGCCCGTGCCTCATGGAGGGCCCAGTTCGGATCCGTCGCCATGAGAACGCGCTGCTCTCCTGAACCGTCCGGCGGCTCGTGCCCTGCTGCGGAAGAGGTAAGACGGAGCGTCGCTGTGTCGTCTTATAACCGGCGTGTTAGGACGGTCCCGCCGGGGCCGTGTCGCTGCGGGGAGGACACCTACCTTCCCCCTGTCCCCTGGACTAATGCGGGCGGTCGGACTCGGACCCGCGCCGCCGCCGCCGCCGGCCAAGCGGCGCCCCGCTTCCCTGCGGCGGCGGCGGCGGCGCGGGTCCGAAGCGGCGGCGGGGCGGACCGGACCGGACCGGACCGGACCCGATACGTGCGGCCTAGTTTGTTAAGTGCTCGGTGTTTCGTGCGGTGCCGTAACTTGTGTGTAATGCAGGCGGACTCCGGAGACCTGAGCGGCTTGTCCCCGGACTTGGTGAGCCTGGCGTGGAGACCAGGTCGCGGCGGGTCGGTCGGTGCTGTGAGTCTGTAGTAGCGCTTCGGCGTCGGTGGAGCGCAGCTACGTTTCCAGGGTTCGTGACGCGAGGACGGCACGGTACGTTTGCTCGAACGTGTGGCGTCTGCCAAGCGGATGCCCCCATAGCGTCTTCATACACCGCTGGAGACACGAGCTGTCGTCTGCCTGCGTGGGCGCCGCACTTTGGAGCGACTCCTGCCCCCAGCTCGGTTCTGGTTCTGGTTCCGGTTTGTGATTAGTGATTTGTTGTCGTTATCAAAGGAAGGGGCAGGAAGACCTGACTACTTCCTCCCTTCGCTGCATGGACTACTTTCCCCCCTGACACCCATCCGCTCACCCCGCATCCCTGCTGGAGACGCCTGGCCTGCGGGCAGCAGCGCCTCCCCCCACAGACGGGGGGCCTTTCCTGCAAATGTCCCCGTGCTGGGCTCCTGGTTTCAGAACCACTACATGTTAGAAATGTCCCCGTGCTGGGCTCCTGCTTTCAGAACCACTACATTTTAGAAATGTCCCCGTGCTGGGGTCCTGGTTTCAGAACCACTACATGTTAGAAATGTCCCGGTGCTGGGGTCCTGGTTTCAGAACCACTACATTTTAGAAATGTCCCGGTGCTGGGGTCCTGGTTTGGTTTGGGAGCCTTCGGAGGCGACTGGTCTCTCAGGTGTGTGAGAACTCAGGTGTGCTTTGGTGTGATGGAGGTGCTCACCAGGAGCCACCTGACCTGTTGCCAGCATCACCCTACACACATTCCTCCACTGGTGTGTGAGCATGCTGACCTCACTGTTCAGGTGAGCTATGTGTTGATGGGGTCCTACCTGCTGGGTGGGTCAGTAGTGCACACCAGTCTACCAGAATATTCTCATTTAGCTTAAAAACGCCATTACAACTTTAGCATTTTAACCTTAAGCCGTGTTAAAAAGCCATGAAAGCACCTGCAGACTCGGGGCAGTTAAACACAGATGTGGTAAGCATTAGTGGTACATAAGGTGTGTGTGTGTGTGTGTGTGTGTGTGTGTGTGTGTGTGTGTGTGTGTGTGTGTCAGGGTTGAATGTTGACCTGGGTGACTGGTTGCTGGGAGGATGTCCTCACTCCCTCTTTATCTGGCATGGGGTAAAATGCTGCTTCAGTTTTGCTTCAGCTGCAAAAATAACAAATAACAAAAGTTAATCTGTGTGTGTGTGTGTGTGTGTGGACAGGAGACATGTGTCAGTCGCTGAGTTAGTCAGGCAGACTGCTCATGCGAGCCTCATCCAGAACATTAGTTCATGTTCGCTGGACCTGGCTGGACCTGGCTGTCCCACGTTGTGTGTTTGCTCCCTGAGCTGAACACACTACATCTACTCTGTTATCCCCCTGAATGTGAGTCAAGTTCAGCTTGGCAGCATGTTAGATGCACACACAGTACCACAGGACTACGTGCAGCTTGATTTGCCTCATCTGCTGACGTGAACCTGAACAGAGTGTACGCCACTACCGATGTGAGCCGACCCAGCACCGGGTATTCTTTACTCAGCGGAGCCCCTTGTTGGAACATCTACTCATCTAGCCACATGATGTGCTCTTCTTCTGCATGTTGGAACATCTACTCATCTATCTACATGATGTGCTCTTCTTCTGCATGTTGGAACATCTACTCATCTAGCCACATGATGTGCTCTTCTTCTGCATGTTGGAACATCTACTCATCTATCTACATGATGTGCTCTTCTTCTGCATGTTGGAACATCTACTCATCTATCTACATGATGTGCTCTTCTTCTGCATGTTGGAACATCTACTCATCTATCTACATGATGTGCTCTTCTTCTGCATGTTGGAACATCTACTCATCTAGCCACATGATGTGCTCTTATACTGCATGTTGGAACATCTACTCATCTATCTACATGATGTGCTCTTCTTCTGCATGTTGGAACATCTACTCATCTATCTACATGATGTGCTCTTCTTCTGCATCCGCTACGCTTCTCTGTTCTGCAACATGCTGCTTATGTTTTTTTTTTCTATCAGCAACTGAATTTGTGTTGATCCACTGGATTTTGTGTTTGGTTTATCGGTGCAAGTGACTATTTCTAATGTGCCGTTTGTGCGACGGTGTACTGAAATGTCACTACATTATAGTCGCATACCATAAATGTAAGATAACATTTCAAAAGGGGAAAAACAACCCCAAAACAAAACATCCATTAGGCCCATAGGCTTGGTAGCTGGAGTTATGATGCGGCCATTGAGATAAGTCTCTCACCTCCCCCTCCTCCTCCTCCTCCTCCTCCTCCTCCTCCTCCTCCTCCTCCAAGTCATTTCCTCAGTGTGCTGTTCACCCCTATCATCTGGGTTTCACAGGGGCTTTTGTTACATAGGGGTTACACTCGGAAAATGGAACACTTAAAAAGTTATTGAGGACAAAGTCCTGAATCTGTCCGAAAACGCATGACATCCAGTCGCTGGGACACGCATGGGCGCCTCCGAAGAAAACACTTCCAAGTTCAAACAGCTGCTCGTGCTTTGTTGGGTCGCCGGAGGACAAGAATACGCTTCCGACGGCTTTCACAACCCTTTTCAGGGCTCCGCTATATTGGGTGAGCCTTTGACGGGGGTCAGAAACAAACCAAGAGCGGGCTGCCTCTGTGCCGAGGCTAAGCCAGTGGTGGCCTTCCAGTCTGGCCTATTGATACGTGGACCGTTTCTAGCTTGTGACGCCAGCGAGCCGTGCAGGCGTGTGCGTGTGCGTGGCAGCCTACCCGTGGTAAATACTCATCATGAACCTAATGACTTGTGACAACAGCGGAGCCGAGAAAATAATGCTGCTTTCAAAGCATGATTTTTGTGACTCGCAACATAATTAATAAGCCATTAGTGGCCCGGCTCTTATCTGACAGACTTGAACAAAGCACAACTATGCCATTAAGTGTGCTACAATAATGTTTGAGCGATTAGGGTGCCTGCTAATGATAAACACATGTTGCTATTGAAGAACTATGTTAAGTGGGCAATTTGAATGTAAGCATGTTTAATGGATCCAGCCCCCTGCACTCATAATGGCCCCCCTGATTATTCTGATGCAGTATGAGAATCCCTCGCCCCGGACTCTGTGTGTGTGTGTGTGTGTGTGTGTGTGTGCTGGAGGGGTCCGTATTGATAATGCTGTTGGAAAAGGTACAGCTGAACACCAGCCGTCTCCAACAGCTTAGGTAACGTGTTGTTATTGATTAGCGGACCCTTGCCTGATGGACTGATGCAAGGCAGGGAGACGGGCTGCGTCCGTCCAGAGGACAGCCCACCGATTGGGGGGAAACGCTTGACATCGCACCGCCACGGTGATGGAGAGACCGGTTTGCAGAGAAAGGTTACTGATGGATGTGCAAATAGGAGGCAGGTGCTGTGTGTTTTGGAGCGGGTAGGGTGTTGCTGGACGGCTGACAACAGCGGTCTCGGTGTATTTTAGGAGCCCCCCCCCCCCTTTTCTTCTGCCATACAGATGTGTGGCAAGGCAGCGAGCCTCAGCCGTGGCCGTGAGGGGATGAAAGTGAGTTTAATGGCTGAATCATAAGCGCGGTTGAGTTGTTTGTTTGAGTTTGACTTCTGATCTATAATATTGGTCTAAAGGCTCAGCTGCTGGCCGGTGCAAACGCCCTGAAAAGACCCACTTGTAAAGAAGGAGGGAGACACGGCTGGCATATGAGAAGTCAGATGGTTTCTCATCGTCGTCGTCCTCATTTGGGACTTGAGCGAAAATTGTTGTATAAGTCTGTGGAGGGGGTCCGTCCCGGGTCCTTGGTACTGCAGCACTGATTTCAGCGGGTTGTTGTTTGGCTGACTTTTGACCTTCCTTGCAAGTATTCATAAGCTGAGACCAGGGGGGAGGGGGGGAAGGGGGGTATTGATTCATAACCCTCACTTGGTTTTCATTGCTCAAGGTTTGAGTGATACTCTTTCTTTCCTTTCTTTCTTTCTGCCTTTCTGTCCATTTTCTTGTCTTTCTGTCGTCAGCCTTCTTTCTTTGTCTATCTGTCCCTCTGTCCTTTCTTTCTTTCCTTTCTGCATTTCTGTCCATTTTCTCGTCTTTCTGTCGTCAGCCTTCTTTCTTTGTGTCTATCTGGCCCTCTGTCCTTTCTTTTTTTCTTTCCTTTCTGCCTTTCTGTCCATTTTCTCGTCTTTCTATCATCCGCCTTCTTTCTTTGTGTCTATCTGGCCCTCTGTCCTTTCTTTCTTTCTTTCTTTCTTTCTTTCCTTTCTGCCTTTCTGTCCATTTTCTCGTCTTTCTATCATCCGCCTTCTTTCTTTGTGTCTATCTGGCCCTCTGTCCTTTCTTTCTTTCTTTCTTTCCTTTCTGCCTTTCTTTCCCTCTGTAATTTTCTTTCTTCTGCGTTTCTGTCCAAGAAAATAGACAGAATCAGCCTTCTTTCTTTGTCTATCTGTCCCTCTGACCTTTTTCTTTCTTTTTCTTTCTCATATTTTGTTCCCACTCAGCATTTCTAACATTTTGTCTTTCTTTCATTCTCTCATTCCGTCTGTCTACCTATGTTTCTCTGTCTTTCTTTTTGTCTTTCTCTCATACTTTTGTTCCCACTCTGCCTCTCCGTCTAACTTTCCCTCCCTCCCTCCCTCCCTGCCACTTTCTAATGCTGGCCTTTACCCTGTGAGGTTCAGCTTCCATTCGTCAAGGACAAACCGGTGCTCAGGGTCCATTAAATGGACAGAGGGGAGTGTTGGGCAGCCTGCCAAGAGCCCCGATGTTGCACGGAGCCGGGAGGGTGCTGACTGACAACACCCAGCAGCCTGGGACGGGGCTCGATGGGAAAGATGGGCAGCTCAGAGAGAGAAATGGAGTTGGTGAGTGCATCCCGCTGCTGCACTTCTTAAGCTAAACAGAAACTCGTATATGTGCCGTGTTTTCTGCCCCCCACTTCCCTCACCTAATATGTCCTGGGATTAGCCGTGTGTGGAGTTGGATAAAGTGATCCTTGCTGTCTGGACGTACGCAGTAGCTCGAGGTGTCACTTGTGTTTACGAGGAGCTGTCATTCGTAGCACTTCTTATCTGCTCTCGGCACACACTGCCATTATTTTAGCTACACAATTCCCATGTCTCCCAGCGGGGACCCTTCACAAGGTGTTTCTTACGTGTCCCAGAGTCTGGCCGGTCTGGCCTGAACAGCGCAGCACTGACCGCCGTGCTCTGCAGGCACGTACGTTGCTTTAGGAGGTTGCCGACAGAGCGAAAGCTTTCTCAAATAGCCGACGTGCTCCTCGAAATGTCAGCGGTGAGCTCACCGCAGCACGGTTTACACACCGGCGATCAACAGATGCTCGTATTGAGTTTCTACCAAGTCAGAACCGTGGCGGACCCAAAACGGGGTAACGATTTTTGTGAACGTTAAGAAATAAAATGAGAAACATCGGGACATAATTGTTAAAACAAACAAACAGTTCTGGAGCAACAGAAGCAGATGTTGGGGCAAGCCACTGGATGCGGTGGGCCGAAGCCATGGGGCTTGGAGATAGCAGGGCGGGAATGTCTAATTTTTCTGCCGGACAATCTTTTTTTTTCCTTGAGTGTGTCATCACCAAAGATCTTGCTTAAATGTGTTTCTTTTGAAGCAACACTTAAATGTCTAGACTGCAACTGGAAGCCAACCAAGAAGGCTGGGGACCAAAATGAAATTGTGTGAACTAGAGGCACTTACTGTGGGACATTTCTATTCTGGTCAACATTGAAATGCAGACTCACGACCAGTTTGATGCAGGAAGTGATGGGTCTGATGGAACGATGGAAAGGTCTTGGCAGATGGTTAAATATGAACGTATCCTTCCTGACAGGGCTGCACACTGCAGGCCTGTCATGCGTTATGATTTACTAAAAATGGAAGGGGAAATGATGAGCAGTTATGATTATAGGCATGTTGAATTCTTTCAATGTGATGCAAGATATGTGTGTGTGTGTGTGTGTGTGTGTGTGTGTGTGTGTATATATATATATATATATATATATATATATATAAAAGACTATATCCTGTAGAGGTCTCAAAAGTGGCGTTTTGCAGAAGACCCGCCAAAAACAACAATTTATCTGAAAATTGTCAAAAAATGCATGATGAGATCCCTCGTTCCCCCGGCTTATGGTTTTTATAGGGTTTCTTAGTTTTAGCAGCGTATGAATCTTCACCCCTTAGGGGAGAGTTCATCTTCTTCTTTTTTTATGGGGTGAACTTCTGAACCAGACTCTCTCTGACAGCTTTCATGGAAAAAAAAAAAGGAAGGGTTCCAGGACATATGAGGGGAGTTTTTGCATCCTCAGCGTCTTCCTGTTTGCAAGATTCATTTCTTTTCCCCCTTCCTGAAATTGACCCTACTAAATATGCCTGGCTTTGCCGGTTGCCTTATTGCGGCCCCGAGTTACAGTCTCTCGTCTCGAAGCCGTGAGTAACCACAGCTTTCTATTTCAAATGTTGAACCAATAAGTCACATCTGACATGGGTTTCTCCAAGTGTGTGTGTGTGTGTGCGTGTGTGTGTGCGTGTGTGTGTGTGTGTGTGTGCGCGCGTGTGCTGTTGCAAAGCCAGCAAGAGGAACAGCACGACTATATTAAGGCAAAGCTAGTGGCTGGCACTCCCCCTCTGGCTGACAAACAGACTACTTGTTTGAAGGGCTGTTTTTCTCCCAGATCAGAGTGTGTGTGTGTGTGTGTGTGTGTGTGTGTGTGTGTGTGTGTGTGTGTGTGTGTGTGTGTGTGTGTGTGTGTTGCTGTGCCTGTGCCTGCCTCCTGGCCTGTGGTTACGGGTGCCATTTTGGGCCTTCCCCGCTGGAAGATGTGGCCCCTCAGGGTGCAATGGAACCCCTTATTTGTAAAAGAGACACAAGAGAGAAAAGTCAAGACCGCAGCATCAAACGTGTAGTGGGAGTGGCTTTCTGTATGGTTTCTGATGGAGTCAGGGTTATTTGGATTAGCACATTGCAGTATGCATGGAAGGTCTAAGTTTCATCACCGGGGGGGGTGGTGGTGGTGGTGGTTGTGTCCCTAATTATACTGAATAAATAACCTAATTATGAGCATCATCTCTATCTGTGAGGCACCGGGGTTGCCGCCCACAGTAGTAGACACACGCAAATATGCGGCGTTGGCATAAAATGGATCAGTGTTCCAGTGTTGTTGTTTTGTTTTGCT
The DNA here is from genome assembly GCF_029633865.1 of Lampris incognitus. Lineage (NCBI taxonomy): Eukaryota > Metazoa > Chordata > Actinopteri > Lampriformes > Lampridae > Lampris > Lampris incognitus. The sequence goes on from NC_079217.1 coordinate 1,735,817, forward strand.
GTTGTCATGAGGTCGTGTTGCTCTTGGCGCCATGCGAGCTGATGTGTCATCTGCAAAACGCTGCTCCGCTGCCTCCCGGTGCTGTACGAAGAGGGCTGGGTCTCGAACATGTAGCGAGCTTTTAATGATTTGACTGGGAGCCAGAAGTGGAAACTCCGACGGCGAGTTTGTTGAAATCCCACCAGCCAGTTTGTTTTGCGATCTCGCTCGATGCCGCACAACAAGCGGCGGGTGTTCGGGGGCAAGACGGATAAACATTTAGACAACCTAAATAAAGCATGCTCAGACTGCGCCTCAAACTCGCCTATTTATCTTCACGTCCCCAAGCGTGTACATGGGAGGGGGGGGGGTCTTGTTTGTTTGGGTCTAGTAACCGATTTGGGGAAACGGTGAGGAAGGCTAATTATATTTTTAACCTTTTCAAATTGTGTTTGTTTTTGTTTCGTCTGATGACCGTGTACTTCATTTTTGAGCAGACAAGAGCAGGAGGGCTCTCTGCCCCCCCCCCCCCCCGCTCGTCCATTATATTTGAACCTGCGTCAAATCTCCCCCCCCCCCCGCTCGTCCATTATATTTAACCTGAAAATACTGTGTGTGTGTGTGTGTGTGTGTGTGTGTACTGCCTTTTTCACGCCTCGGAAGCGAAACACAAAGAAAAACACACATACACTGAAACTGGTCCAAATGAGTTTTTCTTTTCTTTTCTTTTCTTTTCTTTTCTTTTCTTTTCTTTTCTTTTCTTTTCTTTTCTTTTCTTTTCTTTCCCCTTTCAAATATTGGCAAGCAGTTGCGTGTGTAAGTCTTGGTTTCTTGTTAGTGGCGGTTCGGAACACGCTGTCATTTTGTTTTAGTTGTGCATGTTTGAAATTACATTATCTAATATATGTTTTAGTGTAAAAGTGCCTCTGGTCGGCAGCCAGGGCTCTATCTGTTGGAGACTGAGCAGATACTCTTGTCTACGTCTTCGCCGCTTGTTGCCGTAGCGACGCCAACGGTGATGGAATCCAGGGGAGCAAGGGAGTGATGGGAGGCTGCAGCAGAGAGCTCTTGGGGGAGGACGGATTGGACCCGAGTGCTGTGTTTGCCCGTAGTCGAACACCCACACACAACAGGGTGTGTGAAAACAAGGGTGGAATCCTGACTAAGTGCAGCCATTTTAAAACAAATGGACATTTTCAAGACATCTGCACCCTTACTTGCTTAAACACCAGTGTCCCTGAGATCTCCCACCGGGCCCTTTTCTAGTTGCGTTCTCCATAGTTACATCCTCCTGGTTTGATTGGCCTGACTTTACTGTGCTGTGGCAATATGAATCTTTTGTTTTGCTGTTGTCCACTTCTGGATGATCTTCTAAGGTGTGACTACACTAAACCCACTCGACTTGACATGCATCTTAGCTCAGATATGACAAGTGCTCTGTGACGCCAGCTGATAACTCTCAGCCTTATCTGCTCATCGCTGACTGTCTGACAAGTCACTATGGATGAAAGCATCTGCCAAACTAGCAAACGTAAAGGCATCTGGCAACTTGTTTTTGTCCCCCCCCCCCCCAAGTCTTCCTTGCATCAGCGTGTTTGCTTACCCCTCTGCATCTCTTTCTAATCAAGGTTGAAAGTGAGGAATGTGAATCTCCCGTACTCCTCCTGCTCCATGCCACGGCTGCACAATCCCAGACACCCTCCCACTCATCGCCACCCCCTCCACCTCCAACCCCCCCCCCCTTCCCACCCTCGCCTGGTCCTGGTCCTGGTCCTGGCCCGATGAATCAGTCTCTTGGCACATGTTGGAGATCAGTGTTATAACACACACCCTGCGGGCAACAGGGCCTTCTTGTGCATTCCTCCTTTCTGACAGAATTACCTTGCGCCTGTGCGAAACATTCCCCCCGTGGGCTGAAAGGCCTGTGAAATCAGCCGGAAGGCGTGCCGAGAGCTCCCGACAATGGGGGAAGTGGTTGTTAGTTACGTGCACTTTGCGATAGGTCTCGAGGTGGCTTTGTGCGCTGGTGATACCCGGGGATCTGTTTCCAGTGCCCGGGGGCCACTATTGAGTTTCGCCCCTGTTGTTAATCCTGCTGTTCAGGACCTTGGGAAACAAATAATGTACACCCCTTTACACCCCCCCTCCCCCCTCCACCACACACAAAAACACACACACACACATTCCTGGCGAAAGTACAACATTGCAGGACAATCTACAATTTAGATGGGTCTTAGTATATACTGTACTGCCTTTCAGTCTCCCTCTCCCTCTCTAGCTCTGTCTCGCTCTGTCTCTGTCTCTCCCTCTCCCTCGCTCTCGCTCTGTCTCTCTCACCGTCTCTTGTTTTTCTCGCTTTCCTCCCTCTTTTCAGCCTCTCTCAGGCTCCCCACTTTGCTGTTTGTGTCCCTGGCCAACGAGCCTGCCGCAGGGCAGTATTAGCGCTGTCTCCCAGGTCTCGGGTCTGGGACCCGGGGAGAGTTGAGTTGTGGTGCATGGGGAACTTGAGGGGGTGGGGTGGGGGTAGTGGTGTGTGTGTGTTGGGGAGTGGGGGTATATGTGTGTCCTTGGTAAACAGGGCTTTGTGGGGATGTGGCTGTCTGATCCATCAGCAGTGGGGTGGGTTGGGGTGGAGGGCGGTGGGAAGAATCTACTTTCATTCCTCGTCCCCGCACCATGGCAGCGTTGTTGGGGTCAGGGGCGGGGGTGTCCACGATTTATTACAGTGTATTTTAATGCTGCGTTGGCTTCAGTGTCAATAACACCATACCTTATACCATAGATAACACCATACCTTATACCATAGATAACACCATACCTGATACTGTAGATTATACCATACCTGATACTGTAGCTAATACCATACCTGATAACTGTAGCTAATACCATACCTGATACCGTAGATAATACCATACCTGATACCGTAGATAACACCATACCTGATACTGTAGCTAATACCATACCTGATACCGTAGATAACACCATACCTTATACCATAGATAATACCATACCTGATACTGTAGATTATACCATACCTGATACTGTAGCTAATACCATACCTGATAACTGTAGCTAAAACCATACCTGATACCGTAGATAATACCATACCTTATACTGTAGATAACAGCATACCTTATACTGTAGATAACACCATACCTTGTACCATAGATAAACCTTATACTGTAGATAAACCTTATACTGTAGATAATACCATACCTTATACTGTAGATAATACCATACCATACTTTATACCATAGATAACACCATACCTTATACTGTAGATAACACCATATCTTGTACTGTAGGTAACACCATACCTTATACTGTAGATAATACCATACCTTATACTGTAGATAATACCATACCTTATACTGTAGATAACACCATATCTTGTACTGTAGGTAACACCATACCTTATACTGTAGATAACACCATACCTTATACTGTAGATAATACCATACCTTATACTGTAGATAACACCATACCTTATACTGTAGATAACACCATACCTTATACTGTAGATAATACCATACCTTATACCGTAGGTAACACGATACCTTATACTGTAGATAATACCATACGTTATACTGTAGATAATACCATACCTTATACTGTAGATAATACCATACCTTATACTGTAGATAACACCATATCTTGTACTGTAGGTAACACCATACCTGATACTGTAGCTAATACCATACCTTGTACTGTAGATAATACCATACCTTATACTGTAGATAATACCATACATTATACTGTAGATAATACCATACCTTATACTGTAGCTAACACCATACCTGATACTGTAGATAATACCATACCTTATCCTGTAGCTAATACCATACCTTATACTGTAGATAATACCATACCTTATACTGTAGCTAATACCATACCTTATACTGTAGATAATACCATACCTTATACTGTAGATAAACCTTATACTATAGATAACAACATACCTGATACTGTAGCTAACACCATACCTTATACTGTAGATAAACCTTATACTGTAGATAACATACCTTATACTGTAGCTAATACCATACATTATATTGTAGATAACACCATACGTTATACTGTAGATAAACCTTATACTGTAGATAATACCATACCTGATACTGTAGATAATACCATACCTGATACTGTAGCTAATACCATACCTTATACTGTAGATAACACCATACCTTATACTGTAGATAAACCTTATACCGTAGATAACACCATACCTTATACCGTAGATAATACCATACCATACTTTATACCATAGATAATACCATATCTTTTACTGTAGATAACACCATACCTTATACCGTAGGTAACACGATACCTTATACTGTAGATAATACCATACCTTATACTGTAGATAACACCATACCTTATACTGTAGATAATACCATACCTTATACTGTAGATAACACCATACCTTATACTGTAGATAATACCATACCTTATACCGTAGGTAACACGATACCTTATACTGTAGATAATACCATACGTTATACTGTAGATAACACCATACCTTATACTGTAGATAACACCATACCTTATACCGTAGATAATACCATACCTTATACTGTATATAACAACATACCTTATACTGTAGCTAACACCATACCTTATACTGTAGATAATACCATACCTTATACTGTAGATAACACCATACCTTATACTGTAGATAACAACATACCTTATACTGTAGATAACAACATACCTTATACTGTAGATAACAACATACCTTATACTGTAGATAACACCATACCTTATACTGTAGATAACAACATACCTTATACTGTAGATAATACCATACCTTATACTGTAGATAATACCATACCTTATACTGTAGATAATACCATACGTTATACTGTAGATAATACCATACGTTATACTGTAGATAATACCATACCTTATACTGTAGATAACACCATACCTTATACTGTAGATAACAACATACCTTATACTGTAGATAACACCATACCTTATACTGTAGATAACAACATACCTTATACTGTAGATAATACCATACCTTATACTGTAGATAATACCATACCTTATACTGTAGATAATACCATACCTTATACTGTAGATAACACCATACGTGAGCTGAGTGACGTCCAAACGTTCCTCGATATGTGTCACTTACTCCTGCTTTCCCAGTAAAACAGAGAGGACACCTTTTCTGTTCCCCTTCCTAATTCCCTCAATTTGTTCCTAATCACGTCTCCATCCCTATGTCTGTCCGTCCGTCTGTCTGTCTGTCTATCTGTCTGTCTGTCAGTCTGTCCTTCTGTCTGTCCATCCGTCTGTGTCTTCTGCCCGTCTGTCTGTCTGTCTGTCTGTCTGTCTGTCCGTCTCCCTTTTTGTCCATCCGTCCTTCTGTCTGTCTGTCTGTCTGTCTGTCTGTCTGTCTGTCTGTCCGCCCATCTGTCTGTTTGTCTGTCTGTCCTTCTGTCTGTCTGTCCGTCCGTCCGTCCCGCCCGCCCCTCCGTCTGTCTGTCTGTCTGTCTGTCTGTCCATCTGTCCGCCCGTCTGTCTGTCTGTTTGTCTGTCTGTCTGTCTGTCCGTCCGCCCGTCCGCCCATCCGTCTGTCCGTCTGTCTGTCCGTCTGTCCGTCTGTCTCTCAATTCGTTGAGCTTCACTGGTAAGATGTGCGGATGCACGTGCTGCCACAGCGTAGGTTTGATCACATATCGTAGACTAAAGCAGGTAAAACAAGATGGTTGTCTGTACATCGACGGCTTCGTCGTGTAAAATTGTTGTGTTAGTTTGATGATTCAGTAAAGTTTAATAGATGTGCTTCGTCAGCATCAGAGATGACAGAGCTCGTGTGTCTTCGATTGTGGCATGATATTACATATTGTGTGTAGAGTTCAGATTGTGCGTGTGTTCAGATTATCTCCAAGAATAACGCACTTTTTTCTTTGGAGGATTTTTAGAGAAGTGTTTCTGGTGAGTTTGTATTTAGTGCAAGAGAGAAGGAAGTGTTTTTCAGCCTTCGCTTCTCCTCCGTCGCAGTTGTCTCTGGGTCTCTGTCTGTCTGTCTGTCTGTCTCTCTCTTTCCCCTCTGTCTCTCTCTCCTCTGTCTTTCTCTTTCTCCTCTCTCCTCTCTTTCCTCTCTTTGTCCTCTCTCTCTCCTTCTCTTTTAATATGGCTTAGCCTTTAATCAGAGAGCGAGCCCAGTTCAGAGACCCAGTGTTTCCACTCATTAGTCTGGTCCCTGCAGCCTTGGGCACTGAAAGGAGGCTCACCCAGACCAGTAGAAGCCAGTAATGGGCCCCCATCCCGTCTGTTCTCTCGGGTGCCTCCTCCCAACCCTTCTGAGATTAACACAGCGGCCATCGATTCCGTAGGATGGACCCGTCAGACAGTCTGGCAGACCGGGGGCTCAGGGTTCGCCTGTGACTGTATCTTCACATAACCATCTCCAAGCCAAAAAATTAGGGAGGAGAAGTGAGTTGGGACTTGGCAGCTTTTCTCCTCAAAGTGAACGTTTCACCTCTGCACACCCCGTCTCCTTTTACTCCAGCCCCCCAGATCTCTTTTCTTTCCACACTCACATGCTTTTCTCCTTTGTCTCCTGTCGTCTTGTTTTGCATTCAACTCAACTGTCATTGTGTGTGTGTGTGTGTGTGTGTGTGTGTGTGTGTGTGTGTGTGTGTGTGTGTGTGTGTGTGTGTGTGTGTGTGTGTGTGTGTGTGTTTTACTGCGTCTGCCTGTCTCTTCTGACTTACTGTCTCTCTCTCTCTGTCTCACCCCCCCCCCCCCGCCTCTCTCTCTGAGTCTCTGAGTCCGGTCAGGGACTGTGGAATGTCTGTGCTGCAGATCCTCTGTCAGTGAGATGAGGGGCGAGTGCTGACAAGTTTGGGGTATATAGCATGTGAATCAGCTTCAGCTTGGAGGTCAGATTAGACCATCATACCAGAAAAGACTTCTGCACGGTTTCTCTCTCTCTCTCTCTCTCTCTCTCTGTCTCTCTCTCTCTCTGTCTCTGTCTCTCTCTCTCTTGTTCTCTGCCTATCAATCATTCTCTATCATCCCCACCGCTCACCCACCTCCAACATCTGAATCAGTGACTCCCAGCTGAGTCTGATTCGGTTCTGGGCACGTGCTAACTTTTTTTTCCCCAAGTGAGATCAACAACTTGGTGCAGATTTCTTTTTTTTTCGCATCACAGAGAGCAACATATGTCTCCCCACGGTGCCAGTGGCCAGAACTGGCGGGGGATTGGTTCCCTGTTATCGCTGAACCTGTCTCCTGGCCGTTTGCCGCTTGCTCTGACTTGGCTGTGCGGCCCTGTGAAGCGTAAAAACCCGGGGCCCCTGCCTCCATCAGGAGCGCCAGTCGTGACCTGTTCTTCCCCTGTCCTCTGGGCCTTTGACGCTCCGCCGCATTGCTTTGGTGCCTGTTTACCCAATATGACAGGGATATGGGCCACCCCCACACCCCTACACCCCCACACCCCTACACACACACACACACACACACACAGATGGTAGCTTTAAGTAGGCCCTGCAGACAGGAGGCCGAAATTGAAGTGCAGGTGCGACGCCCCCCCTCCACACACACACACACATCACCACCACCACCCCCTTTTCACCCCCATCCCCTCCCCCCTCCTACCCCGAGGGCAGCCTGTCAGAATGTTTATTTTCCTCTGTGTCATCACCACAGTTCCCTCTTGTCTCACGGAGGGGATAGATGGTGCTACACCCGTGTGTATCCACCCGGCGGGTTTTGCATTACTAAAATAGGGGAGCTGCCTTTCATCCCATCCCAGCGGCTATTCATCTTGACGAGAGAGACAGGGAGACCCAGAGTGACACACACACACACACACACACACACACACACACACACACACAGAAAGAGACTCAGCGAGTGAGACTTGAATTTTAAAAGATTCTTTTAATATACTTCTAATGAATACAACAATTCAGCAGTGATACATACCAAACCAAACAATGAATATGGATAAGAACACACTCCCACACCCGCAACTCCCAGCATGCACAGAGAGAGAGGGGGCGCGAGAGACAGACAGAGTGAGAGAGAGACAGAATTAGAGACAGAATGAGACCGAGAGGCTCAGAGCGACAGAGAGAGAAACGGACGGAAAGACAGAGACAGGAAGGGCGCTCCGTTTTTTCCCCTCCGTGTCTTTTGTTCACTTAAGCCAGGCGTCACTCAAAACTTTTCCCAAAACACACAAAGGTCAAATGCACAAAAAAAAAAATCCCCCCCCCCCCAATTGATGAACTCACTGACACACTCACTACATCTTACTTCCATGCACCGTCCCCTCCCTGCGTCCTCTGTGCATCTGCTTGCCCCAGCAAAGTCTTGTGTTGTCTGCAGGACGTCTGTTGGCCCAGCTTCCCGGGCAGCTTTAGAAAAGGGCCACTCACGTGCTGTAAGTGCAAAAGCAGAGAGTAACGGAAGACGCCGGTGGAAGGTAGATGGGGTGACGCGTGGGGGACAGAGGAAAGCTGGAACGCAGGAGCTTTTTCCTGCTGAAGTAGCATAGCACGGCCCCTTGGAGAAGGAAAGAGGGGATAGGAGAGGAGGGGAGGGAGTTGGCTGTCTGGCGGGAGATCGGTGCAGGAGGTGGCGCTGGGTAAGACGTCTCTCAGACCAATTGGACTTCATCTGAAAGGGAACTTCCCCCTTTTTGTGAATGGATACGACCCAGGCTAGGCTCATTCCATCTTTTGTCTGGGTGCCTGTTATTTTTTTCTTTACTTTTCTTTTTTTGGGGGCAGTGGGATTTGCCTTCCCAGTCATCAGAGCCTGCCAGCATCAGGATGCCTCTCTGTGATGAGAGAAACAAGATATCCCTGCCGTGTCTGTCTCCTCACAGGCGGCTATATGGTGGCGGCTGTATGGTGGCGGATGTCAGACGAAAGCCAAACAGATAAGAGGCAGGAACGATGCCCCCGTGTTTCCTCGTTGTGCCAGATCGATGGGCCAGATAGGCAGCTGTGTGTGTTTACACACGGGCACCCGGTCCCAAAGCTGAAGCACTCCTCGGCTACAGCCACATTTTATTCTATTTACTTTCAAGTAACCTTTATTTATACAGGGTAGGTTGACTGAGCATGCATGCTGTCTTACAGCAACACCTTGTTTCACATTCATACAATTGCAACACACACACACACACACACACACACACACAACAGAAATAAAATTAACAGAGAATAGATTGTACAATATCATCAAAACAAAATAATAGAAAATTGATAATGCAGAGAGAGAGAGAGAATTTGATTTTCAAAAGCACATTTTTTAGTTTCCATTCCAGTCCAGCAGCAGCTGATATTCAGTCTGGTCCGTCATCCAGCTGATAAAAGGAAACAGATTCAGAAAATGTCTCACTGAGACGTCCAAACAAAGTTTCTACCAGCCAACAGCTTTTCAAACCGTCCACCCTGTAAAACTATGACAAACTGTTTCTATTGCCCCACAGAAAGGACAAACGTTGGGGATAGAGAGAGATAGTGAGGGGGGGGCAGAGGGGGAGAGCGAGAGAGAAGATGGAGAGGGGGAGAAAGAGAAGAGGGAGAGTGAGAGAGAGCGAGAAGGGGGATAGCGAGTGATGGGGGAGGGGGGGAGAGAGAGGGGGGGGTTAGCGAGAAGAGGGAGGGAGAGAGAGAGAGGTTACAGTATCAGTTCTGGGTTCCAGTCCCACCATGTGGGCCCTCTATCTGACTGTGCGTTTTTATAGCACCGTTGTTATTATTGTAATTATATGTCATTATTCTGAGAGAGGGAGAGAGAGAGAGAGAGGGAGAGAGAGAGACGGAGATGGTTTCCACTGATGGCATGGGGGCAGTGTGTGCAGGGCCTGTTGGGGCTCGTGGGAAGAAGAAAGGCCAGCTAAGAAGCTGTGGGTTTGAGAGCAGACACGTCAGGCTCATGTACACATTTAGACATGAGTCTGACAGTCACATGTGACCAGACGCACAGCCCCATGCTGCTGCAGCTCACATGGGGATGCCCACAAATAAGCAGATTGTGTGAGTGAGGCTGAAGGCTGAGCCGTTGTTCTGGACTCCAGAGAGAAGTATTTTTATTGTCCCGGTTTAAACAAGTTGCTTATTGTTTTTTAAGTGCTTTAACACCTGTTTGTGGAGCAGTGTGTGTTAGATGGTGTGGAAAAGCTGTAAAACTGTGTGAGTGTGTGTGCGTGTGGGGGGGGGGGGGACAGAGGTGACCTCCGGGGGCTGGTCCAGGGCCACCAGACACCCGCTGGTTCACCCTCTCTCTGAGCTCCTCGGTGACCTTTGACCCGGGGGTGAGAGTGGGGCGTGAGCCAGAAGCTGGGAGACTTTATTATTTCCTGCCTCTTCTCCCCTTCTACTCTCTGAAAGAAAGAGAGAGAGAGAGAGTGTGTGTGTGTGTGTGTGTGTGTGTGTGTGTGTGTGTGTGTGTGTGTGTGTGTGAAAAGGTATGACAAAGTGTTAAAATGTTTGAAAACAGTGAGTAAGTCTCGGACCTGAACTGTGTATTTCTCAGAACCTTCTGGGTTGTTCCAGTTGCTTTGGCATGCTGTTTTAGGGCTTCAGGATTTTGTTCTGATTGGTCTAAAAAGGTCATTTCAGCCGTGAACTTAGTCCTGGACTTCTTTCCAGGATGACGGCGACACCAAGTTCCGCCTCAGGACCACCGCTGGCAGACGTGTGTGTGTGTGTGTGTGTGTGTGTGTGTGTGTAAGATGGTGGTGGTGTTGTGATAGACACATCCACCACGTTTGTAGCGGTAGCTGAAAGAAGCGACCTACTGGACGTCTCAGGAAGGGGTGTGGGGGGTGTTGAGCAGGGTGGCTCCCAGACCTGTCGAGCTCGAATGACCCCGCCCAGACGTCGGCCTTTTTAATTAGACCCGCCCTCCGGCCTTGTCCTTCCAGCTGGCCGTCCGTCCACCCGCTCAGGTCTGCGAGCCGCCGAGGCAGCCGGCGTGAATATCGCAGCTGGGTGACCCATTGTTCACTGACACACACCCCACACAAATACACACACACACCACCTCCTAGCCTCCACTTCAGCTGCAGACCCTGGTTACCAACCAGGAGCCTGGGATCAAAGACAGTGCGGATTACTCCTAGAGAAAGGAGGAGGAGGTGCCACTGTCGGAGGCGGTGGTGGGGTTGATGTGGGGTTGAAAAGGAGAGAGGAATGTTCCTAATTATGTGCCCTCCACTCCTCCTCTCTCTTCTCCCTTTGGGTCCTCTCTTGTCTCCCTGTGTGTGTGTGTGTGTGTGTGTGTGTGTGTGTGTGTGTGTGTCCGGTTCTACACTTCAGGCTACAGTGAGTCTGTGAGGAAGCGACACACTGTGACAAGAGAGTGATATTAAGAGCGGGGCGACAGTCTCTCCACAGCCACTCCATCAGCCGGAGGCCTCGGCAGCAGCCCAGCGGGAGAGAGGGGCAGGAGGACACGGGGGTGGGGAGGGGGAGGGGGACGATGGGGTAGTACATTCCACCCTCCGTGGAGACACTCAAGTGGGTGAGAAGAAGGGTCAGCAGAGAGGGATCTCCGGAGGGGGTGGAGGGTTGGCGGAGATCAAGGAGTGTGTAAAGGGGATGTGTCATGAAGATTAGAAGGATTGTTGCTCAGGATTCATTTAGAAACCTAACAGACACCCCCCCCCCCCCGTCTTCTTCGCTGAACTTGCTTGCTGCGATGACACAAAGAGGGCAGGGACATTTCTGCGATGGCCGAGCACTCAAATCCAAATCCAATCTGCTCTCGGGTTTGCTTTGTTTTTGTTTTGACATAGTTGGATGCCGTTGCCTTTCCACACTGGGTGCTGGTTTGACGCGTTGCCTGTCTGTGTTTGTGTTGCAGGTTCACCAAACAGACGAGCGTGTGCGAGCGGGACAACACGGCTGCTGGCAGGGGTCAAAGTGCACCATGGACGGTGGCCTAAGGGTCCTCCTGTCCACTGTGCTGTGTCTCAGCCAGTCCCTGTTCATCAGCTGCTCATGTAAGTCTCAGTTTAGAGTCTGTCTGTCTGTCTGTCTGTCTGCAGACCATGCCTCACATATGTTTGTGTAGCAGTTTACATTTTGGCAGGACACAGTAGTGTAAGTTGGATAATTACTGTTAAAATCATAGCTTTGTCTGTTTACTCTGCCGAGTGACAGAGCTGCTTTAACTGTTCACCACAGTTAAAGCAGCTCCGTCATTGGTCAATTGTGCAAATTTGCATATCACAGTTCACCAAATGTGAACCAAATGCAAAGGCAGTGAGGCAAATTTGTTGTGCACCTGGAAGCAAATTCGCTCATCGTGACAAATCCATTGATATGAACTGAATTCAGCATGTGTTCACTAAGGTGACGGTACAACTGGGGCCTTGCTCTTAAAAAAGAAAACACCCAGACTTGATAAGTCTGGGTGTTTTCTGTTGGTTTAATGCTCTGTTGACATCGCCTTACCTCCTTTCTCCTCTCTCCCCGCCAGCTCAATATCCGTTGTTCCTATCTGAGCCCAACTCCCTGATACAGAGTGGAGGCTCTGTAGTTTACCTTCGCTGCTCCGTCAGTCCCTCGACAGCAGTGGTGTCTTGGCGTTTTAAGGGCCAGGCCTTGGACCCCACTGCCCTGCCTGGTGTAGACCTCACCAAGGACTCCCTCACCATCTCCTCCCTCCACCCCAGCCACGTTGGTGTATATCAGTGTGTGGCACGTTTAGACAACGGGCCCGCCGTAGCCAGCCGGCATGCAACCGTGGCCATAGCAGGTAGTTATGCTTCCACCTTGCAGAGTTATTCTGCCATGCACACATCCATATAGGTATACTGCATGTCTCTACAAACCATGCTCTGTGTATGTGTGTGCATCTGTACACACACAGACACAGACACACACACGCACACACACGTAGCGCTTCCTTAGGCTCATTTTCACTTCAAAGTAGCTTTGGGAAGAGAAAGAGGGGAAGTTGCTTTGGGAGTAAAGTAGGAAGGCCGTTTCTTGAGTGTGAAACACTTGATGAGAGCGCCTGGCCTCGGCTGAGTGGCAGGCGAAAGGGAAGGAAGCAGTAGATTTTTTTTTTTCATTTGGGCAACCATCCAGACGCCTCTTGACCGGTATCCTTAATGAGCCTTGGGCCTTCCTGTGTAGTGTGTTATGTTCCTGCTGGGACTCTGCTTTGGACACTACACTGGGGTGGTGACCTTGGTCTGGAACTGTATAAGGGATTATTGGAATTATCCACTGGAACAATAAACAAACTCACTGATCCAACACAAACACCTCAGTTCAACTCAAGTAGCTCAGTTTGTCTTGATACTCCACCGCACAGATGCTCAGCACATATCCAGTGTCAGTACAGCTGAAGGCCTCTGTTCCCCCCCCCCTTCCTCTTTCTCTCTCTCTCAATTCAATTCATGTGAAAGAGGCTGTATTTGCATGGTTGTAGTTATATATGCTGTTGCTAGATCACATTGTCTATAGTACAATTCTCAATAGCATAATTCAAAACCACAATAGATCAACAATATCCATCACTCTTTTTCTTCATCTCCTGTTTTTTCCCATCAGTTTACATGTTTTGCAATTTTTTTCCTCTGTCTACAGTGTGTTTGTGTGTGTGTGTGGGGGGGGGGGGCAGAACGTAGATCCCTGGTCATGAAGTAGTTGTTGTTTTTTTAATCTCTCTTTTCTCTCTCTGTCTGTAGAGATATCAGAATATGAGGAAAACAGACGACGGTCATTAGCAGTGCATGAGGGCAGTACTGTCCTCATAGAGTGCCCTTTACCCCGGAGCAACCCTCCAGCTCGCCCCAGACTCCGAGTACGAGGGGAGTGGCTTGAAGTGTCAACAGGTATCGATGCATTGGCATTATTTTTTTAATTATCGCTATATTTTGTTCTTTATAAAATCTGGTTTTCATCTGGGTAGTGTAGCGGTCTATTCTGTTGCCTACCAACACGGGGATCCCCGGTTCGAATCCCCACATTACCTCCAGCTTGGTCGGGCGTCCCTACAGACACAATTGGCCGTGTCTGCGGGTGGGAAGCCGGATGTGGGCATGTGTCCTGGTCGCTGCACTAGCGCCTCCTCTGGTCGGTCGGGGGAACCTGTTTTGGGGGGAGGGGGAACTGGTGTGATCCTCCCACTCGCTACATCCACCTGGTGAAACTCCTCACTGTCAGGTGAAAAGAAGTGGCTGGTGACTCCCCATGTATGGGAGGAGGCATGTGGTAGTCTGCAGCCCTCCCCGGATCAGCAGAGGGGGCGGAGCAGCGACTCGGACGGCTTGGAAGAGGGGGGTAATTGGCCAAGTACAATTGGGGAGATAAAGGGGGAAAAATCTACAAAAAAAAAAATCTGGTTTTGATTGGAGGAGCATGCAAACTGGATGCTGCAGCTGTAGCAAGGCTCTTGTGTTTTGGTCTGCACTCACAAGCTGCCTGCTGTGTTTTAACATGGCATCTACCTGCGTGTAAAGTGTTTATTACCCCTGTCTTTCTTCAGATGACTACTTAGTTCTACCATCGGGGAACCTTCAAATCATCTCGGTTTCCAACCGACACCAAGGCATGTATAAATGTGGCGCATACAATCCCGTTACCGGGGAAACCAGGGTACAGGCACACGGTACTAAGCTGTCAGTCAAACGTAAGTTTGAGTTTGGTTGTCCTTCATATATAATGATGTAGAGTTCAAAGTAGTAGGTTTCTTAATAGTTTTATGGTTATTTGTTATGGATAATGTTAGATACTCTGTTGTCTTTCTTTTTCCACTTTAAAGGTTTTGTTGATGCCATATCCTCTTTACATCGTCACGCGAAGACAATTTCATGCAATTTATGAATTTAACTGGTTGTCAGTAATCTTGAAATTTGAAACGTCAATGAAGTGGTCGGTTCTGTTTTTTTTTTTTTTTGAAGATTCAGATGGCCCCTTCCCTGTGCAGATAGTGTACCCTACCACTCCTAAGACTATACCAGTGGAACAGTCACAACCTTTGACCCTGGAGTGTGTTGTCACTGGCTCATCTGTTTCGGTAGTCGAGTGGTTGAAGGACGGCAAGAAAGTGGTACTGGGGCCTTCACATCAGAAACAGCGTAACAACCTGGCCATCTCAGCAGTCACACCCGGTGATGGAGGGAACTACCAGTGTGCTGTCCAGGCGGAGACAGGGGTCGTTGTCAGCGCCAACTCTACTGTGAAAGTTCTCGGTATGGAGTTTGGTTTGGATGTGTGTGTTATGGTTGGGTGATATGTCGGTTTTGCTATCGGCCACCGCCACTCCTTCAGTAGGTGATTGCAGATGGCTGAGGGAGACAGACAGGCATGCAGATGTTTCAGCACTGATCGTACAGCCTTTGGCTGAAACATCTGTGCGTCTGCGTGCCTTCAGTAAAGAAATAGCAAACACATTTTGGTCCAGTGAACCATGCTGTCGCTTACAGCCCCCCAGTGAAGAAACAAGTGGGAATAACAGAGCGAACTTACGAGCACGTCAAATGACCCATGTTAACTAAACAGTGTTGTGGAGATGGCTGTGCCTCGGTTGGTATGCAGTGGATCGTGTTGTCTGATGTTGGTGACATGTCCTGTTTGAAGC
The DNA here is from genome assembly GCF_029633865.1 of Lampris incognitus. Lineage (NCBI taxonomy): Eukaryota > Metazoa > Chordata > Actinopteri > Lampriformes > Lampridae > Lampris > Lampris incognitus. Next base: position 1,751,372 of record NC_079217.1, read on the forward strand.
CCAGCTTCATGTTCCAGCGCCACTATTCATGGCACTCGCACTTGTTAGAACAAAAAGTAGAGCCCGGACACTTATCTGCTCCCACCCTGTTTAATGGAAAGATAAACATTTCGATCCCACAAGGATCTGATACGGGATGCTGGTGGGACTGAGATGCTGATCTCCCCATTAAACATGGTGGAGTGGATATACAGTGCTGCTTGAAAGTTTGTGAACCCTCCAGACATGGTCACTGTTTTTGTAAAAAACATTAAAATAAGCTTATTACACATACATCCAAATCCCAATTTGTAAAGCACACCTTCCAAATAATGGACACACACACAAAAAGAGATATATTTTCATTATTTAGTTCAACAAAGGTGGTTTATTTCACAAAAACTGAAAATTTAACATGTGCAAAAGTATGTGAACCCTTGTATTAGTAGCTTGTGGCTCCTCCTTTTGCAGCCATTACTTCAACCAAACGTCTTCTGTAACCACTAACCAGTCTCTCGTATCTGCTTATGGGGATTTTTGCCCACTCCTCCTTGCAGAACTCAGCCAGTTGAGAGAGGTTGGAGGGACATCTGGTATGTGCCAACTTCTTCAGGTCTCGCCACAACATTTCAATTGGATTAAGGTCCGGACTTTGACTGGGCCAATCCAGAGTACGAATCCTCTTTCTCTGAAGCCATTCCTTTGTAGTGTTGCTGGAATGCTTTGGGTAATTGTCTTGTTGCATAATCCATTTTCGTCCCAGCTTCAACTCCCTGACTGATGGCAGGAGATTCTGGTCAAGAATTTGTTGATATGCTGGAGAATTCATGGTTCCTTGGATAACATGGAGTCGTCCAGGTCCAGAAGCAGAAAAGCAGCCCCAGACCTTCACATTTGCACCACCATGCTTCACTGTTGGGAGGAGGTTCTTTTCTTCATATGCAGTGTTGGCTTTTCTCCAAACATGTTGGTTTTGATTGTGACCAAATAATTCTATTTTGGACTCGTCTGTCCAGAGAATGGACTTCCAGAAGGCCGCTGGTTTGTCCAAGTGCTCTCTGGCAAAGTTGAAATGGGCAGCTTTGTTCTTTTTTGAGAGCAGAGGCTCCCTTCTAGCAACCCTCCCATGAATGTCATGGCTATTCAATTTTCGTCTGATTGTAGACGCATGCACATTTGTCCCAGATGCTACCAGAGAGGTCTGCAACTCTCTAGAGGTGATGCGTGGGTTGGCCTTTATTTTCTGGTGCTTCTGGGTGATAGTTTTGATGGGCGTCCACTTCTAGGCAGAGTTGCTGTAATGTTGAAGGCCCTCCATTTGTAAATTATTTGTCTTACAGTGGATGGATGGAGCTGGAATCTTTTGGAGATAGTCTTATAGCCCTCCCCAGACTGATGGGCTGTCACTACCCTCTTCTTCATGTCCTCGGATATCTGCTTTGCTCTCGGCATTGTTGATTTGTATCGGACCACAGTGGTTTGGTTGGTTTCCTCTCTCTTTTAATTACTGCAGGCCAAACCCTTTCCCAAGGATGTCTCATTTCATTGGTCTGCTTAATTGATTAATTAAGCACCCAAATGTGTTTCACCCGAGTCTGTTACCTGCTTGACTTAACCAATGCAGCTGGGGTTCACTTACTTTTGCACATACCCTAATTCCATGTTTCATGTAGTTTTTGGGCTACTTAAACAAGTCCCACTAAACAAGTACATGCAACTGATAAATATATATCGGACATTTCATACATAAAAACTGGTGATGATAGAATAAGAAAATCATGGTAAAACAACAGAAAAATCTAAACTGCTCAAGGGGTTCACATACTTTCAAGCAGCACTGTAAGTGTGCAGACTCTACTTTTATTCAGTATGATGCTCCACCTGGCCTGTGCCTTATTATTGGATGTGCGTGTGCTACTTTTTGCCTTGAATGTTCAAGGGTGCAGAATTTCAAATAAGCAAAATAAAATAAAATCAATAAATGAAATAAATTATTTTAAATTAGCCAAAAAAAACCAATGGCAATGGATTGAGCCCATCGCCATTTCCTAATGTTTTTGTTTGTATTGGCCTATCCCTCGTGTGTGTGTGTGTGTGTGTGTGTGTGTGTGTGTGTGTGTGTGTGTGTGTGTGTGTGTGTTATTGATAGCATCTCACAATGAAAACCACCGTCTAGACACTGCCATCAGTCTCTCCTCCCGATACCCCACAGAGCCTGTGTCCTTGGTGAGAGGCCTTACCCACCAGTCCTTCTCTCCTGGCTCCACGGCCCACTTTACCTGCCTAGCGAAGGGAAATCCTGCCCCAAACATCACCTGGTTGTTCAATGCAGATCCCATCAACCCCTCGCAAGGCCTGCAGATCTCTGGATCCTCCCTCATTATCACGGACGTAACATTGCAGTATGAGGGTGTGTACCAGTGTCTGCTGGACAACACGGTTGGCTCTGCGCAGTCAGCCGGCATGCTCACAGTCCAGTCGCGTAAGTATATAGCACATATTGTACCTATTGTACAGATGTGTAGACTTGTTTTTTTTTGTTGTTTTTTTTTAATTAAATAAACACATGCTCAATATGAGAATATGGAGAAGAGGGGTTTTAGAAAAGCTGTGTTGTTTAAATGTTGAGCTGAAATATGCTCTTGTTTAGGACGAGGGAAGGGTTAAGGCATCCCACCAAGTAGGGATCTCTACAGGCCTGAGCAAATCTACAGGGAGGCCTTGCTCCGTGTGTGTGTGTGTGTGTGTGTGTGTGTGTGTGTGTGTGTGTGTGTGTGTGTGTGTGTGTTTTGTGAAGGCTGGTAGGAGAGACTCGGCCAAGGCCACCCTCCTCCTGAGCCTTGGACTCAGCCTGAGCGTGAGAGTGAGCTTTGTGCACGCCGTCAGGGATAAGCCCCCGGACACTGGAATGTAAGGAGTAGCCGTGGAGGGTTATGACGAGGACCAGACCACCCAGCTGTCAACATCATACACAACTGCCTTTTATTTATTAAGACATTACCCCCCCCCCCCACAATTTCCACCCCCAGCTCCAAGCCTGCCCCCCCCTCGCCAGCCCCACCAGGCCGAGGCCCCGTTCCTCCATCTGCAGAATGATTAATACAGACACAGATATGGGGAGTTCAACTTGGAGAGGATAGGGCCCTGGTTTGCAACTCATGTAGGGCTCTCCCCATTCCCAGTGCATGGGAGGAAGAATGAGATTTACTGTGTACTGCTGCGGTCTGTACAGACTGTGTTTATACATAAAAATAGAAATTTTAATCTGATGGGAGGGCTATGCAGTACAACGGGAAACATTCTCTGGTCACTTTCAGTTTGCTAACTGTTTCGGTACAATGCACCAGAGGTTGTCAAATGCTATTTGCAGTAAAGGTAAATTTTAGCGTCTATTTTTCAACTGTTGATATTGTTCATCAGAGGGGAAACTGAAATATATCTGGTTTGCGGTTTTGTAGTTTTGTTCCTACAACCATGGGGAAAAAAATGTATATTTTGTGTTCTTGTCCATTGTGCCCCTTATGCCTCATACCTGTCCCATGGTTTTAGTAGTCGAAATACACCCTTCACCACCAACTCACTTCGCTCTTTCTTTTGCCTCCCACTGACAGTCGAGGACCCCAAGTCACAGTCGTGGTCATAGCCTCCGTTGCTACGAAGGCAATACGTAACATATGTACATGCGCCATGAAGTGATGTTCAGACACACCTGACTGTTGGTGTGTCCGAGTGACTTACCTAGCCTGTTTATTCCGGGGTTTTCCCTTGTCAGCTGGCATTTGTGCAGTGAAGGACCATGCCAAAGCACATTTGTGTCTTGAGCGGCGTTTGAGAGTCACTGCCTCCTCCAAGGCAGAGAAATCTCTTGACGGTGACATTTTAGAAAGACAACGGAAGGGGCTAAGTTTAGGAATCTCCTCAGAAATGGTCAAAAGTTGGAGAAGTACCTGGCTGCAGCCTGCAGAGTGGGGAAGGTTTCAACATCGAACCTTTAATCCCACCCATCCCTAACCCTAACCCCAACCCTATTTAACCCCACCCAAGGCCAAATCCAAACCAATGAGCCCTGCCCAAATCAACATTTAACCCTGCCCGAATTCGACAGTTAAACCATCAAATCAAAGACCGAGTGGGATTAAACATGCGACGTTGAACGCTGCCCCATTCTGCAGGCTGTAGCCAGGTATACTTGAAAAGTTGGGCTGAAACACTATTTTCTAACATCACTTATCACTTTGATTGTAATGCATTGTATACTGTCTCTTTCTACCATGTAGATATATGGAAAATTCCTTTTTTTTTCAGATGTTCCCTTTTTAAATGAGCGCCCCAGTTCAGCTTCTCTCAGCTTCTTGTTTTCCTCGATACTCATGATGTAATTGCACACCTATTTACATTTAACCAGTCAGATCAAAGCTTCAAAATATGAAACCCCACCCACCTTTACCGCCAACTCTTGCTTATACTTGTCACTCAAAGGTCAGCTAATGAATATTAATTAGACTAGACCACTCCCTCACAGTTCTTGAGACAGTTGAGAACATCATCCAGCCATTATCCAAACCGCTTATCCTTCTCAGGGTCACGGGGATGCTGGAGCCTATCCCAGCAGTCATTGGCAGGGGCGCAACGAGGGGGGTGCTGACAGGGCTCGAAATTAACGATGTCCCGATGTCCCGGGGACCATAAAAAATCCTACTGGGACACAAATATATTTGGTCTGGGACAATTCCGGGACAGTGAAAAAAAAAGTCAAAGTAAACTTCGAAACAGGTGTTATTTGCAAAGTCATTAATTATGAGTATCTAGACGTTACTTTGTCATTTGAATAATTTAATAAAAGCGTGCGAACGGCGAAACTACAGAAGGCTTACGTTCTTGCGGCACCTCACGTGCCTCAATCACCTGCTCGTGCAAATTATAGAATGCATTCTACGTCATCCACTCTGCCAGTGGCTGCTGCTTGACTCGCGCCAATGCAGCATTCATAGAGCCAGAGTGATAGACAATCATCACCATTCATAGAGCCAGAGCGATAGACCATCATCACCATTCATAGAGCCAGCGTGATAGACCATCATCAACATTCACAGAGCCAGAGCGATAGACCATCATCAGCATTCATAGAGCCAGAGCGATAGACCATCATCAACGTTCATAGAGCCAGAGCGATAGACCATCATCAACATTCATAGAGCCAGAGCGATAGACCATCATCAACGTTCATAGAGCCAGAGCGATAGACCATCATCAACGTTCATAGAGCCAGAGCGATAGACCATCATCAACATTCATAGAGCCAGAGTGATAGACCATCATCAACTTTCATAGAGCCAGAGCGATAGACCATCATTACCATTAATAGAGCCAGAGCGATAGACCATCATCAACATTCATAGAGCCAGAGCGATAGAACATCATCAATGTTCATAGAGCCAGAGCGATAGACCATCATCAACATTCGTAGAGCCAGAGCGATAGACCATCATCAACATTCATAGAGCCAGAGCGATAGACCATCATCAACATTCATAGAGCCAGAGCGATAGACCATCATCAACATTCGTAGAGCCAGAGCGATAGACCATCATCAACATTCGTAGAGCCAGAGCGATAGACCATCATCAACATTCGTAGAGCCAGAGCGATAGACCATCATCAACATTCGTAGAGCCAGAGCGATAGACCATCATCAACATTCATAGAGCCAGAGCGATAGACCATCATCAACATTCATAGAGCCAGAGCGATAGACCATCATCAACGTTCATAGAGCCAGAGCGATAGACCATCATCAACGTTCATAGAGCCAGAGCGATAGACCATCATCAACGTTCATAGAGCCAGAGCGATAGACCATCATCAACGTTCATAGAGCCAGAGCGATAGACCATCATCAACATTCATAGAGCCAGAGCGATAGACCATCATCAACATTCATAGAGCCAGAGCGATAGACCATCATCAACGTTCATAGAGCCAGAGCGATAGACCATCATCAACGTTCATAGAGCCAGAGCGATAGACCATCATCAACGTTCATAGAGCCAGAGCGATAGACCATCATCAACGTTCATAGAGCCAGAGCGATAGACCATCATCAACGTTCATAGAGCCAGAGCGATAGACCATCATCAACGTTCATAGAGCCAGAGCGATAGACCATCATCAACGTTCATAGAGCCAGAGCGATAGACCATCATCAACGTTCATAGAGCCAGAGCGATAGACCATCATCAACGTTCATAGAGCCAGAGCGATAGACCATCATCAACATTCATAGAGCCAGAGCGATAGACCATCATCAACGTTCATAGAGCCAGAGCGATAGACCATCATCAACGTTCATAGAGCCAGAGCGATAGACCATCATCAACGTTCATAGAGCCAGAGCGATAGACCATCATCAACGTTCATAGAGCCAGAGCGATAGACCATCATCAACGTTCATAGAGCCAGAGCGATAGACCATCATCAACGTTCATAGAGCCAGAGCGATAGACCATCATCAACATTCATAGAGCCAGAGCGATAGACCATCATCAACGTTCATAGAGCCAGAGCGATAGACCATCATCAACGTTCATAGAGCCAGAGCGATAGACCATCATCAACGTTCATAGAGCCAGAGCGATAGACCATCATCAACGTTCATAGAGCCAGAGCGATAGACCATCATCAACGTTCATAGAGCCAGAGCGATAGACCATCATCAACGACAGTTAAAAGAAGAAGAAGAAAGAAATGCTGAGGTGGTTGAATAAACAGCCCCCTGATGCAAGCCCCAATACTGCCGACTCCCGAAACGACTGCCGACTCCTTAAACTCCCGAAACTAATATTCATATGTTTAATAAAAGAACAAGTATTTTAAACTTATATGGTGGACCAGAGCCCATGGTGTGATGATTAAGTGACAAAAAAGGATCAAATTATATGTATTCTGCATAATTGGGGAGGCGACGACAAGAATTAAAATTTGGGACACTGTTGGTTATATCCGGGACAATACAGGACAGAATTCAGGACAGTTGTGGGACACTGAGGAAAAAAGTTCATTTCGAGCCCTGGGTGCAGAGGGTGCAATGCACACGCGCCTCATCAGCGGGGGCACCAAAAGTACAGTGCACAGTAAATAATTTCTGGTTATAGGCCTATTTGTTTTTTAAAAGTGTAATATTTATAAATATTATTACTTCCATGAGAATTTTGGATTAGAATGTATAGTTACACGTTATATTTTTTAATTATAATATTTTTTGGCGTACAGTCTTTTGGCGCCCCCGCTGATGCGGCACCTGTGTGCATTGCACCCGCTGCACCTCCCCCCCCCCCCGTTGCACCCCTGATTGGGCGGCGGGTGGGGCGACACCCTGGACAGGCTGTAAAGCCATCACAGGGCTCACACACACACACACACACACACACACACAGACACACACACACACACATTGGATATGACATATTAAATAAATGTAAAACAGGACTGGGTAAACAACAAAAATAAAACAAGATATTAGTCATTTATAAATAATAATGTTGAATGTTTTATTATGCCATGTCCAAGGTTTTTGAAAGCAAAAGTTAAATGAAATTAAATTTCTTTTGGCTTATACCGTTTCTCCGGGGTCGCCACAATAGATTTTATAGTTTTCATCGGTACCTTGTGAGGGCACAGCACCAATGGTTGCCGTTTTTAAGCCGGGCCTTGACCGTTCCCGTATGGAGCCCCGACCAGTCCGATATGGTCTTGTCAATCCGCATCATGATTTGGCAAAATTTTACATCGGATGCCCTTCCTGACACACCCACTAACCCTATGGGCCCCCGGGGGCACAGGTGAAGTGCTGGGTGCCCTCCCAGTACTGATGGACTTGTGCCCGTGCCTGTCAGACAAAAACAAGTTAAAATAAGCTGCACTAACAGAAGTGCCTCGTGTGAAGGAGCAACAAAAGCTGTCTGTCCAGTTGAGTCTGCACGTAATGCCGATGAAGTATCATGCTCCATCAGGTGGGGAGGACACCCTGGTCCTGTTGCCCTCTTCTTCTTGTCTTGGGGCTCCTGGTTGTGGTTAAGGCAGGACCTGGAGCCAGAGGGGGGGGGGATCAGAGGGGATGGCAGAGACAGGGCAAGAGAAGAGAAAGAGGAAAGAGAAGAAGAAGAGTCTGTACGGCTTAATGCCATGCCGGGGTCGGATTCTCTGCGGTATTTTAATGGTCAGTGTGTGGAATGTGTGGCAGCTGGCTGGAGTCCCAGGATCACGTCTAGTGTTACCGGCTTCAGGCCCGCTTGTTTGGTAAAGTGAACCGGTGCTGTGCACGCCAAAAAAAAAAAAACTAAACTAGAAGGGCGTCCATCATCCTGTGCAAACTGAGCCTCTCTGATGATAATAATAATAATGATAATAATAATGATAATAATAATAATAATATAATAATAAATCAAACTTATACAGCGCTTTTCTAACCTTCCAAGTGGCTTTACAATAAACGGGGTGAAACAACACAATAGATAAACACAACACAGACATACAGGGGTGGATGGGAGGGGGGGGAGGCTACAGGGTTGGATGGGAAGGGGGGCTACGAGAGGCAGAAGCAGCAGCCACACACAGCGCCAGCAGTACTCTCCCACTTAAACACACACAAACAGGCAAGAAAAACAAAACACAACAGCAGTGTGGACGTTGATGTTGTGTAGGGGTTTCCTCCCGTAGCCTGTTCCTCTCCCGAGGTGCCCACTAGGCAGTGGCACTATTTACCCCATAGATGGGGGTGGTTCGTGGGCATCAGGGAATATCCACACACCGGTGGGCCTGCGTACCACATGTCTAGGGGCCAGACCTCCTCCGAGTCCCTTGTAGTTCAGCCAGGGTCCAAGGTGTAGCCAGCTACCGTGTGTCGCCACAAGGAGGCGCTACATAGGGCTTGCTGTTGGAGAGGCTATGTACTGGCAGAGAGAGACTCATGTGCTCAGCTCTCCTGTTCACGTTTCTGCTAGCCAGCGGTGAAGGTTGAGAGTGAGACGTGACAGACACACAACACTACACCAACATACTAGACGCTTTACAACAACCCCACTTCCTACACAAGAATGTCAGACGCACAACCTCCTTATTCACCTGTCTGCCTGCTAGATGCAAAGCACCTCATGAACTCGTCTTCTGCATGACTCACTCAGTTGTAACGTTTGTATAGATGGTATGGGGGGGGGCGCTGTTGTAAGGCATTAACAGTTATAATCCTCATAGATAACCAACCACTGTTCTTCCTTTTCCTCTCCCTCATATTTTATCACTTGGTGTGAAGTGCCATGTGGTTTCATTCGAAGTAGGACTTCACAGAAACACCGTTGACAGAGATGCAAGTGAGACATGCTCTATCATTTCTATTGTGCTCAAACAAATCTGTATTTTGATAAAATGTTTTGTGTGTTTCGAACTTGTAAGCGTGTTTCTCTGGGTTCTTGGCTCGCTGAACGTATGATTCAGATGAGGTCATTTTAGCTCTTTGGAACCGCTGCAGAAGCATCTCTCTTACAATGTCAGTGTTAAGTATTCAGTCACTGCGACAGGCATGGGTGCAAGTCCATGAATACTGGGATGGCATCCAGCGCTGTACCTGTGCCCCGTCCAGAGGCTTAGTGGTGGTGTCAGGAAGGGCATCTGATGTACTGGATCGGTCGAGGCCCAGGTTAACAACGACCGCCATTGGTGCTGTGCCCTCACAGGGTACCGATGGAAACCATAAAATCCACTGTGGCGACCCCTGCGAAACAGGGAACAAGCCGAAAGAAGAATGTTAAGTGTTCAATCAGGATATCATGTAAGTGAACAGTAGCAATGCAGTTGAAAGTGCAAGGCCTACTTCCAGTTACAAGCTTGAGAAAATTATCCTGCATTTTTCTGTTCAAGACAAAAGTCACACAACAGTTGCACTTGACATGTGTGATGCTTTATGTCCCCGTTAATATTTCACTGCGTTGCCATCTGACTCTAACAGTACATCCTAGAGGCGAGCGGCCCCCTGTCCTGGGCTACACAGGCCCTGTCCTCTAAATGTCAGGGAAAATTTCCATTCCGCCTCTGCCAAACCGGTGTCCGCCGTAATGCCGCGAGCAGCTCGCTTAATTTACCCAGGTGGACCAGTCTGACTTTGGCATAGTTATTAATGAGGGAATAAAAACAAAAAACAAAGCATGATTGTGTACCAGTGTGGGGCTCCAGGTTTTTCTTATTATTTTATGTGTCTTGAAAACCTTGTTGCCTTTGTAAAAGCCTCCAGCACTGTTGGCTGGCCTACACATGGTCCCACCTCTGTAAGTCACAAGCGGGAAGTATAACTGATGTCATTGCACAAGTTTTTACTATGCCTTCCTCCCTTAAACGTCACCATTACTTGGCTTCATACACTGTTAATGCATCACCTACTCACAAAAAAAAGAAAAGGTTGACCTATGACATGAAAAAGACTCAACAGGAGGACTATATTATATGAATGGAGTCGGTTGACTCGAACCTCATTTACTTAAACTGTCTTCTGTTTGAAATGTGTGGCTCTCATCTCGCTGACAGATCATGAAGAGGTTGATACACCGGGTGTGCCGTCAGCGGCTCTGCCATCCATCCAGCCCATGCAGAGCGACGAGGGGGAGGAGGAGGAGCTAGGCGACACGATCGGACCGCCCTCCGACAAGAACAGTGACCAGCCAACCCCAGAAGCACCAATCATCATCAGCCCGCCTCAAACTCACAAGCCTGACGTGTACGACCTGGAGTGGCGGCCGGGTCGTGATGGAGGCAGTCCAATCAGCGCCTATTTCGTCAAATACCGCAAGGTGAGTTTAGAATAAAGTATGGCGACCTCCTCACCAAGGGGAAACATTAGGAGCAGGAACTGTCTTAGTTCATTTTGTGACAAAAACCAATTCTTGCCACAGTCTAATAATCAGATTTTAACATTTCTGAGAACACATAATCAGTCCTAAGTGCAGTTTGCCCAAACCGACTCATAAAAGTGGGAAAGTTGGGACCGGTGACTGAAGCAACTGAAGAGCTGGTCATTTCCTCTTTAAAAGCAGTGTTTGCTTCACTAATAAGCACGCCCTGACCATAAAACTGCACCAGTACTAGTTAAGACGTTCAGCTGGCCCTGGAAAATGTGAAGCGAAATCCTCTCGGGCATTGTTTCCTCGGCTGTTCCCCATCATTATTCAGGCTCAGAAAGAGTGTGAACCTCTGAGAATTATGGACTAGCAGATGATTTCATTTTCCACAGCCTTTTTATGTTGGGTTGGATTTTGTGTGTTGTTGTGCTCTTGCATATTTATGTGTGTGTGTGTGTGGGGGGAGGGGGTATCTTTCCTCTGTTTTCATGTGTTCATGTATATGTGTGTCTTCGTTTATGTCTTTACTCGTGTGTGTGTGTGTGTGTGTGTGTGTGTGTGTGTGTGTGTGTGTGTGTGTGTGTGTCTGTGTGTGTCTGTTTGTGTTTGTGGAACAGGTGGATGAGATGGGCACGGTGGTTGGGAGCTGGTACACAGTACGTGTCCCTGGCAGTGAAAAGACACTGCGTCTGTCAGAGTTGCAGCCCTCCAGCCTGTATGAGGTGCTGATGGTGGCCCGCAGCTCAGCCGGGGAGGGCCAGAGGGCCATGCTCACCTTCCGCACCGGCAAAGGTCAGTACCTCCACTGTGCCACCCTGCCCAAAGACTCCTCATGTAACCAGAATTGACTTGAGCTTCTTGATCTTTTGGCTACTGTCATGTGTTGTATCTGTTCATCACAAGTGTTATATCTGGGGTGTCCGGTTAGCATAGCAGTCTGTTCTGTTGCCTACTAACACGGGGATCGCCGGTTCAAATCCCCGTGTTACCTCCGGCTTGGTCGGGTGTCCCTACAGACACAATTAGCTGTGTCTGCAGGTGGGAAGCCGGATGTGGGTATGTGTCCTGGTCGCTGCACTAGCTCCTCTTCTGGTCGGTCGGGGCGCCTGTTCGGGGGGGAGGGGGAACTGGGGGGAATAGCATGATCCTCCCATACGCTACGTCCCCCTGGTGAAACTCCTCACTGTCAGGTGAAAAGAAGCAGCTGGCAACTCCACATGGATGGGAGGAGGCATGTGGTAGTCTGCAGCCCTCCCCGGATCAGCAGAGGGGGTGAAGCAGCGACCGGGACGGCTCGGAGAGTGGGGTGATTGGCCGGATACAATTGGGGAGAAAAAGGGGGAAAAATATCCACAAAAAAAAAAGTGTTATAGCTGATAGAGTTATATGTGCAAGAACCGTACATCACATGACCTGCAAATGGCGAGATGGAAGAGAGGCTTGCTCCATCCACTCCATCCGTCAACATTGGTGTCAGAGGATCTTTAGGTGCTCTGCAGCCCCATTAAACTGCTTTTCTCCTCTTGACCTAGTACGTTTTATCACACTTGAGATCAAATTTATTGGCCAAGTAGTGCAGGTACTAATATAAATATTGATTTTTATAAAATTCAAACTTCATTACCAGTAGGTCCACTTCAGCCATGTCATTATTGTTGTTGTTGTTGTTGTAATGTCGTTTTACTTAGCTTCTTTCAAAGAACTGAATATCTTTCACAAGCAACAGGCAAACATAAATCCTTATAAACCAAAACCTAAAGGGTATCTAACAACAACAAACAAACGACATAACCACTTTAAACTATAGTCAAGTTTAGGTAGAAAATTCTGTTCTTAAATACCTAAATTATAACCAACAGTCTGGAATCTGACAGTGGCCTATGGATGTAGCACTTAATCCCAGGTTTAATCCCAGGCTTTAATCCCAGGCTTTAATCCCAGGTTTTAATCACAGGCTTTAATCTCAGGCTTTAATCTCAGGTTTTAATCCCAGGCTTTAATCCCAGGCTTTAATCTCGGGTTTTAATCCCAGGTTTTAATCTCAGGCTTTAATCCCAGGTTTTAATCCCAGGCTTTAATCTCAAGATTTAATCTCAGGTTTTAATACCAGGCTTTAATCCCAGGTTTTAATCTCAGGTTTTAATCCCAGTTTTTAATACCAGGCTTTAGTCCCAGGTTTTAATCCCAGGCTTTAATCCCAGATTTGAGCCGAGCTGGTAGTCGTTCCTTACCCCAAAACAAACAAACAAACAACCTGTGCAGATACCCAGACCCTGTTTTCAGGTATGATCATAAAATACCCTGTGCCATTGCTTAATCGGGGAGGTGGGTGTGTTTAAAGACACACACACACACACACACACACACACACACACACACACACACGACATCCACCCTACACCACACACACACACACACGACATCCACCCTACACCACACACACACACACACAACATCCACCCTACACTACACACACACACGCACACACACACACACACACACACACACACACACACTGCCTCGTCTCTGTGTGAGGCAGAATGTAGAGGATGTTTCTGGTGCTTCAGGTCTGTCAAGCGTTTGGGCGGAAACCTGAGACCCGCGCTGACAAAACCAGAACCAGTCCGGAAACCAAAAGAAAGGTCATAGTGTGGAGCAGAGATCCGGTGTGTTCCGTGATTCAGAGCAGCCCATAGCCCTGGTGACCTGTGGTGTCCTATGTACAGTTAGTTTGTTGTTGCACTTCTAAACTACACAGGACTATTGGACTGTTTTATGGACTGTTATAATTTGTGTATTGTCATCAGCCTTAACCTGCTGTGCCGTGTGTGTTGTTTGGCGCTGAGTGTTATGTTTGTTTCCTGAGTTCGAGGTAAAGTCCTGGTTCTATGAATGAATAGAAAACAGGTGAATACATGAACAAACGCATGAAATGAAATAAACAAATATATCATCCATCCATCCATCCATTATCCAAAGTGCATATCCTCCTCAGGGTCGCGGGATGCTGGAGCCTATCCCAGCAGTCACTGGGCAGCAGGCAGGGAGACACCCTGGACAGGCCACCAGGCCATCAGTAAATAATAATATATCAGCCTCAGGGGCGGCGCAGTGGTTAGCATGGTCGCCTCACAGCAAGAAGGTCCTGGGTTCGACCCCAGGGTAGTCCAACCTTGGGGGTCGTCCCAGGTCGTCCTCTGTGTGGAGTTTGCATGTTCTCCCTGTGTCTGCGTGGGTTTCCTCCGGGGGTCCGGTTTCCTCTCACAGTCCAAAGACATGTAGGTCAGGTGAATCCACCATACTAAATTGTCCCTAGGTGTGGGTGTGTGTGTGTGTGAGGGTGTGGGTGGGCGGGACCTGTGATGGTCTGGCGGCCTGTCCAGGGTGTCTCCCCGCCTGCCACCCAATGACTGCTGGGATAGGCTCCAGCATCCCACGACCCTGAGGGCAGGATAAGCGGTTTGGATGACGGATGGATGGATGAAGAGAAAACAAGTGAATGGATGAACAAACACATGAAATGAAATAAACAAACAAAAATAAACAAATAAAATCCTCTTTTTGATACTCTCTCCCCTTCAGAGAAGACCACCTCGTCCAACAAGAACCCGTCCAAGGCTCCTGTGATCTTAGCGCCCCCTAAGGCACCGGAGGACAAAAACCTCAACACACACTTTGGAGTTGTCATACATGACAGAGGTAGGCGCCAGCAGTGGTGTGTGTTCAGCAGGACCCCTGTGTGTGTTTAGGCTGCTGCTGCTGCTGCTGCTGCTGCTGCTGCTGCTGCTGCTGCTGCTGGCACGGTTCTTAAGCAGATAAGGGGAGGATTAGAGAACCTTTTGTCCAGTAGGTGATGTTATTCAGGTTTGTGACTGGCCTTCATGACAATATCTCAGAGCTGAAGGTTTAAGATGTGGTCTGTGTGGTTTCTTGGTGCGTTGGAATATGAACAGAGGAGTGACAGTTGACATCTTGTTGGATGAGAAATGCTGTAAAATGTGAGAATGCACACTGGTCCAGGGCCTGCTGTGTGTGCGTGTCAGGGTCTGTCTATATATATATATAATATATATATGTGTGTGTGTGGGTGTGGGTGTGTGTGCGTGTGCGTGTGCGTGTGCGTGTGTGTGTGTGTGTGTGAGTACTTACTTATCTGGGGTTAAAAGCTGCCATTTTCTGCTGAAATTTACATCAGTCTTTTTACTAACACTTCCTCTCTCTCACACGCTTTCCTCCTGCTCTCTTTAACTGTGTGGCTAAGAGCACCAGCAGTAAGTTCACATTTGTTCCACAGCATGCCGTTACTTTTGTGATGTGTATTTTTTGTGTGTTGGCCTTTTTCTTTCTCTGTTGATACGATCTGTTCTTACATTCACATTTACATTTACATTTACTCATTTGGCAGACGCTTTTATCCAACGCAACTTACAAAAGAGTCAGCAATGAGGCTGTGTTTTTCGGGCGGCACAGTGGCCCAGTGGTTAGCGCTGTCACCTCACAGCAAGAAGGTCTTGGGTTTGACCTCGGGGTTGTCCAACCTTAGGAGTCATCCCAGGTCGTCCTCTGTGTGGAGTTTACATGTTCCCCCCGTGTCTGCGGTGGGTTTTCTCCGGGTGCTCCGGTTTCCCCCACCATCAGGAAGACATAAAGGTTAGGGTTAATACCCCTGTCTGTGCCCCTGAGCAAGGCAATGGGAAGCAATAACCGGAGTTGGTCCCCGGGTGCTGCACGGCGGCTGCCCACTGCTCCGAGCTACACAGCTAGGAGGGGTGATTTCCCCACAAGGATCAATAAAGTATCTCAAAAATAAAAAACAAAACAAAAATTAGCAGATAAACTGGAGCTTTACCAACTGGCATCAGAGAGCACGATGTGACCGTCTTGTCACAGCCCAGCATGGACGTCAGTCAGGGGCATTTAGTGTCGGTGCTCTTCAGGTCGACAAGGTGCAGAGAGTAGGACCATCAAAGTACACAAACAGTAAAACAGGCAAATTATGCGATGAGAGCATAACATGTCAAGTGCAAGTAGAAAAGGGTTCAAGAGTAGACAATAGTAACAGCCAGAGCCAATTCGTATTCACTGCCAGGTGCCACCAGAGAGCACTGTCTGGATGAAATGGTTCCTACGCTGAGATAGGATGAAGCGATGTTAGCCTCCAGCTCCCAGTTCTGTTTTTATATGGAAGAAATTAAGTCCCTGCCAGTTTTGCCTAAACGTACCACCACGTCTTCAGTTCCCAGTTCATTCTCTTCTTCTGACTCCAGTGCCCGAGGCCCCGGACCGCCCCACTATCTCCATGGCAACTGAGAGTTCCGTCTATGTCACATGGATCCCACGAGCCAATGGGGGCTCCCCTATCACGGCCTTCCGTGTGGAGTACCGGCGAGGCCGTAGCTCGGAGTGGCTTGTTGCCGCCGATAACATCTCTCCTCTCAAACTCTCTGTGGAAGTACGCAATCTGGAGCCTGGTAAGGTCCTACTTTAATTTGGAGTTAAATTTACTTTAATTTGACCTTTTACTTGCCATGCCTTGTGCTAGCTCCACTTTACAAGAAGGCATACTTGAGCAAACGGCCCATACGTGGTCACTAAGTACTTTGTTAATGGTTAATAACTCATTTATTGATTGCTGTAAGATGGTATATTGATACGTTGTAAGATGGTATATTGATACGTTGTAAGATGGTATATTGATATGTTGTAAGATGGTATATTGATATGTTGTAAGATGGTATATTGATACGTTGTAAAATGGTATACTGATACGTTGTAAGATGGTATATTGATATGTTGTAAGATGGTATATTGATACGTTGTAAGATGGTATATTGATACGTTGTAAGATGGTATATTGATATGTTGTAAGATGGTATATTGATATGTTGTAAGATGGTATAATGTATTTATAAAAGAGTTTTGGGGTTGCCAGTTGGGATCCCACATTTTATCAACACGAGACAGTCTCTAGACGGTAAACAAATAGTACAATTTGTAAAGTCGATTTTTATGCAGTAGTGACAGCAATTACTGCTGCAGAGATGAAGTTGAGAGTTAGGTCTAGATACTGGTTAGGTTTAGGGTTAAGATTAAGTAGTAGTTGGTCAGGTAGTGGTTGAACTGAGGGTTAAAGTGAAGTGGTGGTTAAGGTTAGAATGAAGGTTAGGCGGTGGTGAAGTTTGGGATTAGGTCGTGGTGAAGTACGGGATTAAAGGCTAGTTAAGGTTCGGGTTTAGACTTTACAGTGAAGGTTATGTAGTGGTTAGTGGTTCAGCTGGCTTTGTCTGATCACATGGTTTCCCAGAGAATCTCTATGGAGGCTCTCCCATATTAACAAAATATGGGCTCCCAACCTGGCAACCCAAAATGTCTTTTTATTAATGCGTTATAACATTTTTTTTTACCAATTTTACAACAATAAATTAATTATTAACCATTGATACAAGTAAATAGCCTTTTGTGCTAATGTGTCTGTTGTGTTGGGTTGTATATTTCTTTTTCTCTATCTCAATTCAAATGTGTATTTACAATATGACCCATTGCTCTCCTGGCTGAATTGCATAACTTGTCACAGTAAAGAGTTACCTCCCCCATGAGGCCCATGTGAGTTATTCTGTCTTCCTAACACCCACCACTGTTGATGTTTGTTTTTCAGGCTCTACCTATCGGTTCCGCGTCATAGCTATGAACATGTACGGGGAGAGTCCCCACAGTATTCCCTCGAAGCCCTACCAAGTGTCTCAAGCCAGCCCGCGCTTCTCAGACCGTCCCGTGGCGGGGCCCCACATCTCGTCTACAGATGCCATCAGCGACACACAGATCATGCTACGGTGGACTGTAAGTACATTTTGTGTAAGAGCCAGCTAACTGCAGGGGGGGTTCAGCTTTCCCAGATGGTCGGCTGTGTTTGTGATGTTGAGCTGAGCTTTTGGTGGTTCTCGGGGCAGAGGAGACTCAATCAGGCCTCTTAAAATGACCGGCTTGGCTAATCAGAATTATGTTCAAGTAGAGATTGGGAGCCCCAATTGGACTCAGCTCACTCAAGTTATTTTTACTTCCTTTCAGCGGTTCCAGCCACAGATGGGATTTAGATAGTTCCCCACATTTACTTGACCTCAGATCGGTCTCATTACTTCCTGAACTTCAGACAGACAGTGCAATTATGAATCGCTGCTGCATTGCATGTGTTGATAACAAGGGTTTGCCATTAGTCCCTCTGGAAAGTTTCTTTATACCCTTTGATTCGTAATTGCTCACCAGATTGCGGTAGTCTAACCTAATCTTTTTTTCCATCCCCACCCAGTACACCCCTTCTAGCAACAACAACACTCCGATACAAGGCTTCTACATCTACTACCGCCCCACTGACAGCGACAACGACAGCGACTACAAGAGGGATGTGGTGGAAGGTAAGCTTAAGGGCGAAAATGGGCATCCATCATTTGGGGTATGTGGTATGTGCTTGAATGTGTGTGTGTGTGTGTGTGTGTGTGTGTGTGCGTGTGTGTGCACACACGTCTGCATGTGAGCACACTAACCCTGAGAAGAATGAGCCCTGCTACCCAGGTGTAGAAGTTTGATAGCGCTGTTTGTTTAACAGCCGCTGCAGTCTATCCAGGCTCACACTGTTGCAGATATGTTTTGGGGGTGGGGGGATATGTTGGGAGGGTAATGGATACCGAGCTTCTGGAGTGGGGGTGAGTTAGGGTGGGGCGACGGCAGTTCATTTCTGCCGTTTGATGTTGTTGTGAGCGCTCTGCCAGGACAGCGAAGCGGTCCGGAGTCTGTTTTTGATAAATGGTTGCCTACTAATGACCCAGAGCTGAAATACGAGAATGGCCAGAGGAGAGGGAATCGGGTTGCCCAAAGGAATGCTAACAGTTGAGCTTGGCAGAGGGAGGGAAGGAAAGCAGGGCGGTGACTCCTCCTCCATGCTCCTCCAACCTCTTAACCTCTGGCTCTCCACAGGCATCTCTCCGTGTCAGGGACACATGCCCCGGCCAGCTCCCCTCACTGATAAGCTTTGAATGCCTTGTTTGAGACTGTGACTGTGAACTCTGCTCTGTGTGTGTGTGTGTGTGTGTGTGTGTGTGTGTGTGTGTGTGTGTGTGTGTGTGTGTGTGTGTGTGTGTGTGTGTGTGTGTGTGCACGCTTTTATTTTTCAGTCTTTGTATGAACATGAATTGGAGAGTAAGCTGGTTTCTTTCCACGTGAGACCATGCTATTGTATTGGTCCCGATGTACTGTAATGACATAGTCTGAAATTAGAGTGCAAGGTTCTTTTTTTTCTTTTCTTTTTTATTATCACATGAAATGTTGACGTTCAAATATCGCCAGGGGCAAAGGTAGCAAACGAGCGACGGTTTGTTCTGCCTCAAAACCCAACAAGGATGTTAGCACGTTTCAGCCTCAGTTGCTTGAAATGTGCCGTTTCCAAGATGGAGATTGGAGACTCTTCTTTGATTACAGACCAATGTAGTGTGCTTGTGCGTGGTAGAAGAGAAGCGGTGGTAGTGGTGTGTGTGTGTGTGTGTGTGTGTGTGTGTGTGTGTGTGTGTGTGTGTGCGCGTGCACACAGGGGCTCCAAAGTGTTTTGCACACACTGTGTGTGATGAGTGGGAATACTGGAGGCAAGCCAGGACAAACATGAAGCTGCCATATAAGGAGCCTGTCTGGAGTAAAGCAACTGTCTGGATTCTCATGGGACTGACAGAGTTGGAGGGAGGGGGAGGGAGAGAGACGGAGGAAGGGTAAAGAAGGAAAAAGGGGGCGGGGGGTGTTGTATGAATGACTGGGAAAGAGAGCATGAAAGAACATGACCTCATGAGAGAACGAGGTAAAGGGAACGAGCAGAAGCGAGGGAACTATGGATTGTGAGTTGACACAGGGAGTGCTGCAGGATATGGGGCAAAAGTGAGTTAACAAAAAGCTCGCAGAGGAAGCCATTTCTGACCTTTGATCCCCCCCCACCTTTGTCTGTTATTGCCCCCGCCCCCTTTCCACTCCTACCCAGGTGTAAAGTACTGGCACATGATTAGCCATCTCCAGCCAGAGACCTCTTATGACATCAAGATGCAGTGCTTCAACGACGGCGGAGAGAGTGAATACAGCAACGTCATGATCTGTGAAACCAAAGGTGACAAACACACACACGTGTCACATGCACAACTAGAGGAGTGCCCTCAGTAGTGTAGCTCTCCACCAGCACGGAGAGTATCTCCGCTTCTCCGTACCCACACACACGGACAGAAGAACACAGTTTTCCCTGCCATTATAAGACTTGTCCAGCGCCCAAGTCGATTTGAACAGGAAATAAGAGGAAGGAAAAAAAGGTTTTTAATATGCAGTCCTCAAGCTAAAAAAATTACACAATAATCAAGCTAAGAAAAATCTACCTAATAAACAATGTGGAAATTGACTGCATGAAACTGGAGTCAAATTCCATGTGTGTGCAGACTTGGTTGGCCAATAAACATTATTCTGATTCTGATGTTTTGCCTGTCAGTCTGTGGATGTGCAGCCTCCGCATGACGGACCTTCACATGAAAGTGACCAAGTCTAATATGAAATGACAGACCAGGCTATCATAATTTCAAAGTCCTTATTAAAAGACCTCAAATGTGTTTAACCATTGTGGTTTTAATGATATAAACTGAATGAAGGCGAATGGCTGCTCTGCTGTTTGACTTTCATCCATTAAACAACAGTAGGAAAACATAGCTCAGCAATGGGAACTGTTTTATTGTCACTACTGAGATGATTTCCAGCTGTGACTGATTAATCCTACTCTTGAAAGTGTCTTTTTATAGCAGAGTTTTAATATTGGAGACCATGGCACTTCCCTGTGGCGCTGAGGTGAATAAGGCGAATGTTTTTGGTTCGTCCAGTGTTCCTCCAGTTCTCCTGTGCTCAGATCAGCGGTGAATGAGTTGCAGGCTTGCGAAATACAATCGACTTCTCGTTTACTTTCCAGACTGATGCCCGAATACATTATGTTTTGGTTCTGACACTATCGCTGCCCAGTCTGACTCAACCGTAGATGTGAGTCACGCATGCACACGGTTGACTCAGAGTGGGCAGCGACTGAAAGTACCGCTGGTCGAGTGAGCTAGAGAGTGAATTAGGAGAGGGAGCGGCGATAAGGAAAACGAACATTTTCCGAAGGATTTTCAATCAACTCAACCACAAGAGGTTCTTCATCATACAGTCATAACTGTGCACAAAAACTTTGAGCTGATAGGTCCAGTAGTTTGCGAGATTAGCTGCGGACAGACATATATACACACACACACACACACACACAAGCTTCCAAACGCATAATCTCCTCCAGGCTACCGCCTGGTGGAGATAATCACACACACACACGCACACATACGCACACACACACACACAGGCACGGGCAAATGGCGAGTGAGGAAATCACTCATGTGCCAACCAAGCCTCTATTTTTTCAGGAGTCCTGGCTTGTCGCTGTAGAGACCATAACTTTAATGATGGGTACAATAGCCATAATTACACAACATAAATGTACTGTGTTTTATAGGACGTGCAACAATGGTTAGCATTGTACAACGTCTGCACTCTGTTATTTGTTTTCCCGCCATTGCCACTGGATGAAAGGCTGTTTCTCATGTCCCCTCCTCCTTCCCTGTTGTAGCACGCCAGCCCCCGGGGTTACCCAGCCAGCACCCCATCACCCCGCCTGGCCCCCACTTCCCAGAGCCCCCCAGCCAGCCGGGAGGCCTGCTCTACCTGATCGTGGGCTGTGTTCTGGGGGTGATGGTACTCATCCTGCTCGTCTTCATCGCTATGTGTTTGTGGAGAAGTCGCCAGCAGAACGCCATGCACAGTGAGTTTACAGATGAACTACTGTATGACAGCTGCTGAACGTGTGGCCTGGCTGTCTCAGACCAGCCAAAACATGTGCAAAGGCAGGCCCGCATCAGCTCAGTTCATTCTAAAAAATGAATGCCTTGAACTGCTCGGAGCTTTAGATGAGGCTCATCATTTTCAGGGGGTTGTTTTCTTCTCTGATAACTAATTGATAAAATTGATTAAAATAGATAAAACTGTTGGCAATAAATTTCATTATCAATTTGTTAAGTCTACATGGCAGCACATTCAATGTAACAAGTTACATCACTGCAGAAGTGAAAACAATAAAAATATGGTGGCTGCTGCAGCTATTTTGGACAGTTGTGTGCGATCTAAGTCCTCTAAAGTATGGGTGCACTTTGAATACGTCAATCAAGAAGGTAGTGGTGTGTAAAATGTGCTAAGCTGAGCTTGCCAGACATGGTAGTACAATGGCAACCCACAAACACTGAAAAAGGAATGCGTTGGAGTGGTGACAAAGAGTGAAAAGGGCTCACAAACCAAAGTTAGTGCAAAATGCTGCTTAAAAACCAACTGTACCTGCATGACCTGTATGTTTGTCAGCAAGCTCCATTTAATGCAAATGAAACGAGTTTGTCTTGTTGACATGAGTTATGTTGGTCCTTCATCTAAATTACATGCTTGAGTCGAGCAATAACTAACATTACTGCCAAAATGGTGGGCGTAACATTTGTACTGTCAAACCGATGGGCTACCTGTCGAACTGAAGGGGAAAAGAAGAAAATTGAAACAGGAGCATTTGGCAGCGCGCAAAGATGCACGTGCACACACACATTCTTGTACTTCTATCTCCCCGCAAGGACCCCTCATTGACTACATTCATTCCCTAGCCCCTCATCATCAGAACTACATGCCTAAAAGTAACCCTGACCCTAACCTTAAACTAATCGTCGTTCTAACCCCTGAACCCTAAACCCAAGTTCTAACCATCTGATTTTGATCTGATTTGATTTGATTTGATTTGATTTGATTTGATTTGATTTGCAAACCACGACCTGACCCCGGAAAAGCGAATAATGATGAGATGAGATGAGATGAGATGAGAGATGATTTGATTTTCATTTATAAAACAAAGCAGCAAAAAACACAACAAAAGAAAATAAGCAAGATGTGCAGGTGAGATTTGAAGGAAAAAAAACCCTAGGGGCTTATGGAAGGACTCACCCCAGTAAGCATTATGAGCAAATACAAAAGTATGTAATCCACAAATGTAAACAAGCAAGCAAACAAAATAAAAAAGGCAAACATAAAATAGTCAACATAAATCAAGCAAAAACAAAATAATATAGTGAGAGTGTGTGCGTTTGAATATGCGCATGCACGTTCGGTCAACTCATTATGATAGAGAGAAAAGTCAATTAAAGTCAGATATGATCAGTTGGGATAGTTTGTTTCATCAGACAGGACCTAAGCTTATATTTGAAGTTCTTGAGTGATGCAGACGGAAATGCAATATGAATATAACTGTTTTATAGTTGAGCCCCTTTATGTCCAATAGAAAATTGACAGAGCCCAGTACGAAACATCAGGAGGTGTACCCATTTGGCATGTATTGTACTATAGTTATGTGCATCACAATTAGGCTGAAAGAAGACCTTGCAGGACATAAGAAGCGAAGCAGGCTGATACAAAATTTTATGGCTAAAAATACAAGTTTTATTTGAATTTATGTTGAAAATTGACAGAATATTGAGCCGATTGAAGAGAGGGGGTGAGTGTTCTGCCCTGATGCTAAATGTGGTAATTCTACAGAACCTTTTTTGTAAAATATAAAGTTTACGAAAGTGAATGGGATAAGTACCTCCCCAAATGATATTACAGTATATGAGGTAAGGATAAATTAGGCTATAATAAAAAGTTAATAAACACTTATCATGAACCAAACTTTGAATTTTGCCAATGATGCCAATAGATTTGGATATTTCATTGCAAACGAACCGAGTATGACTCTTCCAGTTTAGGGTTTCATCAATCAAGACTCCAAGGAAATTTGTGGATGAGACCTGGGTCACTGGGTTATTTCCAGTGGAGAGACAAGAATTAGATTTACAAAATATATATTTTTTAATGTAAATATGATAAATGTTAATTTTTTTTTAATATTAAAGGATAATTTGTATAATTGGAACCACTTGGAAATTGTTCCTAAATCAAAGTGAGCTTTTGCCATAAGTACTGAGAAATTACTCCGTGAAATAAATATTGGTATCATTGGCAAAAAGTGCTGGGAACATTGGAGATAATGCTGCAGCAAGGTCATTGATATAAATAAGGAATAAGAGTGGTCCTAGAATGAATCAGGAAGTTCGGTGGATTAGCAAGGAAAAAGTGAGGGTAGCTATGAAGAGGGTGAAGAATGGAAAAGCCGCCGGTCCAGATGACTTACCTGTGGAGAGATGGAGATGTTTAGGAGAGATGGCAGTGGGGTTTTTAACGAGATTGTTTAACACAATCTTGGAAAGTGAGAGGATGCCTGAGGAGTGGAGAAGAAGCATACTGGTACCGATTTTCAAGAACAAGGGTGATGTGCAGAACTGTAGCAACTACAGAGGTATAAAGTTGATCAGCCACAGCATGAATATATGGGAAAGAGTAATAGGAGCTAGGTTAAGAGGAGAGGTGATGATTAGCGAGCAGCAGTATGGTTTCATGCCACGAAAGAGCACCACAGATGTGATGTTTGCTTTGAGAAAGTTGATGGAGAAGTATAGAGAAGGACAGAAAGAGCTACACTGTGTCTTTGTAGATTTAGAGAAAGCATACGACAGGGTGCCGAGAGAGGAGGTGTGGTATTGTATGAGGAAGTCGGGAGTTGCAGAGAAGTATGTAAGAGTGGTGCAGGATATGCATGAGGGCAGTGTGACAGTGGTGAGGTGTGCAGTAGGAATGATGGATGGGTTCAAGGTGGAGGTGGGATTACATCAAGGATTGCCTCTGAGCCCTTACTTGTTTGCAATGGTGTGATAGAAAGGTTGATGGATGAGATCCGGCAGGTGTCTCCATAGACTAGGATGTTTAAGGATGATATTGTGATCAGTAATGAGAGTAGGGAGCAGTTTGAGGAGAGCCTGGAGAGGTGGAGGTATGCACTAGAGAGAAGAGAAATGAAAGTCAGTAGGAGCAAGATGGAATACCGATGCGTGAATGAGAGGGAGGAAAGTGGAATGGTGAGGATGCAAGAAGTAGAGGTAATGAAGGTGGCTGAATTAAAATACTTGGGGTCAACTGTTCAAAGTAATGGGGAGTGCAGAAGAGAGGTGAAGAAGAGAGTGCAGGCAGGGTGGAGTGGGCGGAGAAGAGTGCCAGGAGTGATTTGTGACAGAAGGTAACCAGCAAGCGTTAAAGGGAAGGTTTACAAGATGGTAGTGAGACCAGCTATGTTGTATGGTTTGGAGACAGTGGCACTGACGAAAAGACAGGAGGCGGAACTGGAGGTAGCAGAGTCGAAGATGCTCAGCTTTTCGTTGGGAGTAACGAAGAAGGAAAGGATAAGGAACGAGTATATTATAAGGACAGCTCAGGTTGGACGGTTTGAGATGCTGGGTATATTGGAAGAAGGATGCTGAATATGGAGCTGCCAGGCAAAAGGAAAAGAGGAAGGCTAAAGAGGAGATTATGGATGTGGTGAGGAAGGACATGCAGGTGGCTGGCGTGACAGAGGAAGATGCAGAGGACAGGAGGGATGGAAATGCATGACCCGCTGTGATGACCCCTAACGGGTGCAGCCAAAAATAGTAGTAGTAGTGGTCCTAGAATAGATCTCTGGGGGACTCCGCATGTTATAGTGGCCCTATCAGATGTCTATCCATTAATGTTAACAAACTTGTTGATTATGAATATAATTGATAAGTGAGTCCAGTAAAATCATAGTGTAACAATTTTTGGAGTAAGATATGATTAACAGTGTCAAAAGCTTTAGAAAAGTCAAGGAATAGTCCTAAAGAATAGTCGTTGTTATTTAAAGCAGTGTGAATTTTGCCAAACAGTTGAAGCACAACCATTTCTGTAGAATAATTTTTCTTAAATCCATACTGGTGTTAATACAGGATTTTCCCCTCCTGCAGATGTTTAGTCATTCTGGTGTAAACCAGCTTCTTCAAAATCTTTGAAAAACATGGAAGGACAGAAATAGGGTGGTAGTTGCTAAATGAGCTTCGGTCACCAGATTTAAACACAGGAAGTACTGTAGCAATTTTAAGATATGTAGTATTATTCCAGTTTCTAGAGATTTGGAAAGTATGTAGGTCAATGGCCTGATAATTGAGGAACTAATTTTGGTGATCAGACATGACCTGACCTCATCATGACCAGCTGCTGAATTCCTCATATTAGCAATGATGTTCATAATTTCCTTCTCAGTAGGAGCATCAAAGCGCTGGAGAGGGAGTTTTTCCTTATCCAATGAGAGGGTCTAAGGACAGGATGTTGTGTTGCTGTTAAGCCCACTGAGGCAAATTTGTAATTTGTGATATTGGGCTATACAAATAAAGTTGATTTGAATTGATTTGAAGGATGGCAACCTTTCAGGAACTCAGGTGGGGACCTAGCAATAGGACTTATCCTTGCTGATAGAACTGAACCAATATTGGCAAAATAATTATTAAAAGCACGTGTGATATCAGATGGGTCTGTAGATACTCTATTTTCATCAGCAAACCGGGACAGAAGAGTGGCTGAAGCCTTTGTCCTAATTCAAGAGCTGATTGATGATTCTCTGTGTCATATTGATGCTATTTGAAGCCTCATCAAACTTGTTAGTGAAGTATTTTTCTTTGTAATTGTAATTAAGTGATTGTATTTGTTTCTATACTTTTAATTGGCAGTATTCATAGGGGTGGATTTCTGATAAATTCCTTACGCAATCTAGTCTTTGTTAGTGCTGACTTATGGAGACCTGGAGTAAACCAGGGGTTATTGAATATACTGACTTTTTGTATGCATACTTACCAGGGGGAAGCACCTGTCACATACAGAGTTAAATGAGGCTACAAATAACTGATATGCAAGTTCAACACCATTGTGAGCATACACATTTTCCAATGGAACATCACCATCAGCTTCTTAAATCCGTCAGTGTTTCTTTTGTTGAGCACTCTGAACCTTAAAGACTTCTCCATTTCCTGTTGTTTGACTATGGAGGTTGTAGTGAAATGAAATGTTAGAAAATGCTCAGATATATCTGCGTAAAGGACACCAGACCTCCACACATTACTAAGAGAGTTGGTAAATATATTATCAGTAGGGGTTGCAGAGGGAGAAGTTAACCTAGTAGGCTTAGTGATTGAGGGGTATAGGGAATTTGCATACTGCGTATTCAGAAAGTCTGTGGTGAGTGAATGAGATTTACTGTCAAGCAGATTAATGTTGAAGTCGCCTAGAAGGAAACATACTTTACCTTCTTGGTTAATTTTATCCAAGACGCAAGCAAGACTAGAATTAAAATGACCAGTGTTTGTGTCAGGAGACTTGTGAATGCAACCAGTGATCACACATTTACCATCAAAAACTTCACAGGGGGGTATTTCAGGGAACAGTGATTCAACATCATGACACTCAGGACTGAGAGTAAGGTCATCTCTGTGATAATATTGAAATATATTGTGTAAATACTATATGGAGACACCCCCGCCAGTCGTTGTCATCCTACAGGGATGCAGAGCATGATGGTTAGGAATGTCACCGAGAGATGTTGACTCGTCAGTCAACCAAGGTCCTGAAAATGACAGAACTGGAAACTCGTGATTACACGAGGACACAAAGTAACGCAGCAGATCAGGATGTTTTTGGGGAGACTATGAATGTTCAATAAAAATTTGAGAACTGCTTTGTTTGGGGCTTCAGAATATCAAAATAGTAGACTATTTAAATGGTTTGCACTGAAACAGTCACAGGATAAACATGTTAAAGTTAAAGAACTAAAAACTTTTGAATCGGGCTCAAAAGGCTCCATAAATGTAGTGGCACTATATGAGTTCACTTCAAAGGGACTGAAGAGCGTGTGATATGAAACACTTGTCTTCCTGTCATAACAATTCATATCAGCGACCAAACCATCATCGTCATCATCATACGGTAATATGGAGACACATTTAGAGCACGTCCAAATGCTCCATTCATTCATTCGTATTCGCTGATCGGTGTGCATCTCAGGTAGTGACAGTCTGTACAGCAAGAATGGTAAACAGTTAAATAAATAAACAATCTACAGCGAGAAGGATAAACAGTTAAATAAACAAATAAATAAATAGAAATCTGTACAGCGAGAAGGATAAACAGTTAAATAAATAAATAGATAGAAATCTGTACAGCGAGAAGGCTAAACAGTTAAATAAATAAATAGATAATCTGTACAGTGAGAAGGATAAACAGTCAAATCAATAAATAGATAATCTGTACAGTGAGAAGGATAAACAGTTAAATAAATAAATAAATAGATAATCTGTACAGTGAGAAGGATAAACAGTTAAATCAATAAATAAACAATCTGTACAGTGAGAAGGATAAACAGTTAAATCAATA
The DNA here is from genome assembly GCF_029633865.1 of Lampris incognitus. Lineage (NCBI taxonomy): Eukaryota > Metazoa > Chordata > Actinopteri > Lampriformes > Lampridae > Lampris > Lampris incognitus. The sequence goes on from NC_079217.1 coordinate 1,779,649, forward strand.
AATAAACAATCTGTACAGTGAGAAGGATAAACAGTTAAATAAATAAATAGATAATCTGTACAGTGAAGGATAAACAGTCAAATCAATAAATAGATAATCTGTACAGTGAGAAGGATAAACAGTTAAATAAATAAATAAATAATCTGTACAGTGAGAAGGATAAACAGTTAAATAAATAGATAAATAAATAAATAGATAGATAATCTGTACAGTGAGAAGGATAAACAGTTAAATAAATAAATAAACAAACAAATAAATAAATAGATAATCTGTACAGTGAGAAGGATAAACTGTTAAATAAATAAATAAATAAATAAATAGATACTCTTAATAGTGAGAAGGATAAACCGTTAAATAAATAAATAGATAGATAATCTGTACAGCGAGAAGGATAAACAGTTAAATAAATAAATAAATAAATAGATAATCTGTACAGTGAGAAGGATAAACCGTTAAATAAATAAATAGATAGATAATCTGTACAGTGAGAAGGATAAACAGTTAAATAAATAAATAGATAGATAATCTGTACAGTGAGAAGGATAAACCGTTAAATAAATAAATAGATAGATAATCTGTACAGTGAGAAGGATAAACAGTTAAATAAATAAATAGATAGATAATCTGTACAGTGAGAAGGATAAACCGTTAAATAAATAAATAGATAGATAATCTGTACAGTGAGAAGGATAAACAGTTAAACAAATAAATAGATAGAAATCTGTACAGCGAGAAGGATAAACAGTTAAATAAATAGATAATCTGTACAGCGAGAAGGATAAACAATTAAATAAATAAATAAATAGATAATCTGTACAGTGAGAAGGACAAACAGTTAAATAAATAAATAGATAGATAATCTGTACAGTGAGAAGGATAAACAGTTAAATAAACAAATAAATAGATAGAAATCTGTACAGCGAGAAGGATAAACAGTTAAATAAATAAATAAATAATCTGTACAGTGAGAAGGATAAAAAGTTAAATAAATAAATAAATTGATAATCTGTACAGTGAAAAGGATAAACAGTTAAATAAATAAATAAATAGATAATCTGTACAGTGAGAAGGATAAACAGTTAAATAAATAAATAGATAGATAATCTGTACATTGAGAAGGATAAACAGTTAAATAAATAAATAGGTAGATAATCTGTACAGCGAGAAGGATAAACAGTTAAATAAATAAATAAATAATCTGTACAGTGAGAAGGATAAACAGTTAAATAAATAAATAAATAGATAATCTGTACAGTGAGAAGGATAAACAGTTAAATAAATAAATAGATAATCTGTACAGTGAGAAGGATAAACAGTTAAATAAATAAATAGATAGATAATCTGTACAGTGAGAAGGATAAACAGTTAAATCAATAAATAGATAGATAATCTGTACAGTGAGAAGGATAAACAGTTAAATAAATAAATAAATAATCTGTACAGTGAGAAGGATAAACAGTTAAATAAATAAATAAATAAATAAATAAATAGATAATCTGTACAGTGAGAAGGATAAAAAGTTAAATAAATAAATAGATAATCTGTACAGTGAGAAGGATAAACAGTTAAATCAATAAATAAACAATCTGTACAGTGAGAAGGATAAACAGTTAAATCAATAAATAAACAATCTGTACAGTGAGAAGGATAAACAGTTAAATAAATAAATAGGTAGATAATCTGTACAGCGAGAAGGATAAACAGTTAAATAAATAAATAGATAATCTGTACAGTGAGAAGGATAAACAGTTAAATAAATAAATAAATAGATAGATAGATAATCTGTACAGTGAGAAGGATAAACAGTTAAATAAATAAATAGATAATCTGTACAGTGAGAAGGATAAAAAGTTAAATAAATAAATAGATAATCTGTACAGTGAGAAGGATAAACAGTTAAATAAATAAATAAATAAATAGATAATCTGTACAGTGAGAAGGATAAACAGTTAAATAAATAATTAGATAATCTGTACAGTGAGAAGGATAAACAGTTAAATAAATAAATAGATAATCTGTACAGTGAGAAGGATAGACAGTTAAATAAATAGATAATCTGTACAGTGAGAAGGATAGACAGTTAAATAAATAAATAGATAATCTGTACAGTGAGAAGGATAAACAGTTAAATAATTAAATAGATAATCTGTACAGTGAGAAGGATAAACAGTTAAATAAGTAAATAAATAAATAAATATATAATCTGTACAGTCAGAAGGATAAACAGTTAAATAAATAAATAAATAAATAGGTAGATAATCTGTACAGTGAGAAGGATAAACAGTTAAATAAATAAATATATAATCTGTACAGTGAGAAGGATAAACAGTTAAATAGATAAATAAATAAATAGATAGATAATCTGTACAGTGAGAAGGATAAACAGTTAAATAAATAAACAGTTAAATAAATAGATAATCTGTACAGTGAGAAGGATAAACAGTTAAATAAATAAATAGATAATCTGTACAGTGAGAAGGATAAGCAGTTAAATAAATAGATAGATAATCTGTACAGTGAGAAGGATAAACATTTAAATAAATAAATAATTAGATAATCTGTACAGTGAGAAGGATAAACAGTTAAATAAATAAATAGATAGATAATCTGTACAGTGAGAAGGATAAACGGCTGAGTTTGAACACATGTTGTGACAGTGAGAACAAAGAGAGCTGTCCTCCATCATGGGTAGACCAATGTACTGACATACAGTTTATAATTAATAGGTATAATAGTGTGTGTGTGTGTGTGTGTGTGTGTGTGTGTGTGTGTGTGTGTGTGTGTGTGTGTGTGTGTGTGTGTGTGTGTGTGTGTGTGTGTGTGTGTCTACTGTTCAGAAGCCAGAGGCTTAGCACTGTTGTATCTAGATCTCTGTACAGGTCTCTGGGATTGAGTTTGTCATACCGCAGGTGTGGTTTTTTCGCCTACCGTCTGGCAGCCCTCATAGCCGCAAGAAGTTCTTTTCACTTCTGTCAAACAGCCATCATCCATCCATTATCCAAGCCACTTATCCCACTCAGGATTCCGGGGATGCTGGAGCCTATCCCAGCAGTCATTGGGCGGCAGGCAGGGAGACACCCTGGACAGGCCGCCGGTCCATCACAGGGCTGACACACATTTAGCTATCCTTGTGTGGACCAAATGTCCTCATTAGGATAGCAAAACCCGACAGCACCTACCTTGTGTGGACCTTTCAGAGGTCCGCACAAAGAAAAGGGTCTATTTTAGAGTTAGGACTTGGTTTTAGGGTTACAGTTAGAATTAGGGTTGGGTTAAGGTTAGGGTAATGGTTAGGGTTAGAATTAGGGTTGGGTTAAGGTTAGGGTAAGGGTTAGGGTTAGAATTAGGGTTGGGTTAAGGGTTAGGGTAAGGGTTAGAATTAGGGTTGGGTTAAGGGTTAGGGTTAGAATTAGGGTTGGGTTAAGGTTAGGGTAAGGGTTAGGGTTAGAATTAGGGTTGGGTTAAGGCTTACAGTTAGAATTAGGGTTGGGTTAAGGTTAGGGTTAGGGTTAGAATTAGGGTTGGGTTAAGGTTAGGGTAAGGGTTAGGGTTAGAATTAGGGTTGGGTTAAGGGTTACAGTTAGAATTAGGGTTGGGTTAGGGTTAGGGTTAGAATTAGGGTTGGGTTAAGGGTTAGGGTCAGAATTAGGGTTGGGTTAAGTTTAGGGTTAGAATTAGGGTTGGGTTAAGGTTAGGGTTAGAATTAGGGTTGGGTTAGGGTAAGGGTTAGGGTTAGAATTAGGGTTGGGTTAAGGTTAGGGTAAGGGTTAGGGTTAGGCATGTAGTTTGCGTGGTTAAGGTTAGGGTTAAGGGCTGTGAAATGAATGTAGTCAATGAGGGGTCTGCACAAGGATGGCTAAACATGTAAACACACACACACACACCTAGGGACAGTTTAGTACAGTCAGTTCACCTGACCTACATGTCTTCGGACTGTGGGAGGAAACCCACGCAGACACGGGGAGAACATGCAAACTCCACACAGAGGACGACCTGGCACCACCCCCAAGGTTGGACTACCCCCTCACTTTGCTCTCCGATGGCCGAAAACTCAAATTGGTCCTGACAAAGATAGAAATACAAGAACACACACACACACATGCATGCACACAGAAGGAGAGGGGGGATGCACAACTCTGGCCCTCAGAGCTCTCGCCGGCTCTCTCCCCTCATCCTGTGCTGTCTGTAGCATCATACCACAGCTTTGTCAGGCCTGGTGGTATATGTGCAGCACAGTCCTACAAGTGCTGTTTAGAAATGTTTCTGACTTGAGGTGAAATATTTTTCTGTGACTACCTCCCCACATTATCGTGGTAGGGATGTGGCGATCTTGACTGTACTTGTTCTTCAGGTGAGTGATTATCAGCTGAAAACACGTAAATGATGTGTTACTTTTAAATGTCGGGCCACTACACATACTTACACTGTCTAACATTTAAATAACACAAATAAAAAGTTCACCATGACGGACATATTTTGAGGAGGAGTGCATGCACAGTATAGCAAGCGGCTGTACTGGCTGTTGGTAACTGACATGAGGCCACTGTCAGTGGTGGAAGATGAAGATTCAGAGCAGTGATTCAGATCACCTCACTCTTTTTTTGGGGGGGGGATTTTCCCCCCTTTTCTCCCCAACTGTACTTGGCCAATTACCCGACTCCTCTGAGCCGTCCCGGTCTCTGCTCCACCCCCTCTGCTGATCCGGGGAGGGCTGCAGACTACCACATGCCTCCTCCCATACATGTGGAGTCACCGGCCGCTTCTTTTCACCTGACAGTGAGGAGTTTCACCAGGAGGATGTAGCACGTGGGAGGATCACGCTATTCCCCCCCAGTTCCCACTCCCCCCTGAACAGGTGCCCCGACCCACCAGAGGAGGCGCTAGTGCAGTGACCAGGACACATACCTTACCCACATCGGGCTTCCCACCCGCAGACACGGCCAATTGTGTCTGTAGAGACACCTGACCAAGCCGGAGGTAACACGGGGATTCGAACCAACGATCCCCGTGTTGGTAGGCAACAGAATAGACTGCTATGCCACCCGGACGCCCCGTCTCACTCTCTTTGTGCAAAGAAATGTTTCACCTGTTTGAGAGAGCATAAGCACTGGGAGACATTTCAGCAGTAAAATGTGCCGTAAAAGCAGTCAACAGCAAAATGGCTGTCACCGTAGCCACTGTGTGACACGCCAGTGACATCACAGGTGGCTGAGAGATGGAGTCAGTGTGCTTTACAACCATGCTGCTGCAGGACAGGCATAAAGCACCCCACATCACCTGGCAGTTAAAGGAAGAAGTTCACAGATCTGTGATACCTCTCAGTAAGATGATCACCATTGTGCATGATATGAGTGACAATATTGCGGCATGGATGGTCCTCCATCTGCTGTGCTGGTCACCACTTACAGCCAGTGATTAATTCTCCACAGAAGCAAACAAACATTGCAAGAGCTGCTGGGTCTGCAAGATCTGCTGTGGAACATTAAAAAAAAAATCAAGCTAGCCTGCAGGGAGCTAAAAGAAAAACAACAAATGGGAAGCAGCTGTGCATAAACTTGGTCATGGTGTAAACAAAAGATGGAGCAACACGTTCTATAAGATGAGACCACTGCTTGATCTCAGGTGGCCTGTAACTGCAGTGCTGTAATATCCAGCCATTAAAAAGAGGGGCAAAATGTACTTTGACCTAAAACCCGACAAGCAGAGCTTGCTTGAAGAGCCATCTATTGCCCTTAAACCCTTTGAATGTGCCACCTTGCGTGCTTTCTGGCTCATCGCTAATGAAGGTTTGAACAGCAACTGAAGAAAAGAGACCAGTTTCTCAGAGTTGACACCAACGATCCGGACCCTCTCCTTTACCCTGAACCCACAATTTAGCAAAATAAAGTTTCTGATACCAGAGCCGTTCTTGAGTGTGCATGCTAAAGTACAAACACTGCCACCAGAAGTAAGAAGGTGTGGAGGGAATCAGAAGTGTGACAGTCTCTAACCAAACCGGGGCCACCTCCACCATTAGTACAACTGCAGGGCTTCAACCCCTGCCGTCTTTTGACGGAACTCTGTGCTTGGCTCTGAGAGCAGCAGTGAAGATGAGAATGGAGATGAGGGAGCTGAGGATCTCCATGTTCACACTCCTCTCATTTTCTGGAAAAAAATTACCTTGGTGAAGCACAAAAGGCCCTTAGATACCCCATACCCTACGCTGACCAGGCTTGCAAAGTCCTGTCTAGGTCCTGTCAGATGATGGTGAGACCAAATACCACCAAATCAGATAATTGAAGAAATAATGACAGATTGATTGATGATCAGTATCATCATTAGGGGCTCTCTACACACACGCACAAGCACATACACACAAGTGATATTTTATTCCATGTTAAGTGCATGTCTTGATTCCCTCACTTCTAACTGCAACATGGATAAACATTTATTGATTGATGATCGTCTGATCGATTGAGTGAATGATTCGTTCACCCATTCACCATATGGAACATTGTTGTGCTGACAGAACGGGTTTTAGACTGTAGAATGGTGTGAACCTTCAACTGACCTCTGGTCCTCACTCTCTTTCATCCCCACCTGTCTCTCTGTCTGTCTCTGTCTCTCTCTCTTCCCTCTACCTCAGAATATGACCCTCCTGGCTACCTGTACCAGCCTGCAGAGATGAACGGCCATGTCCTGGAGTACACCGCTCTGCCTGGCACTAGCCGCATCAACGGGGGCATCCACGGCGGGTACGGGCACAGCGGGCCCATGTTACCCCAAACTTGCCATCACCTCCACCATAAACACCCCAACGGCTTGGCTCTGCTCAATGGCTCAGGCGGCCACTTCTCACCCGGCCACCCACACAGCCACGATGGCACCCTGCCCCACAGCGCTGTGGACTGCGAACACTCCCACCCCCACCCCCACCCCCACCACCACCATAATGTGAGTGCCGCGGGTCATCGTCTGCCAGATCACACCACACCCTCCCTGTCTGCCAAGCACCACCCTCATAAATACCAACCGCTCACTCCCAAAACTGAAGACTGGGCTCTTTATGTACAGCTTCGTCCCTGGCCTAACAGTATCACATGACCACGTGTAGTGTCCTGCGTTAGCAGGTGCAGGAGTGAGGTTTGGTTTGGCTAATCCAGTGTTTGCACTCATTTTTCCAGGGAGGAGGGATGTACACGGCTCTGCCCCAGACAGAGTCTTCAGACTGCATGAGCTGTCAAAACCTCTGCAACAACAACAGGTGAGAGAAGCCTTTCCCTCATAGGCCGGGGACATTTACAGATACAGAGATTTGATAGTTATGGTAACAAAAGACACACAAGGCATACGTATAAAGACACACTTCTAACAGGGGGAGCTAATAGTGCCAGGAATGATCCAGGTATCTAGAATGTTCAGAAGATCACAGAGCGAGAAAGCCTTTTTACCGTCATTCAGGACATGGAGCGTGTCTGCAGTTGTCCCCACCAGCAGACATTTCTCCGTGAAGCTATTTTCAGTTTGGATTTTAAAGTTATGAGTTTGGAAAGCTGAACAAGAACACCAGAATGTTGTGAACAAAATCCCATTTCTTAGTAATTCTAAGCAACCACTTCTCCTTTTCTCTGTTTTTGAAAGTCTCAGCACCTCTGCACATAGGGGGATTTAAACCAGCAACAGGAAATGAACCTAATTCACCTTTTGATTTTTTTTTTCTGACTGCTTAAAATGTGTCTTTTACGCAGCTCAACATCTGGATGGAAACCCGCATATCTGAGCCCTCATAAGCAGCAGCTGTCCAATGGCGCTGTTCGTCAGTGCATTGCGTAGTGACCTCACAACCCGAGGCTTCCCTCCCCTCCAGAGACCCCCCGCCCTCACCCTCTTTGCTCCCCCACAAATATCCCCCTCCCCTCCCACCGGGCCTGTTTATGTACTTAAGGCTCTGCAGCATCACAGTTTACTCTGTGTGCACCCAGCCAGCGGCTCTAATGAGCCCAGTGTTTATTTATTTCTGGCTGCTGGGAAAAGGAAGAGTCGGGGAAAAGGGGGCGTGGTCACGATCCAGTCAGGTTCGGACAGGGGCGAAGTTCAGTGGTCCGCTTAGGGGGGCCATGGCGAGACCCAGTTCATGTGATTGCCCGTTTCATAGAAGTGTAGAAAAACAAAGGGGTCTTCAGTTTGTTTACCCTCGTCACATCCTTTGGTTTAACCGCCGGAAAAAAATGTTCAGATGCAAAGCAGGTTATGAAGCTGACTCTTCATTCACTCACTCACAAACAGACATTTAGCCTCAGGTTTAGCTGTACCATCTGCATAGAATCAAGTGGTGGTGGTGGTGGTGGTTGGGGTTGGTTGGGTTTGTGACTCCAAAAATGTTTGTTAGTGACTGAATGTATGATGTTGTACGATGTTAAAGACTTTACATTTGTTTTTAATCAACTTTAAGAAAATTGGCAAAAATATTCTACATCCCATCAGTATCCTCTCTTCGCCTCTCCCTTTGCATTCTGTCACTTGGTGTGGCCCATGCAGTGTCATGTGAGGTAGGAGTTCACAAAAACACCCTCGACAGAGATGCAAGTAGACAGTGCTCTGTCGCCTTTCACGCGCTAAAACAAGTCAGTCTTTTCATAAAAGTTTTTAAGTTTTTCTGATGTCAGCTTGCTTTTCTGGGGCGTCAGTAGCTAAAAAGCTTCTCTGGGGTGTCAGTAGATAAAAAGCTTTTCTGGGGCGTCAGTAGCTAAAAAGCTTTTCTGGGGCATCAGTAGCTAAAAAGCTTTTCTGGGGCGTCAGTAGCTAAAAAGCTTTTCTGGGGCGTCAGTAGCTAAAAAGCTTTTCTGGGGTGTCAGTAGCTAAAAAGCTTTTCTGGGGCGTCAGTAGATAAAAAGCTTTTCTGGGGCGTCAGTAGCTAAAAAGCTTTTCTAGCGCGTCAGTAGCTAAAAAGCTTTTCTGGGGCGTCAGTAGCTAAAAAGCTTTTCTGGGGCGTCAGTAGCTAAAAAGCTTTTCTGGGGCGTCAGTAGCTAAAAAGCTTTTCTGGGGCGTCAGTAGCTAAAAAGCTTTTCTGGGGCGTCAGTAGCTAAAAAGCTTTTCTGGGGCGTCAGTAGTTAAAAAGCTTTTCTGGGGTGTCGGTAGCTAAAAAGCTTTTCTGGGGCGTCGGTAGCTAAAAAGCTTTTCTGGGGCGTCGGTAGCTAAAAAGCTTTTCTGGGGCGTCAGTAGTTAAAAAGCTTTTCTGGGGCGTCAATAGCTAAAAAGCTTTTCTGGGGCGTCAGTAGCTAAAAAGCTTTTCTGGGGCGTCAGTAGCTAAAAAGCTTTTCTGGGGCGTCAGTAGCTAAAAAGCTTTTCTAGCATGTCAGTAGCTAAAAAGCTTTTCTGGGGCGTCAGTAGCTAAAAAGCTTTTCTGGGGCGTCAGTAGCTAAAAAGCTTTTCTGGGGCGTCAGTAGCTAAAAAGCTTTTCTGGGGCGTCAGTAGCTAAAAAGCTTTTCTGGGGCGTCAGTAGTTAAAAAGCTTTTCTGGGGTGTCAGTAGCTAAAAAGCTTTTCTGGGGCGTCGGTAGCTAAAAAGCTTTTCTGGGGCGTCGGTAGCTAAAAAGCTTTTCTGGGGCGTCAGTAGCTAAAAAGCTTTTCTGGGGTGTCAGTAGTTAAAAAGCTTTTCTGGGGCGTCAGTAGTTAAAAAGCTTTTCTGGGGCGTCAATAGCTAAAAAGCTTTTCTGGGGCGTCAGTAGCTAAAAAGCTTTTCTGGGGCGTCAGTAGCTAAAAAGCTTTTCTGGGGCGTCAGTAGCTAAAAAGCTTTTCTAGCATGTCAGTAGCTAAAAAGCTTTTCTGGGGCGTCAGTAGCTAAAAAGCTTTTCTGGGGCGTCAGTAGCTAAAAAGCTTTTCTGGGGCGTCAGTAGCTAAAAAGCTTTTCTGGGGCGTCAGTAGCTAAAAAGCTTTTCTGGGGCGTTGCCTACCAACATGGGGATCGCCGGTTTGAATCCCCATGTTACCCCCGGCTTGGTCGGGCGTCCCTACAGACACAATTGGCCGTGTCTGCAGGTGGGAAGCTGGGTGTGGGTATGTGTCCTGGTCGCCGCACTAGCACCTCCTCTGGTCAGTCGAGGCACCTGTCCAGGGAGAGGGTGAACTGGGGGGAATAGCGTGATCCTCCCACGCGCTACGTCCCCCCGGTGAAACTCTTCACTGTCAGGTGAAAAGAAGCGGCTGGTGACTCCACATGTACGGGAGGAGACATGTGGTAGTCTGCAGCCCTCCCCAGATCAGCAGAGGGGGTGGAGCAGAGACCGGGACGGCTCGGGAGAGTGGGGTGATTGGCCAAGTACAGTTGGGGAGAAAAGGGGGGGGGGGTCAGACTAGAGACAGTGGTCCTGTATCTTCTCAACAGGGGCATGAAGCAGAGCTTCCATCTGTGACGGGTTTCAGGGACGCAGCAGCTGTGCAGGAGCGGTCCACTTGTGTTAGAGCTGTCGTCTGTGTTGTACATCTTAAGCAGCATTCACAGAGGTGGTTTCTGTGTCTGGCAGAAGAGCCACAGATGCAGGAGGCTTCTGGCTGAGCTCAAATAAAGAGTCCAGTGTTGTAAGGATCATTTAGAACTGTCTGTGAGCAAACACGGTGCACCCTTTGTAAAAGATAATGTGCCATGTTCTCTCTCTCTCTCTCTCTCTCTCTCTCTCTCTCTCTCTCTCTCTCTCTCTCTGTCTCTGTCTCTGTCTCTGTCTCTCTCTCTCTCGCTCTCTCTCTCTCTCTCTCTCTCTGTCTCTGTCTCTCTCTCTCTCTCTCTCTCTGTCTCTGTCTCTGTCTCTCTCTCTCTGTCTCTGTCTCTGTCTCTCTCTCTCTCTCTCTCTCTCTCTCTCTCTCTCTCTCTCTCTCTCTCTCTCTCTCTCTCTCTCTCTGTCTCTCTCTCTCTGTCTCTGTGTCTCTGTCTCTCTCTGTCTCTCTCTTTCTCTCTCAACGTCTCCGTCACTCCCCGAGCAGATGTTACACCAAGACCAACGGCACTTTCTCCAGTGGCACTCTGTCCTTAATGCATCGCATGGCTCCGTGCCAGCAGGATGGGTTGGAGATGGTCCCTCTGGGCCAGGTCTTGACTCAGTGCCACCGCCTTGACAGCCAGCCTGACTCTGGAGAGCGGCAGGCTGAGCCGGGGGACGAGCCAGACGAGGACAAGAGCTCCTCAGCCCCCCAGCATTCCTGCTGTCTGGCCAGAGACGGTGTAAACTGCCCAGGCGACAACACTGGTGAGACAGATTTCTTTACCGTTTTTCTGTCCATCAGAGTCCTTGAAGGCTTCTTGGCTTGTCTTTAAGATGCCGTTTCTTCTTCAGAAAGTCAATAACAAGTCAATCGCAAACTCCGCGTATCATCATCTTGATATAAAGCGAGACTAAGGATTCGTGTTCTAACAGGACTCAGAAAGACATATCTGTGAATTTATCTGGAGGAGGTTAGACGACTGTTGTGGTCTCCAAAAAAGCTCTTAGGCAAATACAGCTCATTCATAATGCTGCTGTGAGGCTCCTATCAGAGACGAGTGAATTAGGTTGGTGTAGTGTGTCCAGAAAGCTGACGTCATCGCTCCACCTCGTGGGTCTCTGCCCTGGCTTCCAGCGTGTCAGAGGCCAGACTTCAGCATGATGCTGCTTATCTACAAACCTCTTAGTGGCTCAGGACGAGTATTCATGTCTGACTTGATTTAACCACATGAACTCCTGACTTCTCGCGTCATCTGGGAACGTCGTCTCAGTATTCCCAGAATGAAAACCGAACAGGGTTTAGCAGCATGGAGTTATTACGCTGGACCAAACGTCCAGAAGACAGAAGACTTGTCCCAGCTTTCAGCTCTGAAACTTCAGAACTAGGCTTAAAGTTCCCCACTGCCTTTCACTGTTTCAGCTTGCTGAGCGCTGCACTTCGACCCTTTTCATCCTTTCTATGATACATTATTTCTATGATATATTATTTCTAGGATATATTATTTCTGTGATACATTGTTTCTATGATATATTGTTTCTATGATATATTATTTCTATGATATATTGTTTCTGATATATTATTCTATGATATATTGTTTCTATGATATATTATTTCTATGATATATTGTTTCTGATATATTATTCTATGATATATTATTTCTATGATATATTATTCTGATATATTATTTCTATGATATATTATTTCTATGATGCATTATTCGATGATATATTATTTCTATGATATATTATTCTGATATATTATTTCTATGATATATTATTTCTATGATATATTGTTTCTATGATACATTATTTCGATGATATATTATTTCTATGATACATTATTTCGATGATATATTATTTCTATGATACATTATTTCGATGATATATTATTTCTATGATACATTATTTCTATGATACATTATTTCGATGATACATTATTTCTATGATGCATTATTTCGATGATATATTATTTCGATGATATATTATTTCTATGATACATTATTTCGATGATACATTATTTCTATGATACATTATTTCGATGATATATTATTTCTATGATACATTATTTCGATGATACATTATTTCGATGATATATTATTTCTATGATACATTATTTCTATGATATATTATTTCTATGATACATTATTCTATGATATATTATTTCTATGATATATTATTTCTATGATACATTATTTCTATGATATATTGTTTCTATGATACATTAGTTCTATGATATATTATTTCTAAGATATATTATTTCTATGATACATTATTTCTATGATATATTATTTCTATGATACATTATTCTATGATATATTATTTCTATGATATATTATTTCTATGATACATTATTTCTATGATACATTATTTCTATGATATATTATTTCTATGATACATTATTTCTATGATACATTATTTCTGATATATTCTATGATATATTATTTCTATGATACATTATTTCTATGATACATTATTCTATGATATATTATTTCTATGATATATTATTTCTATGATACATTATTTCTATGATATATTATTTCTATGATATATTATTTCTATGATACATTATTTCTATGATACATTATTTCGATGATACATTATTTCGATGATATATTGTTTCTCTATGATTTTAACTTTTAATTTATTTTTAGTTTCCTTTTATCTTGTTTTTATTGCCTACTTAACACATTTTTATGGCTGATGTGAAGCTGTCAGGAGTGTCTTTGTGTGTGACATAATGTGAAGTCCACACAAACCAGCCCTGCCTGCTGTTATGTGCTCACTGCTCTCAGTAGAAACGCTATGCTGCTACCCTCTTCTTCTTCTTCTTCTTCTTCTTCTTCTTCTTCTTCATTGTTGTTATGGTACTATTCTCTTCTTCGTCTTCATCGTTGTCGTTGTCGTTGTTGTTGTTGTTGTTAAGCCAGCAACTCATTCAAAGTTTTCCACTCTCTGCTTTTTGTGTGTGTGTGTGTGTGTGTGTTTGTGTGTGTGTGTGTGTGTAGCCGAGGAGGAGCTGAAGTGTGTGGACACCGAGGGCCCTGTGGTGTGTTGGGAAAGTCTGGGCCTGCCGGACTTGGACTGTGATGAGAAGCCTGGATGGATCTCTGGCAACACCCTGCCAGGAGAACTGATCCAACCCGGCCCGCAGGAGGTCTAAAACAAAGCCCCTCTCCCCACCAGCACCACCACCACACACACACATTCACACACACACACACACACACACACACACACACACACTCTCAACAGATGGGATCGATGGACAGACACCCAGCAGAAAAGACTGAGACAAAAACACCAGGGTTGGGGAAATGATGCATGACGAGGACGAGGACGAGGACGAGCCGTGGCCTGGCCTGGTGTGGCGTGGCCTGCCGTGGCCTGGCCTGGTGTGGCGTGGCCTGCCGTGGCCTGGCCTGGTGTGGCGTGGCCTGCCGTGGCCTGGTGTGGCCTGGCCTGGCCTGGTGTGGCGTGGCCTGCCGTGGCCTGGTGTGGCCTGGCCTGGCCTGGTGTGGCGTGGCCTGACCTGGCCTGGCCTGGTGTGGCGTGGCGTGGCCTGCCGTGGCCTGGCCTGGTGTGGCCTGGCCTGGCGTGGCGTGGCCTGGCCTGCCGTGGCGTGGCCTGACCTGGCCTGGCCTGGCCTGGCCTGCCGTGGCGTGGCCTGACCTGGCCTGGCCTGGCCTGCCGTGGCCTGGCCTGGCCTGGCCTGGCGTGGCGTGGCGTGGCCTGGCCTGGCCTGGCCTGGCCTGCCGTGGCCTGGCGTGGCGTGCCGTGGCCTGGCCTGGCGTGGCGTGGCGTGCCGTGGTCTGCTGTGCCGTGGCCTGGCCTGGCCTGGCCTGGTGTGGCCTGCCGTGGCGTGGCCTGGCCTGGCGTGGCCTGGTGTGGCCTGGCCTGGCCTGGTGTGGCTTGGCCTGGTGTGGCGTGGCCTGGCGTGGCGTGGCCTGGCCTGGTGTGGCCTGCTGTGGCGTGGCCTGGCCTGGTGTGGCCTGGCCTGGCCTGGTGTGGTCTGCTGTGCCGTGGCCTGGCCTGGCCTGGCCTGGTGTGGCCTGGCCTGGCCTGGTGTGGCCTGCCGTGGCGTGGCGTGGCGTGGCCTGGTGTGGCCTGGTGTGGCCTGGCCTGGCCTGGCGTGGCCTGCTGTGGCGTGGCCTGGCGTGGCGTAGTCAGAGACACTGTGAGTTATGGTGACAAGGACACTTAACTGTGTATGGACTGAGCTGAGAGGAAGGACGCGGGGGAAATGGAGCGCAAGCCTGAGAGACGAAGACAAGAAGAAAGACAAATGAGAGAGAGACAGAGCGGCTCACAGAACTGAAACCGGATCCCAGAGGGAGACGCTCATAAAGATCAAAACTCTTTAGATGACTTATTTATTTTTTTGTAGTCGTAAAATATTATTTCATATGAATGTATCTGTTTTAAAGAAAAAAAGTTGGTCTTTTATATTATTTATGCCTTTTTGGTTGAGAAATACTTTTTATTTTGTGTCTTTCTCTGTGCTCCACGCAGGGTGGGGCTTTAGCAGTTGTACATGTAACGTTTTGTAATAATGTAAAGAGAAGATATGGAAGAGTAAACACCACCCTATTTTCAACCCCTCCCTGCCCATCCCTCTTGTTTTCTGCACCGACTCAAGTCAACCAAGTCTGCAGTGAGTCTGCCCGGCTGCGGTCCAGACCCGCCGGCCTTGCTGCCAGGGTCTTTGATGGGCTGCGCCGCTGCAGTGACCCGGGGGGGGGGGGGGATGAAGGTGAAGCTGCCTTCACCGTCCAGCTGACGGAGCTGCTGTTTGCTCCAGCGGCTAACTGACGGCGTATCATGACCTGATGCATAACGTGTCTGATAGCTTATTAGTTTTCACAAAACACACCGTTCATATAAGTGCACCAACAACTGGTTGCACCCACACACACCCCCCACACCCCCACCCACACACACCCACCCACACACACTCAGGCTGTCAGAGAGGTGGAGTAACTGAATTAAAACACTACTTATCAGCCCCAAGGCCACGAAATATGTGAGTACTGCTCATGTCCGGCCACCGTGTGTTCGAGAGCGGCTGCAGTGCTCGGTACTGCGGGTGGTGTACGGGGTGGAGGAATGCACGGAGGAACTGCAGTGCTCGGTACTGCGGGTGGTGTACGGGGTGGAGGAATGCACGGAGGAACTGCAGTGCTCGGTACTGCGGGTGGTGTACGGGGTGGAGGAATGCACGGAGGAACTGCAGTGCTCGGTACTGCGGGTGGTGTACGGGGTGGAGGAATGCACGGAGGAACTGCAGTGCTCGGTACTGCGGGTGGTGTACGGGGTGGAGGAATGCACGGAGGAAATGTTTCTCCCAGAAGGGGAAGCCGTTGATTTATTTGTGTGCTGTGTCCGTCTGCTCTTCATGCACCAAGCTACACAGGTTTGATGCTGCTGAGGTGTGGTGACACCAGTAGGACGTTTTTTCTTCAGCAGCAGCTACACCCGCTCCTCCGTCTTCAGGGCAGTGTGCTGCGGGTTTCAGCCCTCTGGCCCTTCTGTTGGCTTGTGTAAGGAGCTCCACCGTCCGCTGGCCGGTTTAACTTGATTGGAGTGGATGGGGTTGCAGTGGGTGGATGCAGTGGGTGGATGACGGGGCTGGCCGTGCGTTTCCACGCCCGGTGCCGGTCTGCCCGCCTCGGTGCCGGTAGCCTATCAGCTGACGGGCCTCGGGCCCCGGCTCGCCTGGCGTTTCTCCTCCGCTGATGGGGCGCGGGATGTTCCTGGCGTCCTTGCTCGCCCGCCCGTTGTCCAGGCGTGGCGCAGGCTTGTCCATCGGTTATTTTTGCTTGAGGAGGAGGCGGCTTCGTCGCCCGTTGAGGAGGCCGGCGTGTGGCCAGCTGACTTGTCTGGTTACCTGGCCTTCCGCATGCAGGACCCGTGTAGCATTTCCTTAAGAAAGCCGGCTCCCAATCCCCGTAGTGTGTCAGAGCATCGCAGAGGCATGGCCAGGCTGTGGAGCCATATCACTAAGTGAATAAAGATGGAGGAAAGACGGAGAACTGCTTTTCATTACTGCATAAGAAACATTCCCAAGAAAGTCGTTGGAAAAGATGTTTGTGTTCATCAGAAATAGATTTGTCTCTTCCCACGGAGAGGTTATCAGTACCGGGCATGAGGACGGGGAGGAGGGGGCAACACGATGGCTCGGAAATGAAGCTGGAAATGAAAGAGAAAATGGCCTGGTGAGTGAGAGAGAGAGAGAGGGGGGGGGATTAGATGCTGACAGATGCTGGATGGCTGATGGGGAGGAGATGAGGGCCGAGTTGTCTTTTCAGCAAGCTGCTCCTCCATCTCCCACGTCTTTCAATCAACGCCGTCCCTCGGCTCTGCCCCGCACCCTCGGCCCACGCAGCTACACCCCTTCATTAAAGCAGCCTTTGGGAAACAAGCAACCTCATTGTGCAGCCTGGAATTTCTGCTCTCGTACTGCCGAGACTACCTGTTAACGCCAGGCCCTCGCTGCCCGACGCCACCCCCTGAATCGGGGCAGTGTCCTGCTAAGCAGCGCGGTTTAGGCCCCCCGACTGGGGTTATCCTTGAGATGTCACAAACCGCAAGCAAAGCGTGTTGTGGTTGGAGGACGTCCCAGGAGCTTGTTTCTGCTGGTCCCTGCAAATGGAAATCTGCCCCTGCAAATCGGTCATAGCCGATATGTCCTGCTGGGGTGTTTCATATTTTCCACGGCCAGTCATGAAGCTTGCAGAGTACATGAACACTCCGGTTGGTCGGCGTCCCTACAGACACAACTGGCCATGTCTGTGGGTGGGAAGCCGGATGTGGGTATGTGTCCTGGTCGCTGCACTAGCGCCTCCTCTGGTCGTTCAGGGCGCCTGTTCAGGGGGGAGGGGGAACTGGGGGGGATAGCGTGATCCTCCCACGCGCTACGTCCCCCTGGTGAAACTCCTCACTGCCAGGTGAGAAGAAGCGGCTGGTGACTCCACATGTATGGGAGGAGGCATGTGGTGGTCTGCAGCCCTCCTGGACCAGCAGAGGGGGTGGAGCAGAGACCGGGACGGCTCAGTGGGGTAACTGGCCGGATACAATTTAAAAATTTCTGATTTTTTTCCTTTTTTTCCTTCTAATTTAGCGGCCAATCGATCCCCATTCTAGTTCAGACCCCCACCCTCGTACTGCATGCGTTCGCCAACCACATCTCTCCGGCCGGCAGTCTCGAAGGAGTCACCTCGTCACAGAAGTGGGGAGGCGACTCCAGGACGAACCACTGCTTTTTCCTCATGTGATATATATCTATATTCATGTGATGAACACAAGCCGACTCCCCCCCTCCCTCCCTCCCTCCCGAAGACAGCGCTGCCAATGATCGCTGCTTCATCGAGTCCGGCCATAGTCGGATCTGACGAGACCGGGGCGTGAACCCCGGTCCCCAGTGGGCACCTGCATCGACACAAAGCCCATGCTTAGACCGCTACACCACCGCGGACCCTGGCCAGGTAGAACTGGGGAGTAAAGGGGGAGGGGGGGCATTACAGAGATACATGCAGGCTTCTTTAGGATATTACAACCTCATTGCTGCCTTTTGTGTGTCTTGCATGTGTTGCAGGTCCGGTGGCACGTAGGGAAGTGTCTGCTGTCATGCTCGTCCCGTCTGGGTCGGTCGGCATTTTCTCCAGACGACTGATTAAACAGTTTCAGCGTGATGCAGTAATGGTGCTGAAAAGCAGTCTGGGCCGCTGACCTCAGCTCAGCAAAGCCAGCGGCCCACATGATTTAGCACTCTCTGGTATTCTGGAAACTTCCCTTGTTATGTTAAAACGGCTCAGTTGTCATTTTGACTCACCATCCACTCGGAGAAATCTGCACTGACGGGAATAATGACGTGTTTATTTTACACGGGTGAATTATTACGCTGATGATTTGTTAGGCGGGCAAGGCTCCCCGTCTTAAATCTGTGGTTCTGCGATTTCACGGAAACCAAAATACTCCTTGGAAGTGTGCTCGGGAACGAGGGCCTCTGGCCTCGAACCCTTTGTGCTTTGCTGATTCAGAGACGTGTTAAACTGACGTGCAGGTGCTGCATCGGTGCACCGAACCTTTGGATTCTGCTGAAGCTGCAGCCAAAATCCTGAAACGTAAAGAAGAAAAGGAAACCGGGAGCACCACACGGTAACGCTGCAGCTTTATTGGTCCACACACAGAAACAGCTGCAAACAAACAGCGCCACGGCTGAGGGGATGTTTCTGAAGTAAACCACCACCCGTCATCCAAAACACGCCCTCATAGGGCGACTTGGGGAAACTCCACCCACATTTTTATGCGGTGACAAATGAGGAACAGCACGGTACGGTCGCGTGGACAGGCACGTGACAGTCCCAGATAGCAAAACTGCTGTGGCCCGGACCCGGCCCACACCCGGCACTTCATCTGGCCCACATGCCATGTGGAATGATGGCCCTTGGGCGGTCCGCTCCTGTTTGCCAGATCTGGGCCAGAACCAAGCCATAGCAATGCTGCATGTGTCACATATTTGCCAAAGGTGGCCATATTTGTTTTGTGATATTTGGGCCATATTCACCATTTACCACACGGGGCGCTGCAGGGTCACATCCAGACCACATGTTGCCCAGAGCACCGCAGCTTTGCCAGAAAAGGCCCACATGTGGTTTGACATATTTGGGCCATATTTGTTGTTATACATGTGGGCCACTTCAGGCTCACCTCCATCTTGTCAGGGCCAGAAGAAGGTCGTCAGTGCTACATCACTGCCTGAAGTGGCCCACATCCAGATGCTGTCTGGGGTCCTCCCTGTTCTCAAAGAGGCTGTTTCTCAAGAAAGTATAACAATTAGTGAGTCAAGTCCTTTAAGACGGGGTCGCCAGATCGAATCCCCGTGTACCTCCGGCTTGGTCAGCGTCCCTACAGACACAATTGGCCGTGTCTGCAGGTGGGGAGCCGCATGTGGGTATGTGTCCTGGTCGCTGCACTAGCGCCTCTTCTGGTCGGTCGGGGCACCTGTTCGGGGGGAAGGGGAACTGGGGGGAATACCGTGATCCTCCCATGTGCTACGTCCCCCTGGTGAAACTCCTCACTGTCAGGTGAAAAGAAGCGGCTGGTGACTCCACATGTATGGGAGGAGGCATGTGGTCGTCTGCAGCCCTCCCCGGATCAGCAGAGGGGGTGGAGCAGAGACCGGGACAGATCAGCAGAGGGGGTGGAGCAGAGACCGGGACAGATCAGCAGAGGGGGTGGAGCAGAGACCGGGACAGATCAGCAGAGGGGGTGGAGCAGAGACCGGGACAGATCAGCAGAGGGGGTGGAGCAGAGACCAGGACAGATCAGCAGAGGGGGTGGAGCAGAGACCGGGACAGATCAGCAGAGGGGGTGGAGCAGAGACCGGGACGGCTCAGAAGAGGGGGTGGAGCAGAGACCGGGACGGATCAGCAGAGGGGGTGGAGCAGAGACCGGGACAGATCAGCAGAGGGGGTGGAGCAGAGACCGGGACAGATCAGCAGAGGGGGTGGAGCAGAGACCGGGACAGCTCGGAAGAGTGGGGTAATTGGCCGGGTACAATTGGGGAGGAAAGGGCTGATTCTGAAGAATGCATAATGATTAGTGAATCAAATCCTTTAGGATGATCTACCGCCAAAACAAGACACTTCAAGTCGGGGGACGGGTTAGGGGTGGTGATATTCTGACAAGTTGAGAGGGTCTCACTCGTCCCCCACGCTCAGTCGGGTGACGTAGAAGACTATCCTCGCCCCTTCTTCTGTGTCGTACAGTGCCTGGCAGGTGTACGTGCCCTCTGAGCCCCTGTGGAGCCCCTCGATGACCAGTGAAGAGCTGTTGGTCGACACCTTCATCTGCCCCGGGCTGCTGGACAGAGACTGGATCTTCGGGCCTTGGCCGTAGTTGTAGGCCACCGCCGCGTTACTGTCACTTCCCGGTCTGGTGTAGGCCCAGATGAAGATGGTGGGCACGGTGGAGCCGCAGTCCAAAGTGGCCGAGCCTCCCAAGGTCCCTTCTGCCCGCAAGCGAACATATTCCACCTCCTCGGGGTCAATAATCTCTAAACCTGAGAGAACGAGACACCTCGTTATGATTCAGTCATCGCTGTCGGTCCTCGTCAGCAAACACAGACCGGTCCGCTCGTGTCCTCCGGAAGAGGACAAAGCAGAACCAAGAACAGCCCCCCTCTTTAAGCAAGTTGTAATGTCGTCTCAGATGTTTACTATCAAGGCTCGCTATAAAACCTCTTGCAGGCCTGACACTTTATGGGGAGGGGTAAGTAAGCCAGCACCCATCGCTTAAGTCCTCATGAGCCCACCTCCCCCGGCGCACCTTGTAATGAAGGTGTAGCTGACAGGGAGCCCAGCAGCCTCTACCTGTCTCCGTCCTCAAACCCTTTGCTGTGAAAGTGAGCTAGCATGAGCGCTTACCTTGCAGCCGAGTGGCCAATGAGCAGAGCAGCAAACAGACGTAAGGACTCATCGTCAGAATCCCCGCGGTGCCGTGAAGCTTGGACCGAGTCGGGTCGGCAGCCTGAACACGCAGCACGTCTCTAAAGCCCGGTCCAGCCTGCCGTACACACCAAGGCTGAGGCTGGGAGGACTGACTGGGAAATTCTTTCAAACAATGCCGGCTTCACTTTAAATTATTCATCAGCACCTCCTCCTCCTCCTCCTCCTCCTCCCCGGTGGCACCTCGCACTGCCGTGCCTCGCCAGCCCTCCGCTCACGGCCGAGCTGAATGAGAGGAAGGTGTAGTGTGTCAGGCGGCACCGCCGCTTCATCTATTATTGAATCAGCTGAAAGGGATAGGCTTCTTAGAAACCCCATCACCTCCACCGCACGGCACCAAGACCCACCTCACGGCACCAAGACCCACCTCACGGCACCAAGACCCACCGCACGGCACCAAGACCCACCGCACGGCACCAAGACCCACCTCACGGCACCAAGACCCACCGCACGGCACCAAGACCCACCGCACGGCACCAAGACCCACCTCACGGCACCAAGACCCACCGCACGGCACCAAGACCCACCGCACGGCACCAAGACCCACCGCACGGCATCAAAACCCACCGCACGGCACCAAGACCCACCTCACGGCACCAAGACCCACCGCACGGAACCAAGACCCACCTCACGGCACCAAGACCCACCTCACGGCATCAAAACCCACCGCACGGAACCAAGACCCACCTCACGGCACCAAGACCCACCTCACGGAACCAAGACCCACCTCACGGCACCAAGACCCACCGCACGGCATCAAAACCCACCGCACGGAACCAAGACCCACCTCACGGAACCAAGACCCACCGCACGGCACCAAGACCCACCGCACGGCATCAAAACCCACCGCACGGAACCAAGACCCACCTCACGGAACCAAGACCCACCTCACGGCACCAAGACCCACCGCACGGCATCAAAACCCACCGCACGGAACCAAGACCCACCGCACGGAACCAAGACCCACCTCACGGAACCAAGACCCACCTCACGGCACCAAGACCCACCGCACGGCATCAAAACCCACCGCACGGAACCAAGACCCACCTCACGGCACCAAGACCCACCTCACGGCACCAAGACCCACCGCACGGAACCAAGACCCACCTCACGGCACCAAGACCCACCCCACGGCACACTCTGGAAGACGCACAAAAACACACACACGCACACACGTTTGGTTGTCTGTACTTGTGGGGACCCCTCACTGACTACATTCTTACCCAGCCCTGAACTCTGACCTTAACCCTCACAACCACATGACTAACCTTAACCCTTACCCTGACCTTAACCTAACCCCTAACCTCTAACCCTAACCCAGCCCTGAACCCTGACCTTAACCTAACCCCTAACTTCTAACCCTAACCCAGCCCTGAACCCTCCTAACCACATGACTAACCCTAACCCTTACCCTGACCTTAACCCTCACAACCACATGACTAACCTTAACCCTTACCGTGACCTTAACCCTCACAACCACATGACTAACCTTAACCCTTACCCTGACCTTAACCTAACCCCTAACCTCTAACCCTAACCCAGCCCTGAACCCTCCTAACCACATGACTAACCCTAACCCTTACCGTGACCTTAACCCTCACAACTACATGACTAACCTTAACCCTTACCCTGACCTTAACCTAACCCCTAACCCTAACCTTAACCCTAACCCTAACCATCATAATTACATGCCTAACCTTACGATTACCCTGACCTTAACCTAATGCTAATCCTAAACCCCAATCCTAACCCTAAAATAGACCACTTTCCTCCTGGGGACCCATACAATGTCCCCACATAGTAGAGAAACAAGCACACACACACACACGTTTTTATTCAGCAAATCAGAGGAATAAAAACCAGCACAAGAGCATTACCATGAGCATCACCATGAGCATTACCATGAGCATTACCATGAGCATCACCATGAGCATTACCATGAGCATTACCATGAGCATTACCATGAGCATTACCATGAGCATTACCATGAGCATCACCATGAGCATCACCATGAGCATTACCATGAGCATTACCATGAGCATTACCATGAGCATCACCATGAGCATTACCATGAGCATTACCATGAGCATTACCATGAGCATTACCATGAGCATTACCATGAGCATCACCATGAGCATTACCATGAGCATTACCATGAGCATTACCATGAGCATCACCATGAGCATTACCATGAGCATTACCATGAGCATTACCATGAGCATTACCATGAGCATCACCATGAGCATTACCATGAGCATTACCATGAGCATTACCATGAGCATCACCATGAGCATTACCATGAGCATTACCATGAGCATTACCATGAGCATTACCATGAGCATCACCATGAGCATTACCATGAGCATTACCATGAGCATCACCATGAGCATTACCATGAGCATTACCATGAGCATTACCATGAGCATCACCATGAGCATTACCATGAGCATTACCATGAGCATTACCATGAGCATCACCATGAGCATCACCATGAGCATTACCATGAGCATTACCATGAGCATCACCATGAGCATTACCATGAGCATCACCATGAGCATTACCATGAGCATTACCATGAGCATCACCATGAGCATTACCATGAGCATTACCATGAGCATCACCATGAGCATTACCATGAGCATCACCATGAGCATCACCATGAGCATTACCATGAGCATTACCATGAGCATTACCATGAGCATTACCATGAGCATCACCATGAGCATTACCATGAGCATTACCATGAGCATTACCATGAGCATCACCATGCCATGTCCTGTGTTTCATGTCTTCTCTAGTCCTTGTCTGCATACACACGGGTGACTGTGGGACGCAGCAGACATGGACACACGCGTGTGCAAAGCCTCGTCCATCATTCATTCATGGGTCCCGGTCCCATCACCTGAAAACGTTTGTCGAAGTACGGGACGCTTCAGCACAAGTCTGCTTTACGACACGCTGTCTCTGTTCAGGAGGAGACGGACAGTGATGTGATGGGGGGACATCATCAGGTGTGTCTGTTTAGGAGGAGACGGACAGTGATGTGACGGGGGGACATCATCAGGTGTGTCTGTTTAGGAGGAGACGGACAGTGATGTGACGGGGGGACATCATCAGGTGTGTCTGTTTAGGAGGAGACGGACAGTGATGTGATGGGGGGACATCATCAGGTGTGTCTGTTTAGGAGGAGACGGACAGTGATGTGATGGGGGGACATCATCAGGTGTGTCCGTTCAGGGGGAGACGGACAGTGATGTGACGGGGGGACATCATCAGGTGTGTCTGTTTAGGAGGAGACGGACAGTGATGTGATGGGGGGACATCATCAGGTGTGTCTGTTTAGGAGGGGACAGACAGTGATGTGATGGGGGGACATCATCAGGTGTGTCTGTTTAGGAGGAGACGGACAGTGATGTGACGGGGGGACATCATCAGGTGTGTCTGTTTAGGAGGAGACGGACAGTGATGTGATGGGGGGACATCATCAGGTGTGTCTGTTTAGGAGGAGACGGACAGTGATGTGATGGGGGGACATCATCAGGTGTGTCCGTTCAGGGGGAGACGGACAGTGATGTGACGGGGGGACATCATCAGGTGTGTCTGTTTAGGAGGAGACGGACAGTGATGTGATGGGGGGACATCATCAGGTGTGTCTGTTCAGGAGGAGACGGACAGTGATGTGATGGGGGGACATCATCAGGTGTGTCTGTTTAGGAGGAGATGGACAGTGATGTGATGGGGGGACATCATCAGGTGTGTCCGTTCAGGGGGAGACGGACAGTGATGTGACGGGGGGACATCATCAGGTGTGTCTGTTTAGGAGGGGACAGACAGTGATGTGACGGGGGGACATCATCAGGTGTGTCTGTTTAGGAGGGGACAGACAGTGATGTGACGGGGGGACATCATCAGGTGTGTCCGTTCAGGGGGAGACGGACAGTGATGTGACGGGGGGACATCATCAGGTGTCTCCGTTCAGGGGGAGACGGACAGTGATGTGATGGGGGGACATCATCAGGTGTGTCCGTTCAGGGGGAGACGGACAGTGATGTGATGGGGGGACATCATCAGGTGTCTCCGTTCAGGGGGAGACGGACAGTGATGTGATGGGGGGACATCATCAGGTGTGTCTGTTTAGGAGGGGACAGACAGTGATGTGACGGGGGGACATCATCAGGTGTGTCTGTTTAGGAGGGGACAGACAGTGATGTGATGGGGGGACATCATCAGGTGTGTCTGTTTAGGAGGGGACAGACAGTGATGTGACGGTGCCGAGCTGTGAAAGCTGTTTGCCATGCAGGGCCTCCGGCTGTTGTGTGAAGCGGCGGTGGGAGCGGCGGTGGGAGCGGCGGTGGGAGCGGCGGTGGGAGCTGCAGCTGAGCAGCGAGGCCCTGTGAGCAGCCCATAAACCTGCCCTCGCTGGAGGCAGATCCAGACAGAGGAGAAGGCTGTAATTAGCAGGGACTTCGTTAGCGTTATGTTCGGGGAAGTGAGGACTATATTTAGAAGGTTGCTGGAAGACGGACAGATGCAATAAAAATGCAGTATAAAACAACATGGTTTCAAAGGGGCAGGGCGGACTGGGGGCGTGAATGAAGTTCAAAGATCTGTTGGACAAACCGCACTATGTGAGCCCTCCTACCCCTCCGCCCCTGCCCCCCTCCACCCCTGCCCCCCTCCGCCCCGAATCCTCAACCACCAGGGTCTTGTGAAGAATCACTTTGGATGCTTGCTTGCTTTCTTCTGCTGAAAACACAGCAGAGGACGTTTCTGTTGTTGACGAAGCAAGTGGACTGGACGGTAATTAGAGCTGCGAGGACGCGCCCGGATCAACGTGTAGCGTCTTCCCGTTCCTAATTACAGCCCAGCGGAGTGCGCCGTACTTCATCTCTGACATTTTATTTCCTGGAGGACAGATATGAATAACCCATTAGCCCTCCCGCCAAGAAAGGCCCGCCTCTTAAAACAACCGCCAACACCCAGTGCGAAGAATCTTTAACTTGTGACTGCCGTCCTCCGCCCCGCCCCTAGTGAAGACAACCGCCCCTGGTGAAGACAACCGCCCCTAATGAAGACAACCGCCCCTAGTGAAGACGACCGCCCCTAATGAAGACAACCGCCCCTAGTGAAGACAACCGCCCCTAATGAAGACAACCGCCCCTAGTGAAGACAACCGCCCCTAGTGAAGACAACCGCCCCTAGTGAAGACAATCGCCCCTAATGAAGACAACCGCCCCTAATGAAGACAACCGCCCCTACTGAAGACAACCGCCCCTAGTGAAGACGACCGCCCCTAATGAAGACAACCGCCCCTACTGAAGACAACCGCCCCTAGTGAAGACAACCGCCCCTAATGAAGACAACCGCCCCTAATGAAGACAACCGCCCCTAGTGAAGACGACCGCCCCTAATGAAGACAACCGCCCCTGGTGAAGACAACCGCCCCTAGTGAAGACAACCGCCCCTAATGAAGACAACCGCCCCTAGTGAAGACAACCACTCCTAATGAAGACAACCGCCCCTAGTGAAGACAACCACCCCTAATGAAGACAACCGCCCCTAGTGAAGACAACCGCCCCTGGTGAAGACAACCGCCCCTAATGAAGACAACCGCCCCTAATGAAGACAACCGCCCCTACTGAAGACAACCGCCCCTAGTGAAGACGACCGCCCCTAATGAAGACAACCGCCCCTGGTGAAGACAACCGCCCCTAGTGAAGACAACCGCCCCTAGTGAAGACAACCGCCCCTAATGAAGACAACCGCCCCTAGTGAAGACGACCGCCCCTAATGAAGACAACCGCCCCTGGTGAAGACAACCGCCCCTAGTGAAGACAACCGCCCCTAATGAAGACAACCGCCCCTAATGAAGACAACTGCCCCTAGTGAAGACAACCGCCCCTAATGAAGACAACCGCCCCTAATGAAGACAACCGCCCCTAGTGAAGACAACCGCCCCTAGTGAAGACAACCGCCCCTAATGAAGACAACCGCCCCTAGTGAAGACAACCACTCCTAATGAAGACAACCGCCCCTAGTGAAGACAACCACCCCTAATGAAGACAACCGCCCCTAATGAAGACAACCGCCCCTAATGAAGACAACCGCTCCTAATGAAGACAACCGCCCCTAATGAAGACAACCGCCCCTGGTGAAGACAACCGCCCCTAGTGAAGACAACCGCTCCTAGTGAAGACAACCGCCCCTGGTGAAGACAACCGCCCCTAGTGAAGACAACCGCTCCTAGTGAAGACAACCGCCCCTAATGAAGACAACCGCCCCTAATGAAGACAACCGCTCCTAGTGAAGACAACCGCCCCTAGTGAAGACAACCGCCCCTAGTGAAGACAACCGCTCCTAATGAAGACAACCGCCCCTAGTGAAGACAACCGCCCCTAGTGAAGACAACCGCCCCTAGTGAAGACAACCGCCTCTGGTGAAGACAACCGCCCCTAGTGAAGACAACCGCCCCTAGTGAAGACAACCGCTCCTAGTGAAGACAACCGCTCCTAGTGAAGACAACCGCCCCTAGTGAAGACAACCGCCCCTAATGAAGACAACCGCCGCTAATGAAGACAACCGCCCCTAATGAAGACAACCGCCCCTAATGAAGAAAACCACCCCTAGTGAAGAAACCAGGTTCCAGATTGTGTGTAATGAGCAGAAATGATACTTTAAGCGCACACTAAACAAGGTATCGGATACACGACAGCTAAACTTCCATTGAACACTTGAAGATGCGTGCTACGCCGAACGAGCTACAGCGTGAAGGCTGCAGAGAGGACTTATGGGATCAGTAAGTCTGCTGGACTCACTGAGGACCAAATTCCTGGTTGGTGAAGCGCGGCCCTTCTTTTAGAAGTGTTTGACATTGCCGAGTCCTGCACACAAGGGCCTGCCACATCTGCTGGCTGCCTGCCTTGCTGCCTGGCGGCCAGCAAAGAAAAGAAGAAAAAAACCGGGAGGGAGGAGGAAGACCGGGATGCTGGAAAATCTGAGTCGTCAGAAAAAACAAGATGTGTTGGGAAGGGGGCGGGCAGGGGACAGAGCTGGATGGGAGAGGGAAGGGGAAGGTTGTGTCTTATCTGTAGCCTCTTAGCCCCATTAAAGCTCTCAGGTGCGGTGCCCCATCGAGCAGATCCGGTGGAGCCAAGGTTTGTGCTCTTGGCAGCAGATGAGAGAACAGAGTCAGACCCAGATACTGAGAGAATGTTCTGGTGGATCTGGGGACCACATTACTTTACAGCCACCTCAACATGTGCCAGCCGCTCCAACTGTGGCATATGTGTGTGTGTGTGTGTGCGCTTGTTTTTCTACCTTTTGGGGACATTTTATGGGTCCCCATGAGGAAAAGGGTAGATTTTAGGGTTGGGATGTGGGTTAAGGTTAGAATTAGGATTACTTTAAAATTAGAATGGATTATGTTAAAGTTAGAATTGGGATTATGTTAAAGTTAGAATCAGAATTATTTTAAGGTTAGAATTAGGATTATGTTAAAATTAGAATTAGGATTGTGTTAAGGTTAGAATTAGGATTATGTTAAGGTTAGAATTAGGATTAAATTAAGGTTAGAATTGGAATTATGTTAAAATTAGAATTAGGATTGTGTTAAGGTTAGAATTAGGATTAAATTAAGGTTAGAATTGGAATTATGTTAAAATTAGAATTAGGATTGTGTTAAGGTTAGAATTA
The DNA here is from genome assembly GCF_029633865.1 of Lampris incognitus. NCBI lineage: Eukaryota > Metazoa > Chordata > Actinopteri > Lampriformes > Lampridae > Lampris > Lampris incognitus. Next base: position 1,808,298 of record NC_079217.1, read on the forward strand.
GGATTATGTTAAGGTTAGAATTAGGATTATGTTAAAATTAGAATTAGGATTTTGTTAAGGTTAGAATTAGGATTAAGTTAAGGTTAGAATTAGGATTATGTTAAAATTAGAATTAGCATTGTGTTAAGGTTAGAATTAGGATTATGTTAAGGTTAGAATTAGGATTATGTTAAGGTTAGAATTAGGATTATGTTAACGTTAGAATTAGGATTATGTTAAGGTTAGAATTAGGATTACTTTAAAATTAGAATTGGGATTATGTTAAAGTTAGAATTGGGATTATGTTAAGGTTAGAATTAGGATTATGTTAAAATTAGAATTAGGATTGTGTTAAAGTTAGAATTAGGGTTATGTTAAGGTTAGAATTAGGATTATGTTAAAATTAGAATTAGGATTGTGTTAAGGTTAGAATTATGATTATGTTAAGGTTAGAATTATGATTATGTTAAAATTAGAATTAGCATTGTGTTAAGGTTAGAATTAGGATTATGTTAAGGTTAGAATTAGGATTATGTTAAAATTAGAATTAGGATTATGTTAAAATTAGAATTAGGATTATGTTAAGGTTAGAATTAGGATTATGTTAAAGTTAGAATTAGGATTACGGGATTATGTTAAAATTAGAATTGGGATTATGTTAAGGTTAGAATTAGGATTATGTTAAAGTTAGATTTGGGATTATGTTAAGGTTAGAATTAGGATTATGTTAAGGGTAGAATTGGGATTTTATTAGAATTAGGTTTAGGATTATGTTAAAGTTAGAATTAGGATTGTGTTAAAGTTAGAATTAGGGTTATGTTAAGGTTAGAATTAAGATTATGTTAAGGTTAGAATTAGGATTAAATTAAAGGTTAGAATTGGGATTATGTTAAGGTTAGAATTATGATTATGTTAAAATTAGAATTAGCATTGTGTTAAGGTTAGAATTAGGATTATGTTAAGGTTAGAATTAGGATTATGTTAAAATTAGAATTAGGATTATGTTAAAATTAGAATTAGGATTATGTTAAGGTTAGAATTAGGATTATGTTAAAGTTAGAATTAGGATTACGGGATTATGTTAAAATTAGAATTGGGATTATGTTAAGGTTAGAATTAGGATTATGTTAAAGTTAGATTTGGGATTATGTTAAGGTTAGAATTAGGATTATGTTAAGGGTAGAATTGGGATTTTATTAGAATTAGGTTTAGGATTATGTTAAAGTTAGAATTGGGATTAAATTAAGGTTAGAATTGGGATTATGTTAAGGTTAGAATTAAGATTATGTTAAGGTTAGAATTAGGATTAAATTAAAGGTTAGAATTGGGATTATGTTAAGGTTAGAATTAGGACTATGTTAAGGTTAGAATTTGGATTATGTTAAGGTTAGAATTAGGATTAAATTAAGGTTAGAATTGGGATTATGTTAAAGTTAGAATTGGGATTATGTTAAGGTTAGCATTATGATTATGTTAAGGTTAGAATTAGGATTATGTTAAGATTAGAATTAGGATTATGTTAAGGTTAGAATTAGGATTATGTTAAGGTTAGAATTGGGATTATGTCAAGGTTAGATTGGGGTTATGTTAAGGTTAGCATTGTGATTATGTTAAGGTTAGAATTAGGATTAAATTAAAGTTAGAATTGGGATTATGTTAAGGTTAAAATTAGGATTATGTTAAGGTTAGAATTGGGATTATGTTAAGGTTAAAATTAGGATTATGTTAAGGTTAGGGTGAGGGTGAGGGTGAGGCTCATGCATGTAGTACTGATGGTTAAGGTTAGGGTTAGGGGCTACAGCATGAATGTATTCAATGAGGGTGCTCACCATTAGAGGAAAATAAACGTGTGTGCATGCGTGTGTGTGTGTGTGTGTGTGTGTGTGTGTGTGTGTGTGTGTGTGCGTGTGCGTGCGTGTGTGTTTAAGTGCTTGGCAACAATGTGCGCGTCATGTGACTGCAAAGCACAGCAAAACAGGTGGGCTGTGTGTGTCTGCTCTGTGATTAGCTCGGTCATTACCACTGGTACCGCTGAGAGCAGAGCTTACCTGTCGTTTCACGGGGACCACCTGTGTTGGAATGTGTTACCGAGGCTTAATAGCAGATGACTCCATCTCTAGATGGGGAACATTGTTCTTGTTGGCTTACAGCGAGTGTGTGTGGTTCCATTTCCCATCCACCGACCATCTGATTTTCCACTCCTTTCATTGTGGCACACCGACAGTGTGTGCGTTAGCGCCACCGTGTTTATTTTTGCATCTGGGGTTGAATCACTGAGCTGTTTGCTGTCCGACAGTGTTGACTTCCTCTACATGTACGTTAAGCTTTCCTCTTCGACCCAATGTCCTCGAACTCCAGTCACATCATATCTCATGCTGGCTGCAGCTGGGAGACTTCCTGCTCGGCAGCCGCCCCGCCCCGCCCCTCTCCTTTTCCTTTTAGTTAGAGTTTTTTTCCAGTTCTTCATTCTTGGTTTTGATCAAGGACCACACAGTGAGGAGGTGGAGCGGGACTGTGGCACTGCTCCTGTAGACAGGCTAACGTATGGTAGTCACTCTAACATATATATCTGCTCTATCGTCACATAGCTGCCAGACGGCCACAGCGGTGTTCGGGGGGGTTGTGTGAAAGCTTTTGCTCGTATAGCAACCTCGCCTCCTCTGCAAAGGGCTCCCAGATGGGCCCCCGCCTGAGTCACATCACAGACCTCAGCTACAGCTGACTGGCCTTGGGATGGAGACGGCAGGAAGAGGCCTTTCTCCTGGGCTCCTCTCCCAGGAGGGCAAGAGGAGAAATATATTCCTGTACGGGGAAGGAAAGGATGTCTATCTATCTGTCTGTCTGTCCATCTATCTGTCTATCTATCTATCTGTCTGTCTGTCTGTCTATCTATCTATCTATCTATCTATCTATCTATCTATCTATCTATCTATCTATCTATCTATCTATCTATCTATCTATCTATCTATCTATCTATCTATCTATCTATCTATCTATCTATCTATCTATCTATCTATCTATCTATCTATCTATCTATCTATCTATCTATCTATCTATCTATCTATCTATCTATCTATCTATCTATCTATCTATCTATCTATCTATCTATCTATCTATCTATCTATCTATCTATCTATCTATCTGTCTGTCTGTCTGTCTGTCTGTCTGTCTGTCTATCTATCTATCTATCTATCTATCTATCTATCTATCTATCTGACTGTGTGTGTGTGTGTGTGTGTGTGTGTGTGTGTGTGTGTGTGTGTGTGTGTGTGTGTGTGTGTATGTGTGTGTGTGTGTGTGTGTGTGTATGTGTGTGTGTGTGTGTGTGTGTGTGTGTATGTGTGTGTGTGTATGTGTGTGTGTGTATTCAAGTATTCATGTCAAGACAGTGTCGGTGTCCTGAAGGTGAGAAGTCCTGCCACCAGTGTTATGAACAAGACAGTCAGATGGCTTTGTCCTGTTTTCATTAGGACAGTTTCCTCTGTCAATGTTTCCCCATGCAGAAAAGCCAGAGCTTGGTGACACCACCTGAAAATGCTCGAGGCAGCACTATAGTGTACTATTTACACAGCCGTCTGGAAACTACAGTAAAGTTACACATTACTGTATTTAGTGAGGTAACTGAGTACAAGACACTGGATATGTATGTTTCACGTTGTTACTGCACATGCTCTTTGCAATTGTAATTTGTTCACAGCACTGTGCAAAAGAAAAAGTACACCCTTACTGACAACAAACACAAACTCCCTTTGGGCAGAGCTGTGCACAGCTGCAAACAATATTGCCGTACATACTGGAACTGAACACACAACATACACAGACAGTACTGTAAACCATTCATGCTCATCCACACCCTCCTCTCTGTCTGGCCACATCGCTTCATCTCCATCACAGCCAACATCCTCTCCTGCAATGCAGCGAGGAAAGCGTCCCCTCCAGCGGCGACTCCACCCTCTGCAGGACTCTGCTGTGAGGTCATCACATGCTGCCTGCATGGCGGCTAGCAGGGCCATGTGGGTATGTGGATGCCGGTCATATACCTTCCACCTCCAGGAAGGGAAAAACTCCTCTACTGGATTTAGGAATGGTGAGTAGGGAGGGAGATATTCCACCAGCATCCTATTGTGTGCTGCAAACCACTGTCTGACCCCACCGGAGTGGTGAAAACGCACATTATCCCACACAACAACATACTTGTTCAGATTCTGACAACTAGTTCAACATTTTTGTATGTAATGACTCAAGCAATGAAATGAGGACTATTAGTGTTATAGGGAATGACTGTTCAGCATTCACAAGTATAGCTCATTTTGACTGACATGACATAAGCAAATGATAACATTATGAAACAGCAGAGAGCTGTATGAAAGCAGTCGATGCACGTCCAAAAGCCTTGGCAATGTGTTGGAAGGAACGAGAACCTGCTACTATGATGTGCACACATGCCCACATGTTGTGGAGGCTGAACTAACTGTTGGGGAGGCTGAACTAGCTGTTGTGGAGGCTGAACTAACTGTTGTGGAGGCTGAACTAACTGTTGGGGAGGCTGAACTGAATGTTGTGGAGGCTGAACTAACTGTTGTGGAGGCTGACCTAACTGTTGTGGAGGCTGAACTGAATGTTGTGGAGGCTGAACTAACTGTTGTGGAGGCTGACCTAACTGTTGTGGAGGCTGAACTAACTGTTGTGGAGGCTGAACTGAATGTTGTGGAGGCTGAACTAACTGTTGTGGAGGCTGAACTAACTGTTGGGGAGGCTGAACTGAATGTTGTGGAGGCTGAACTAACTGTTGTGGAGGCTGACCTAACTGTTGTGGAGGCTGAACTAACTGTTGAGGAGGCTGAACTAACTGTTATGGAGGCTGAACTAACTGTTGTGGAGGCTGAACTAACTGTTGTGGAGGCTGAACTAACTGCTGGGGAGGCTGAACTGACTGTTGTGGAGGCTGAACTAGCTGTTGTGGAGGCTGAACTAACTGTTGTGGAGGCTGAACTAACTGTTGTGGAGGCTGAACTAACTGTTGGGGAGGCTGAACTAACTGTTGTGGAAGCTGAACTAACTGCTGGGGAGGCTGAACTAACTGTTGTGGAGGCTGAACTAACTGTTGTGGAGGCTGAACTGACTGTTGTGGAGGCTGAACTAGCTGTTGTGGAGGCTGAACTAACTGTTGTGGAAGCTGAACTAACTGCTGGGGAGGCTGAACTAACTGTTGTGGAGGCTGAACTAGCTGTTGTGGAGGCTGAACTAACTGTTGTGGAGGCTGAACTAACTGTTGTGGAGGCTGAACTAACTGTTGTGGAGGCTGAACTAGCTGTTGTGGAGGCTGAACTAACTGTTGTGGAAGCTGAACTAACTGCTGGGGAGGCTGAACTAACTGTTGTGGAGGCTGAACTAACTGTTGTGGAGGCTGAACTAACTGTTGTGGAGGCTGAACTAGCTGTTGTGGAGGCTGAACTAGCTGTTGTGGAGGCTGAACTAACTGTTGTGGAGGCTGAACTAACTGTTGTGGAGGCTGAACTAACTGTTGTGGAGGCTGAACTAACTGTTGTGGAGGCTGAACTAACTGCTGGGGAGGCTGAACTAACTGTTGTGGAGGCTGAACTAACTGTTGTGGGAGCTGAACTAACTGCTGGGGAGGCTGAACTAACTGTTGTGGAGGCTGAACTAACTGTTGTGGAGGCTGAACTAACTGTTGTGGAGGCTGAACTAACTGTTGTGGAGGCTGAACTAACTGTTGGGGAGGCTGAACTAGCAGTTGTGGAGGCTGAACTAACTGTTGTGGAGGCTGAACTAACTGTTGTGGAGGCTGAACTAACTGTTGTGGAGGCTGAACTAGCTGTTGTGGAGGCTGAACTAACTGTTGTGGAGGCTGAACTAACTGTTGTGGGAGCTGAACTAACTGTTGTGGAGGCTGAACTAACTGTTGTGGAGGCTGAACTAACTGGTGTGCAAATGTTAATAGTGATGTGAGAAATGCACCAAAGCCAATGAGAAGAACTATAATGCTGAGTTAGCCTGGGCTTGCATACTGGTACCACATGTTCCAGAGCTCTGTGGTGACTGAGAGGACTTCAGCGTTTCATCACAGCGAGGCTATGTTGTGAGTGTTGTGAGTGTTGTGAATGGTGTGAGTGTTGTGTGTTGTGTGTGTTGTGAATGTTGTGAGTGTCGTGAGTGTCGTGAGTGTTGTGAATGTAGTGAGTGTAGTGAGTGTTGTGCGTGTTGTGAGTGTTGTGAGTGTAAGTGGCTTCAGAGGGCCACAGACAGATGTGTGGGTCTGCCAGGCCGTGTCCCCGGCAGAGTGGCGGGTGTGATAATGTGGGCCGGCCCGGTGAGAGAAGCCGGGCTGGGCTGAGTCTATAAACCAGGGTACCAGAGAGAGTCTCTGGCTCGCTCCGCCCATGCGAGGCCGGGAGAGCAGGTTCCCGTCAGGGGAAGGCGTGTTGAGTCGTGGACGAGCTGACCTGCAGACAGCCAGATGGGGATTGGGGTTTAAGCAGCACAGAGGCCTTCTGCAAACAACATGTGGAAAGGCTTTGGCGTCTAATGTAGCGTGGCGTATTTATGCACCGTGCTCAGACTCGACCACTGTCCATCAGGGCCCACCGAGCAGATTTGCCGCATACAAGCATGACCGTCGCAGCCATTTCCATGGAGCGCCTCCTCCTCCGGGCCTTCCTGCACCCCCTACCCCCAATCACAGCCTGCGTCCCCGAGGGACCCCCATATTGCTCCTGGTTCAGCTGTTTAGTGTACAGTAGCTTATACCCACAATCCTCTCTGAGCAGGTGGCCTATGACAAGCCTCTTTGTTTTCCAGCATGTCTCATAGCAGCTGGAGGGAGTGGAGAGAAGCAACACCACTAATGCCAAGGGCGTCACAACCGGAGGGGGGGTGGAGGGGGGCGGAGGGGACAAGTCTCCCTCCATGGGGGGGGTGCGAAAAGTCCCCCCCCCCATAAACAAAAAACATCCACTAGTAGATATATGCATGAATATACATAATACTGGACATATACTCCCTGCATGTGCCAGCATTCATGTCACTCCCACCCCACAGCATGTACAAGTCTTAGTTGTTAACAACAACAACAACAACAAACCCCCTCCTCCCCGTGTTTTTGGCACTGGCGGCAGCGCGTGCCGGCACGTGACTGCGGTGACGTGCGGCGGCGCTCACGACTCGTCAAGGCAGCAGCGATGAGTCCTGCTCTGTTCCCCATCAGCCACAGGTTCGTAAACTCCTCACGAACAAAGCGTACTTACCCATTTTAAACGATGAAAATGTGGTTATGACGACACCCCGGGGTGAAACGTGTATTTAATGAAGTACATGTATTTCTGCTAGCTGCTGTCAGCGCTAGTCGGTGAGCGGGAAGGCTAACTTTAGCTAGCAGAGACGCTGTGACGTCACACGCACAGAAACTCTAAAGGTTATAACGTTACTAGGCAACGGCTCACACCAACCTTACTGTAAGTACTGTGTTTTATATAGTATTTACACTCCGTTCACAGTACTGTGTTTTATATAGCATGTACACTCCGTTCACAGTACTGTGTTTTATATAGCATGTACACTCATTTCAGAGTACTGTGTTTTATATAGTGTAACGGGGGCCGTCCTATGCTGTTCTGTGCTGGTCAGCCTGCTGCATGCCCGTCACTCTCATCATTAGCTCTGCGTTGTGTTCTAGTTGGGTGGGGCCCCAGGTGTTGTGGGGGGCCCTCAGTCTCTCATCATCATCATCATCATCATCATCATTCTCATGGAAGGAGCGGGGACACACAGGACTCTATTTGGCCCACCTTGCCATTTATTTTGGTTTCAAACCCTTCGACAACCGTTTCTTACGGACGTGGGGGTCGAAGTTCAACCACTGCCCGGACTCCACTCGTGTGCGTTAGAAGGAGAAACCGTCCACGGGACTCCGATGTAAGAAAGGATAAACAAGTATTTTATCCCACAGCTTGCAGTATCTTCTTACAGGGATACTCAAGGTTACGTTCTCCTCAACCAGCAAAACTGTCCCACGGTAAGAAACACGTGTGGCTCGGCTCGATTGCTGCTTGAGACTCCTCCCACAAAACAAAAATGGCCTCTCCCGCGTTCCCTCTTCCGTGTACCCACAAGACCTCTCTCTTAAAGCGACAGTACACGTATATGACGGTCGTTGGAAAACATACATAAAAGTAAATAATGACATAAAATAAAATGTAGTAAACACAAATAACAGCACACAGACAGGATTTGGTGATATTTCATACTCAAACAAAATAAAATAAAAACATTAATTTTAACCTGGTTACATTAGCATGTACACTCAGTTCACAGTACTGTGTTTTATATAGCATGTACACTCATTTCAGAGTACTGTGTTTATATAGTATATACACTCATTTCACAGTACTGTGTTTTATATAGCATGTACACTCATTTCACAGTACTGTGTTTTATATAGCATGTACACTCCGTTCACAGTACTGTGTTTTATATAGCATGTACACTCATTTCAGAGTACTGTGTTTATATAGCATATACACTCATTTCACAGTACTGTGTTTTGGTAGTTTGGTAACTTCATCATGTGTTGCTAAACTGTTGGCTAACTGTGCTAGCTAGTTTAGCTTGCGATGAGAAATGAAAACGTTGCATACAGTACAGCAGCCTGGCCTTACAAGGCTGTGCAGCATGTACAGTATGCAGTACAGCATGTATAGCATGCAGTACAGGCAGGTTACATGTATATTTCGTTGCACTTTGTTGCATATTGCTTTCTTGCACTGTTCTATTCTCTTTACCAGCAGTACAATCTTCTGGGGTGGGGGGGCTTATCATATGGCCATGAGACATGTTTTTCTTTGCTGAAAACTTGTAAAATTGCAGTTTAAACGGTTTTTAAAATTTTTTCCGGGGGAACATGCCCCTGGACCCCCCTACAGGATTTTGCCCCCATCATAAAACTCCCTCCTAGGTCCTTGACTAATGCAATACTTTGTTTTGTTTTTGTTTTGTTTGTTTTTTTGGGGGGGGGGTTACTCTCCATTTACACCAACTCTGTCATTCTCATAATATATGAGAAGTCAATCCAAGTTTAGTCATTTTCCCAGGCAGATTGACATACAAGGGGAAGGAAAGCACAAGCGGCGTAACAAAACCTTGAAGAACCTGTGTTTGGAAAACAGATTGTAGGGGTGAGATTAGTCCCTGATTTGCTGTCTAAATATTCCATAGACAAGTCAGTATAGATGTGTCGTACATTTGTAAGAGCCTGGGCCAACAGACAGTAACTGGTGAGTTTTATTATAGTTTGTAAGACCCTGGGCCAACAGACAGTACCTGGTGAGTTTATTATAGTTTGTAAGACCCTGGGCCAACAGACAGTACCTGGTGAGTTTATTATAGTTTGTAAGAGCCTGGGCCAACAGACAGTACCTGGTGAGTTTATTATAGTTTGTAAGAGCCTGGGCCAACAGACAGTAACTGGTGAGTTTCATTATAGTTTGTAAGACCCTGGGCCAACAGACAGTAACTGGTGAGTTCTATTATAGTTTTTAAGACCCTGGACCAACAGACAGTAACTGGTGAGTTTTATTATAGTTTGTAAGAGCCAGGACCAACAGACAGTAACTGGTGAGTTTCATTATAGTTTGTAAGACCCTGGACAAACAGACAGTAACTGGTGAGTTTCATTATAGTTTGTAAGACCCTGGACCAACAGACAGTAACTGGTGAATTTTATTAAAGTTCGTAAGACCCTGGACCAACAGACAGTAACTGGTGAGTTTCATTATAGTTTGTAAGACCCTGGACCAACAGACAGTAACTGGTGAGTTTCATTATAGTTTGTAAGAACCTGGGCCAACAGACAGTAACTGGTGAGTTTCATTATAGTTTGTAAGACCCTGGACAAACAGACAGTAACTGGTGAGTTTTATTAAAGTTCGTAAGACCCTGGACCAACAGACAGTAACTGGTGAGTTTCATTATAGTTTGTAAGAGCCTGGGCCAACAGACAGTAACTGGTGAGTTTATTATAGTTTGTAAGACCCTGGACCAACAGACAGTAACTGGTGAGTTTCATTATAGTTTGTAAGACCCTGGACCAACAGACAGTAACTGGTGAGTTTTATTAAAGTTCGTAAGACCCTGGACCAACAGACAGTAACTGGTGAGTTTTATTATAGTTTGTAAGACCCAGGACCAACAGACAGTAACTGGTGAGTTTCATTATAGTTTGTAAGAGCCTGGACCAACAGACAGTACCTGGTGAGTTTCATTATAGTTTGTAAGAGCCTGGACCAACAGACAGTAACTGGTGAGTTTCATTATAGTTTTTAAGACCCTGGGCCAACAGACAGTAACTGGTGAGTTTCATTATAGTTTTTAAGACCCTGGACCAACAGACAGTAACTGGTGAGTTTCATTATAGTTTTTAAGACCCTGGACCAACAGACAGTAACTGGTGAGTTTCTTTTGCGCTAAGGCAGCTTGACAGACGGCTTGTTGAGCTTTAATGTGTCTGTCGGTTGTTTCCGACTAGTGCAGCGTAGCAAATGGTTGTTTCTGTTGTATGTCAGTAAAAGCACCACGCTGATCACGCACTCGGGACGTGACGGTGGTGTAAATCCGGAAACGGTGTCCAGCTGCAGGAAACTGGTTAAGCCACTAGATGGTGACCACGCTGCGGGACTTGCACGCGGTTGGAAGATATCCCGTTTTCATGTCAGAGCGCGTGTCTAATTTTTTAATTTGGTGGCGTGAACGCCTACGTATGACGTCATCTTGCGCAGTGCATGCTGGGAACTCGAGCTGAGCTCACGGCCCTCGCCAGCGTGAGCGCCTGTAAGCACCGCTGCGAGCTACATCGCGTGAAGGACCGTCGGCTCGGATGAACGTCCTGCAGCGCGTGCACCCGTCAAGATCCGGTTCACTCCAGCAGCCACGGGGATAAAACCGCTGTGGCGGACAAAGAAGCTGCAGGACTCGGGCATCCGGGTGGCGTGGCGGTCTATTCTGTTGCCTACTAGCACGGAGATGGTGCTTCGAATCCCCGTGTTACCTCCGGCTTGGTCGGGCGTCCCTACAGACACAACTGACCGTGTCTGTGGGTGGGAAGCCGGGTGAAGGTATGTGTCCTGGTTGCTGCACTAGCGCCTCCTCTGGTTGGTCAGGGCACCTGTTCGGGGGGGCAGGGGGAATAGCGTGATCCTCCCACGTGCTACGTCCCCCTGGTGAAACTCCTCACTGTCAGGTGAAAAGAAGCGGCTGGTGACTCCACATGTATGGGAGGAGGCATGTGGTAGTCTGCAGCCCTCCCCGGATCAGCAGAGGGGGGTGGAGCAGAGACCGGGACGGCTCGGAAGAGTGGGGTAATTGGCCAAGTGTAATTGGGGAGAAAAGGAAAAAGGTGAAAGAAGTTGGAGGAGTGGAGGTGAAACCTGCTCCATGGGAGAGATACAGTGATCCTCCAGAGGACGTCCAGTTGCCCCGTCCTCCTGTTTTCCCCTCCAGTGGCTGAGCTTTATTTCCTTTGTTCCAGTAGGACATGTTTCTGTTTGCTTGTTTGTTAAAGCACTTGCGCGCCAAGCCAAACGTGGAGTGCTTTTTCTTTTCTTTTTTCTGCCCCTCCATTGGCCCAGACTACCCCGCTGAGTGGTGCCCGGCTTGCACGTCGACTTGTCCAAGAAGTGCATCTGACATGTCGGCTGCATGGTGAGTTTGGCAGAGGCAAGGTGCGAGTACCCCCCGCTGTGTAATCTGCTAGAGATCCAGGAAGCCCTGGTGGGGCGGGAGAGGGAGAGGGGGGGGGGAGAGAGAGAGAGAGAGAGAGAGAGCGTTTTTCATTTCCTTTCTTTCAGCGAGTTGCCAGAGCCCCTCTACCGCTGCTGGCAGGCTGCTGGCTGGCTGCTGTTGCAGGCAGCGGTGGCGTGTGAGGAGGAGAGAGTTTTATGAAGGAAGTGCAGTTGGGGCGCATGGGGAGCGGGGTTGTAGTTTGAACTAAGTGTTGTGTCATGGGAAAACCCCACGCTCTCCACCAACGTGGAGTTTACGATAGTGTGTGTTGATGGAAACAGACAGCTGTCCTGAGCACGCAGTTAGAAGTATTACCACACAGCCCAAACAAGCTCCCCCCCCCCCCCCAGTCCTGCAGGGTGCTCGGGAGCCCCGCTATTCCGCATGGTGTTATGTACTGCGGGGGAGGAATACACCATCCGTTCTTCACCGTCACTGGCGAGTGTGAGTGTGGACTTGCAGTAACCTCTACTGGGTCCTGTTCACACTGCTCAGCTCACCTTTTGCCAGTTTGTGGCGCTATACACCTTGTGCCAATTTCAGTTGCTCCACATATATTTGTGTCCGTTCCCAGACAGCACCCGGATGTGGGCCACTTCAGGCAGTGATGCGGCACTGATGGTCTTCTTCTGGCCCTGACAAGATGGATGTGACCCTGAAGCGCCCCGTGTGGTAAATGGTGAATATGGCCCAAATATCACAAAACAAATATGGGCCACCTTTGACAAATATGTGGCACATGCGGCATTGCTATGGCTTGGTTCTGGCCCAGATCTGGCAAACAGGAGCGGACCGCCCCAGTGCCATCATTCCACGCGGCATGTGGGCTAGGTGGGGTGCCGGGTGTGGGACGGGTCCGGGCCGCAGCGGTTTTGCTGTCTGGGATGAAGTGTTCCATGCTTAGTTGGAGTGGAGGTGACGTCAACCTCAAGCTCAGCTTCTCCCCCACTCGAATATTCAGTGAAAAAGCTGCAGCTGGTACGGAGGAGACTGACTAATGCTCCCTTATCATGTGACCCGTCCCGGCGCCACCCCAGACACACTTCAGGCTGGCAGATGAGTCTGCCAAAACCTGATCTACGTTGGACTCGGCGAGCTCACAAACAGGAAGTTTGGCTTGTGTGTGTGTAAAGAGAGCCAAGTGTTTATAATTTCGTTCATTTCATGCGTTTAAGGAATAAGGCTCATGTTCATTATTAGGTCAGCATCACATAAGGATCTTCAGATATCAACCAATTATTAGTTAACTGTTATTAGTTAACTGTTATTAGTTAAATGTTATGAGTTAAATATTACTTAAATGTTATTAGTTAACTGTTATTAGTTAAATATTATTAGTTAACTGTTATTAGTTAAATGTTATGAGTTAAATATTATTAGTTAACTGTTATTAGTTAAATGTTATGAGTTAAATGTTATTAGTTAAATATTATTAGTTAAATATTATTAGTTAACTGTTATTAGTTAAATGTTATTAGTTAAATATTATTAGTTAACTGTTATTAGTTAAATGTTATGAGTTAAATGTTATTAGTTAAATATTATTAGTCAACTCTTATTATTTAACAGTTATTAGTTAACAGTTATTAGTTAAATGTTATGAGTTAAATGTTATGAGTTAAATATTATTAGTTAAATGTTATTAGTTAAATATTATTAGTTAAATGTTATGAGTTAAATGTTGAGTTAAATATTATTAGTTAAATGTTATGAGTTAAATATTATTAGCTAACTGTTATTATTTAACTGTTATTAGTTAAATGTTATGAGTTAAATATTATTAGTTAAATTTTATGAGTTAAATGTTGAGTTAAATATTATTAGTTAAATGTTATGAGTTAAATGTTGAGTTAAATATTATTAGTTAAATGTTATGAGTTAAATGTTGAGTTAAATATTATTAGTTAAATGTTATTAGTTAACTGTTATGAGTTAAATATTATTAGCTGTTATTATTTAACTGTTATTAGTTAAATGTTATGAGTTAAGTATTATTAATTAAATGTTATTAGTTAAATATTATTAGTTAACTGTTATTAGTTAAATATTATTAGTCAACTGTTATTAGTTAAATGTTATGAGTTAACTGTTATTATTTAACTGTTATTAGTTAAATGTTATGAGTTAAATGTTGAGTTAAATATTATTAGTTAACTGTTATTAGTTAAATGTTATTAGTTAACTGTTGGGTTATTAGGTCCTGATATTGTGTTATTAGTAGAGCGTAGTGTTACTACATACGCAGGAAGTTCAGACTCGGTCCTCGGCAGTAAAACTTGATGTTTTATCGCTTGTCAGATCAGTTAGACCTTCATCCACAGCTGCTCTGAGGATGGAAGTGGTCTTTCCAGGAGACTCGTTCAGCATCATGAAGAAGCGAGCTGATGGATGTGTTACCATTGTGCCACAACAGGTTTGTGTTACCATTTTACCGCAAGAGGTGTGTGTGTGTGTGTGTGTGTGTGTGTGTGTGTGCGTGTGTTACCATTTTACCACAACAGGTGTGTGTGTGTGGTGGAAGAAGGTTGTCTGTCATGGATGTGTGTTTTTCTGTTAGCTCTTTAAATTCACCCACATTTACCTGTGCACACACACACACACACACACACACAAACACACATGCACACACACATGCACGCGCACACACAAAGCCATTGAAAAAAAGTCAGGTCACAGCGGTTGTTTTTATTTTTCTTATTGTCAAACTTTTTTTTTAATGTTAGTTGAGCCTGTTTGGATCCAGTTACAGTGGAAATGTTTTACAGTGAGACAGACGGTTTACAGTGAGCAGACGGTTTACAGTGAGACAGACTTATAGTGAGACAGACGGTTTTACAGTGAAACATATGGTTTTACGGTAAGACACGGTTTACGTTGAGACAGACTTATAGTGAGACAGACATATAGTGAGACAGACGGTTTTACAGTGAAACATATGGTTTTACGGTAAGACACGGTTTACAGTGAGACAGACGGTTTTACAGTGAGACAGACGGTTTACAGTGAGACAGTTAAAATAATTCAGATCAGAGCTTGAGAGTCACAGCCTGATCATATCAGCCACTTCTTAAATAAAATGAATATTCACGTAAGTCACTCTTTAAATTAAATTAATATTCATATCAGTCACTCTTTAAATTAAATCAATATTCATATCGGTCACTCTTTACATTAAATTAATATTCATATCAGTCACGCTTTAAACTAAATTAATATTCACATCGGCCACTCTTTAAATTAAATCAATATTCATATCGGTCACTCTTTTAAATTAATATTCATATCGAGCACGCTTTACATTAAATGAATATTCATATAGGCCATGCTTTAAATTAAATGAATATTCATATCAGTCACTCTTTAAATTAAACGAATATTCATATCAGTCACTCTTTAAATTAAATTAATATTCATATCAGCCACCCTTTAAATTAAATCAATACTCATATCAGCCACTTTTAAATTAAATGAATATCCATATTGGTCGCGCTTCAAATTAAATATTCATATCGGCCACTCTTTAAATTAAATGAATATTCATATCAGTCACTCTTTAAATGAAATGAATATTCATATCGGTCACTCTTTAAATTAAATGAATATTCATATCGGTCACTCTTTAAATTAAATGAATATTCAGTTCGGCCACTCTTTAAATTAAACGAGTATTCATATTAGTCACTCTTTAAATTAAATGAATTACCATATCAGTCACTCTTTAAATTAAATGAATATTCATATCGGTCACACTTTAAATTAAATGAATAATCATATTGGTCACTCTTTAAATTAAAGAATAATCATATCAGTCACTCTTTAAATTAAATTAATATATCATTCACTCTTTAAATTAAATGAATATTCATATCAGCCACGCTTTAAATTAAACGAATATTCATATTGGTCACTCTGAATTAAATTGATATTCATATCAGTCACTCTTTAAATTAAATGAATATTCATATCGGTCACTCTTTAAATTAAATGAATATTCATATCAGTCACTCTGTCTTCGTACATCATCGTCTGGTGACGTGAGTACGAGACTGACAGCGGCACAGACGACCACAGTTCACTCTGGAAAACAACAACCTATATACATGTATGTATGTATGTATGTATGTATGTATGTATGTGTGTGTGTGTGTGTGTGTGTGTGTGTGTGTGTATGTATGTGTGTGTGTGTATGTGTGTATGTATGTATGTATGTGTGTGTATGTATGTATGTATGTGTGTATATTTGTGTATGTGTGTGTATGTATGTATGTATGTGTGTGTATGTATGTATGTGTGTGTATGTATGGAATAGCATTCTGAGAGGGAGGGTCAAGTTAAGTCAATGTTATTTGTGTAGCTCAATATCACAAATTACAAATGTGTCTCAGGAGGCTTTACAGCAACACAACATCCTGCCCTTACACCCTCACATCGGATAAGGAACACCTCCCTAAAACCCCTTTAACAGGGAGGAACAACAGGAAGAAAGCTCAGGGAGAGCACCAGAGGAGGGTCTCTCTCCCATCTGTCTCACAACGTGCAATGATGTTGTGTTTACACAACTTACACAATACAACACTGAAAGAGGATAACACAGTTATAATGGAATTGTAAAATATATGACGAATATGATGAGGAGGACGCCAAGCAGTGTCCAGACACCACCAGAACAGACCAGGACCCGAGCCACGCCACCACCATCACCATGTAAAAAAACAAAACAAAAAAAAAACCCCAGGATAACAAAATTACATGGATATACAAGACATATGAAAACAAAATGTGATGAGGGGGATGACAAGCAGTGTCCAGGTGGTGACCACCGTCACCATGGAGACCTGGGAGGAGAACCGACTGCACGTGCACACAGGGGAGACTCGCATGACACCATTCACACACACAGAAGAAGAGAAAGGAGAAGACATCGTTCAGAGAGAGAGAGAAGACGTGAGAGAAGAAAACAGTTTGCAATAGTCATTAGTCATCATCAATTAAGTCATCAATTTGTCATAATCTATAATCTATAATCTATACCCTATAATCTATACCCTATAATCTATCCTCTATAATCTGGTCAGCAGAACAGTGGTTAGTAAATTCATTGAGACAGAAACCGACCCGCCATGCAGTGCAGGTTGTGAAGCACTCAACTTAAAGGCAGCTGACTGTAGGTGAAGACAACAAGATGAGCTTGAAGTTCGGATTGGAAGACTCAACAGACTCTGATTTGGTCCGGTGGTTGTGTGATGGTGTTCTGGTGGTTGTATGAGGGTTGTATGAGGGTTGTGTGATGGTTGTATGGTGGTTGTATGAGGGTTGTGTGATGGTTGTCTGGTGGTTGTATGAGGGTTGTGTGATGGTTGTGTGATGGTTGTCTGGTGGTTGTGTGATGGTTGTATGAGGGTTGTGTGATGGTTGTATGGGGGGGTTGTGTGATGGTTGTCTGAGGGTTGTGTGATGGTTGTACGGTGGTTTTCTGATGGTTGTCTGGTGGTTGTGTGATGGTTGTCTGGTGATTGTATGAGGGTTGTCTGGTGGTTGTGTGATGGTTGTACGGTGGTTTTCTGATGGTTGTCTGGTGGTTGTCTGGTGATTGTATGAGGGTTGTCTGGTGGTTGTGTGATGGTTGTCTGGTGGTTGTATGAGGGTTGTGTGAGAATACCTTTGTGCTGCGCAGGTTTTGGGTCGCTCCAGTGTTTTAGAACAGCTTTGAACACAAACCCAAAGATGTTAGAGGACAGAGTTTTCATCTGTCAACAGCTTTTCTTTAAATTCAGGTTGTCCCATGTGATGGCTGGGATGCGTCGGTGGCACATACGTCTGGTTCGTGTGGGCTACGCCCAGGACGGCGTCAGAAAGGTTGGTGTGGGCTACGCCCAGGACGGCATCAGAAAGGTTGGTGTGGGCCAGAGCCCTAGAAAGAGAGAGTTGCGTCAATGAAGGGTCAGAACGCGAGAGGGTCACGTGGTTCATGTAGCCGCCGAATAGTTCCACACGAAGCTTGGCGGCTCATTTAAATGAACTGCTTAGCCGCGGTTTCTGCTAACTGCTGTAACCGGTTATTTTCAGCTTGTTACATTTATATATAGATATAGATGTAGATATAGATATAGATATAGATGTAGATATAGATATAGATATAGATGTAGATGATATAGATATAGATATAGATGTAGATATAGATGTAGATATAGATATAGATGTAGATGTAGATGTAGATGTAGATGTAGATGTAGATATAGATATAGATGTAGATGATATAGATATAGATATAGATGTAGATATAGATGTAGATATAGATATAGATGTAGATGTAGATGTAGATGTAGATGTAGATATAGATATAGATATAGATATAGATGTAGATATACACTACCGTTCAAAAGTTTGGGATCACCCAAACAATTTTGTGTTTTCCATGAAAAGTCACACTTATTCACCACCATATGTTGTGAAATGAATAGAAAATAGAGTCAAGACATTGACAAGGTTAGAAATAATGATTTGTATTTGAAATAAGATTTTTTTTACATCAAACTTTGCTTTCTTCAAAGAATCCTCCATTTGCAGCAATTACAGCATTGCAGACCTTTGGCATTCTAGCTGTTAATTTGTTGAGGTAATCTGGAGAAATTGCACCCCACGCTTCCAGAAGCAGCTCCCACAAGTTGGATTGGTTGGATGGGCACTTCTTGCGTACCATACGGTCAAGCTGCTCCCACAACAGCTCAATGGGGTTCAGATCTGGTGACTGCGCTGGCCACTCCATTACCGATAGGATACCAGTTGCCTGCTTCTGCTCTAAATAGTTCTTGCACAATTTGGAGGTGTGTTTAGGGTCATTGTCCTGTTGTAGGATGAAATTGGCTCCAATCAAGCGCTGTCCACTGGGTATGGCATGGCGTTGCAAAATGGAGTGACAGCCTTCCTTATTCAGAATCCCTTTTACCCTGTACAAATCTCCCACCTTACCAGCACCAAAGCAACCCCAGACCATCACATTACCTCCACCATGCTTAACAGATGGCGTCAGGCATTCTTCCAGCATCTTTTCATTTGTTCTGCGTCACATAAACGTTCTTCTTTGTGATCCAAACACCTCAAACTTGGATTCAGCCGTCCACAACACTTTTTTCCAGTCTTCCTCTGTCCAATGTCTGTGTTCTTTTGCCCATCTTAATCTTTTTCTTTTATTGGTCAGTCTCAGATATGGCTTTTTCTTTGCCACTCTGCCCTGAAGCCCAGAATCCCGCAGCCGCCTCTTCACTGTAGATGTTGACACTGGTGTTTTGCGGGTACTATTTAATGAAGATGCCAGTTGGGAACCTGTGAGGCGTCTGTTTCTCAAACTAGAGACTCTAATGTACTTATCTTCTTGCTCAGTTGTGCAACGCGGCCTCCCACTCCTTTTTCTACTCTGGTTAGAGCCTGTTTGTGCTGTCCTCTGAAGGGAGTAGTACACACCGGTGTAGGAAATCTTCAATTTCTTAGCAATTTCTCGCATGGAATAGCCTTCATTTCTAAGAACAAGAATAGACTGTCGAGTTTCAGATGAAAGTTCTCTTTTTCTGGCCATTTTGAGCGTTTAATTGACCCCACAAATGTGATGCTCCAGAAACTCAATCTGCTCAAAGGAAGGTCAGTTTTGTAGCTTCTGTAACGAGCTAAACTGTTTTCAGATGTGTGAACATGATTGCACAAGGGTTTTCTAATCATCAATTAGCCTTCTGAGCCAATGAGCAAACACATTGTACCATTAGAACACTGGAGTGATAGTTGCTTGAAATGGGCCTCTATACACCTATGTAGATATTGCACCAAAAACCAGACATTTGCAGCTAGAATAGTCATTTACCACATTAGCAATGTATAGAGTGTATTTCTTTAAAGTTAAGACTAGTTTAAAGTTATCTTCATTGAACAGTACAGTGCTTTTCCTTCAAAAATATGGACATTTCAATGTGATCCCAAACTTTTGAACGGTAGTGTAGATGTAGATGTAGATATAGATATAGATATAGATGTAGATATAGATATAGATATAGATGTAGATGTAGATGTAGATGTAGATATAGATATAGATATATTCCAACGTGACGCATATTCTATGCGCACTGTTTGGAACTATCCGGGGCTCCCATGATCCGCCATTGCTGTGGCCCATTGACGTCTACGGAGTTGACGTAACTCTCTCTTTCTAGGGCTCTGGTGTGGGCTACACCCAGTGCCGCATCAGAGGCTACGCCCAGTGCAGCGTCAGAAAGGTTGGTGCGGGCTACGCCCAGTGCAGCATCAGAAAGGTTGGTGTGGGCTACGCCCAGTGCAGCATCAGGGGCTACGCCCAGTGCAGTTTCAGAAAGGTTGGTGTGGGCTACGCCCAATGCAGCATCAGAAAGGTTGGTGTGGGCTACGCCCAGTGCAACGTCAGAAAGGTTGGTGTGGGCTACGCCCAGTGCAGCATCAGAAAGGTTGGTGTGGGCTACGCCCGGTGCAGCATCAGAAAGCGCTGCACTGCCCTGCATGCAGATAAATAACTCCGTCTGCTGGAGAACTCCACCAGCAGCCCGTGTTTGTAAACACCAGTGAGGACTCGGGGCCACATCCAAGCCGGTGCTGCTCCTCGGTGAAAGCCTGTACTCGGACCACATGCCAGACCATGACAGGGGCTCTAATGTGCAATGATAACATCCGTCTCTTCACACATCCAGTAGTCACATAAGCAAACACGTACAAACAAAGACAAACAAGCCGTTTTCTGCCCGGCCCGTGGGATTCATCCACAACGTGCAGCACGAGCGGCACAGTCTGCCCTGCCTTCTCTCCCGTTCCTGCTCTTTTCCACTTTTGGTGAGGTTTTCTAGCAAGGTAAAGACATTAAAGCATTACTTCTTTTTTTTTCAAGAACAAACTTGAACCCCGGAGTGCCTCCTGCATCTGGAAGCAGTAGAGGTCTTGTCTGAAAGATAAAAACGATATGAATCGCTCCTGGCAACTCAAATGTCCAGCCTGGGATCAATTACGGAGACAGGATTCTGAAGAAAAGAGGAGAGCTGGGAGACACCAGGAACAGATTCTATATCATGGTCTGATCCAGCAGAGGCATGCAGCGCACACGCACACACACACACACACACACACACACACACACACACACACACACACGCACGCACTAAACAAACGGGGTGCTGGGACCTGCAGCCTGTGCGTGGTTCTCAGTGTCTGGTACGTGGTTCTCAGTGTCTGGTAATGGACTGGCTGAGACCGCATGCTGCCATGTTGCCGCCCCGCGTGCACACGGCCTTTACAAGCAACTGATGGGAGTTACAGATGAGGTCGCTCTAGACCAGCTGCTTTGTCATGTGGGCTTGGGCAAGGATTGCTTCTAGGATCAGCGGAGTGGGTTACGTGTCCCGTTCACACCCTTACATGCTTGCAGAACATGGAAAAATCTCATTTGTGTTACAAAAACATTTAAATTATTCGGCTGCAAACACGTCTTCCCAGCGTCGGGTGCAGCATCTGTTCACATCTAGCTTTGCCTCACATTTAGGTACCCAGAATTCAGCTGCTGCAGCCCCGTGCAAACATCTGCCCAGCAGCTTCGGCGAACTGCATTATGGGACGCATGAAGGGGGTAGGATTGTAATGGAATGAATATGGATAGCTCAAAGTGAAAACAGAGAACAAAACCGGGAGGGGAGAACAGGAGAGAGACAAAGGGGATTTAATAGAATCCAGATTGTTTGGAGCTCTCATTGTTTCAAAGGGAGTCACTGCACTAAGTAGACTCATTGTGTTTGTTTGAGATGTGAGCAGGCAAGAAGGAGTCCACGGCTTCGCAGAAGGTCACTGCAACATCTCAAGTCCCCGTAATGTTTTTAGGGTCAGACTTGAATTAGAAAATAGTGCAGGACCCCACCATGTGGCCGCGTAAAAGTTCATAGGCATGCCCCCGTTATTTCTCTCGCACAATTTTAAATGTACACACTCCTAATTACTGGGATTTACCACATGTTGACACAGTGGTATTTGAAGTTGTAGGTCTATTACATGTCAAGCAGATACCCTGATTAGTTAAGGGTTCTTCTTAAGGCTCGGTCTATTGCCCTACCAAGCCTAACGGAGGCTAGTGTGTGAGAAGTGAGACTGAGAAAAGGTAATGGCGACTAATGTTATTGGTACAGCGGTGGATAATCGGCCTTTTAGAATAAATCGTGATTATGATTAAATTTTACATGAGATCTAAAACCAGTTATAATCTCTGACGTTTGACTTTACTCAAGCGGTTTGTTCACGTAGAATAATACCTAGCAAATTAAAAGCTAATTGACTGAGGAAAATGGAAACCACAAAGAAGTTGATGCCTATTTGTTAATATCAACATTGTTCACTGTGTAAGCTAGTATTTAATGGTACTTTTCACTTGATTTTGATCTACGGGATCAAGGGTTTTCAAAAAAGACAATTTCATACAAAAAACCAACAACTTTAACCTCAAGACTAAATCAAAACTCTGGCCCCAGGAAGCGCCCGTCTGCTCGGTTTGCCTCGTGTTAGAAGGACTTGTGAATGCTGTAGTTTAACATCTCTTAGCTAGTGTTTTGTTCTGTATAAAAAATACCCAATCTTTTTGTATGCAATTCTGTTATTATGCATACTGCTATGTATACTACCGCCGCTGCTTCTACAGTACTTGTACTACTACTACTACTACTACTGCAACTACTGCTAGTACATCACTACTACTACAACTACTTTTACTACTACACTACTGCAACTACTACAACTACTACTACTGCTAGTACACCACTACTACTACAGCAACTACTAGTATCACTGCTATAACTACAGTGCTACTACTCTCTCATCCCAGTGGCCTTGAGGGCGGTAGGGGTGTCCTGATGTGATGAATACTTGGGCAGTCAGGGATCGCCACAGCTCTGCTGTGCGAATTAGGGTTGAGAAGCTGCAGCCAGTTCATTCCTTGATGTTGTCTAGCCAGGATTTTCTCTGTCTGCCTCTTGGCCGTTTGCCCTCTATTGTCCCCAGATGGATGGTCTTTAACAGGGAGGTGTGTTGTGAGACGTGTCCATACCAGGTAGGGTTGCAGCACTTCACAGTCGCAAATAGTGGTTCCTGTTCTCCAGCACAGGTGATGATTAGCTGTCTTACACATTCTGCCGTCCTATGTTCCATGTAAAGGATTCGGTGCCTCCTTCTGTAGCACTTGTTCTCAAGGGTCTGTATCCTGCATTCAGTATCTGCTATGAGTGTCCACCTCTCACACCCATAAACAAGACTGGAGACTACCAGGGACTTGTAGAGATCGGTCTTCACAGGGAAACTGATGGTATTGTGTTTCCAAATGCTGGTAAGTCTTTTCATGGCTGAGGTTGCAATGCCAGTTCTTGCTTTAATTTCTTTTGTAGAGCTCCCATCATTACTCACAAAAGACCCGAGGTATTTGAAATCCTTCACCTCTTCCCATTTTTCCCCATTGATCCTGATGTTGGTTGGTGTTTGTTGACTAGTATCTTGCTTTTTTCAGCACTTATTTGCTGGGTTAGCGGTAATGGACCCAGTACTGTTCAGTGTTCATGCAGTGTCTTTGTCTACGTCTGCGTCTAAGTTTTGTCTTCGTTCGATGGCTGGGAGAGCGGGGCAGGCTAGGCTAACAGCTAGCCCATGCAGACCGGCAGTTCCAACAGCCATCCTGGCTGGCGTTCGTTCCCTTGGACGGTGATTTTTGTTTAGTTGGATAGATGTGTTGGTTTGGATGTGTGTGTTAGTTTGGGTACGTGTGTTCTTGTGGTTTTCGGATGTGTTTTTGTCTTTGTGTTGTGCTGCTGTGGGCTGCGGGAGACGGCATTTCATTTCATTTCATGTACGCAAGTGCATGAAGTGAAATGACAAAGTATTTCTGATTTCTGCTTCCATTCCATGCGCTCCAGCTGCCTTCCCCGGTCTGGTGGTAAGTTGCTGGAGTTCTATTTCGCTGTTTCCCATAAGGTCAGTGTCATCAGCGAAACTGAGGTTACATATGGGTTTCCCCCAGATGGATGTGGAGGAATGGACGTCTTGAAGGGTCTCCTGCATGATGTTTTCCAGGAAGACATTGAGTAGAACCAGAGAGAGGAGACACCCTTGGTGAACTTGGATAATTGTCTTGAAAAACTCCCCCAGGTGGTTATTCATGAGAACCGCACTGCTTGACTCTTTATAAAGTGGTTGAATGACTTGTACGATGCTATTGTCAGTGTTGTAGTTTCCGAGCACCTGCCATATACCTTCATGCCATAAACCTTCATGCCACACCCGGTCAAAGGGTACTAATACTACAATTACTATTAATATTATTTGTGTTTTTACTACTACTAGCGATACCACTATTACTACTACTGCTACTACTACTAACACTACTGATACTTCTACCCCTACTACTGCTCCTACTGCTATCACTACTACTACCAATACTACAACACCAATACTTAGCAGTACTGTGATTATTACTGCCACTACATTTTCCCCTCTTCCTCTTAGTATTGTTCCAATAAGCAGCATCCTCTTCTTATTCCTCCTCTTCTTCCCCCTTTTCAGTACATCATCACTGTGAGTATATTTGTGATTTAAGACCACTGTCGAAGGACGCTGATAAATACGAGATGGGAATGGAGAAGGCCCTCGAGTGAAGCTTGAGTCATCAGAGTAACTCTACCGCCACCTGCTGTCCCAGTATCTGCATGTGGCAACAGTGCCAAATTGAGAAGTTCCTCAGACTGAAACACCAACAAGCAGTGATTAGTCGGACTATGCATATAGCGCTGCAACCAGACCAGCTAAAGATGTGGAGAGTCGTCCCTAAAACCCTGGAAACATGTTGTCATCAAACCATACTTTAGATCACTTATTACAGGAGCATGGATTGTGTACCTAATGCACTGATGGATAATGTGCTTCAGTAGAGAAAATACTGATTGAGAAATGTTATTGATAATTT
This sequence comes from Lampris incognitus, assembly GCF_029633865.1. NCBI lineage: Eukaryota > Metazoa > Chordata > Actinopteri > Lampriformes > Lampridae > Lampris > Lampris incognitus. The sequence goes on from NC_079217.1 coordinate 1,833,064, forward strand.
CACCAATTAATATTATGGCTGTGATCAGATCCTACATGCTTACCTGCCATGTAGCAGATTTAACACGTCGACATCGCACAACCTGAAAGTGAGCTTTACTTTTGCACTTCCTCACTGACCCACCCACCCACCAACTGACCTACACACACACACACACACACACACACACACACGGGGGGGGGGGGTAAGGGCTTTCTATGCAGCACACAGTGGCAGGGGTATTGTTGTCACCACGGAAACCATTAGTTGCTTGGCAACATACGTATCATCTCTAGCCAACACTGAAATTGAATCTAATGATGGGATTCCAGTAGTCA
>NC_079217.1:1838380-1850880 GCF_029633865.1 Lampris incognitus
ATCACACTTTTTGATGATGGAGCGGCACGTTAGCCGTCCCAGTAGTCTTCACTTTTGGGCCAGCACCAAGGAACAGAGAAATGATTCACATTTTTTTCACGTTACTTTTGACTTTGACCAGAAATGTAGAGCGCTGTGAGTGGCTGTTGCGGCTAGAAAAGCACTATATAAAATGCAACTTGATTGATTGATTGACATTGGCAGCTGATGAGTGCGTGACGTAGGAAACAAGCTTGTACTGCAATGTATTAAAGTTTTTCCCCTACATATAAATATATAGATATTTGTAATAGCTTGAAGTTGTTAAATGGCAGAACAAGCTTGTTTCAAAACATATCTTTGCTCCTGAATTGTTGAGCTCTTTTTTTCTGCATCGAAGGTTTCATTGCAACATCCTGTGGACACACACACACATATATATGTATATAAAACTTTGTTAAAAGAAATACTCAATGGTAGGTAAAGTGCATCAAGTAAATTCAAATTCAATTTATTGACAGCTGATGATGCTTATGGCACGAAACAGGCTTGTACTGTCTCATAAAGAATCTACTTGACTCACTGGAGTTTATATATATATATATAAACTTGGGTTGTACCCTGCATCTTTCAGGTATAGATCCTATTAAAATGTGTGACTGTGGAACAGGACATTGCTGGAAGTGTGTGTGTCTGTGTGTGTGTGTGTGTGTGTGTGTGTGTGTATGTGTTCAGTCAGCGTCCCTGGCGTTTAAACGGAATAAAAAAGTCCAACACATTGTTTTGAGGAGACTGACAAATCTCTATTCAGAGTGCAACCTTCATGTGTGATGAAGAACAGAAACAGCCTTTTCGCATCATTTATTGGACGGGGCCCATTCTGCACGTATGACCAGCAGAGGGAGCCCTCACCTGCAAAATCCCTGAGCCGGTTACGCTCGCCTCAAACAACCGAGAAGGTCTGGCCCAAGCTGCAAATCCACCTGGACTAAAGTCCAGGCGGACCTGTGTGGTTCGGTGTGTCCAGCGTCTGGTGCTATGGCAGCATGTACCCCCCAGCATGGCACTGACGCTACCAAAAGGTTGGGGGTTTGAGTCCCACTGGGGCCACACATACTGAAATGTGGGGCTCCTGGAAGTAGACACAGCTCTGTAGAAATGAAGCCCTGCTGGGTGTCCCGTTGCATGTTGGGGTGGAAATGAGAGCGGGGGGCCTCTGCTGCTGCTGGGGATGATGCTGGGGGTGCTGGGGGTGCTGGTGGGGGTGCTGGTGGTGCTGGTGGGGGTGCTCGGGTTTAGCCGCGGGGCCATGGCCGGTCCGGTGACCTGCAGCCTGCACACATGCGAGGTAAGGAAGAGGTGTGCTGGGGGGTTACTTGCCTGCATAGCCAGGCCACTCACTGGCTGGCTGGCTGACTGGCTGGCTGGCTGGCTGACTGGTGGGTGGATGGTTTATTAATTATTTACTTAGTGGCCCTAAGAAAGTTTATTGTGCAGGACAAGCTATAATGAGATATAAAGCAGAGCACTAACGCGCTTGTCAGTGGCACAAACCCACAAGGAGTCGCTAAAGGCGTCGCCATTGTTATTTCTCACATCTCGCGCAACAGCAACAAAGAGCCACAAACATCAGAATCGGCTCGGCTCGGCTCGGAGGGCGGCAGCGTGGTTCTGCTCTCGGTTCCGTGTGGGGAGGGAAAAAAAGGAAAAAGCAAGCCGCGGTGCCGCGTGAGGTCGCCCACGGTGACATACGGATGCCCGCGTGGCCACGCCACCGCTTGTTCCTGGCTCGAGCTGCGGAGACGCGATGGGCTCGCGCTGACATGCAACGTGCTGCCCTTCTGCACCTCCAACCGCGGCGGAGTCACGAGCCGCTGCGAGGTGACGCGTCCTCCGCTTCCAGCCCGAACCCCAACCCGAACCCGAACCCGAGCCCGCGGACGCCGCGTTGCCCGGCAGCCCGCTCCCAGACGCTGTGAAACTGCACCGCTTCCTCGTCGCTTCACGCCGGGCTCCTGTGGCGCAGAGTCGGCGGCGGACGGAGCAAGCGGTGGCGGCGGCGGCGGCGGCGGCGGCGACGGAGGAGGAGGAGGAGGAGGAGGAGGACACTACTTCGGGGGAATGTCGACTGGCCGTCAGTCCTGACATCGGCCTCTCTCGTCTCAGGCGCCAGGGAAATGGGGTACAGTTGACTCGTATTCTCCGCCGCCGTCCTTCTCGGAACATGTCAGCCTTCCCGCCCGCGCGTCCCCAGCGCCGGGCTCCTTTGTCTGCGCACTCGCAACTTTCTATTCTCCCAAGTGTCGAGCCGACCGCAAAGTTCCAAACCCCGCTAGCTAGCTAGCTAGCTGGCACGCTAGCCAGCCAGCTAGCTAGCTAGCATGCCAGCTAGCATGGGCTCGCCTGCAGATGTGCGCCAGGCGGACAGGCGGGCGGGCAGGACGGCAGCTAGCTGGCATGCTAAGCTAGCCCGCTGGAGCTGGCGCAGCAGGTCTCCGTCAGGGTTGACGGCCGGGGCATGTCACCTTAAATTCGGTTAACACGGGCGCACCCCCCCCCCACCACCCCACCCCACCCCCGGCTCGGTGATTCGGCCAGTTGGTCCCGTTCGGTGTGAGATTTCCACATCCACATGTTTTGGGTGTTAGCTCGCCCAGCTAGCTAAAGCTGCCTGGAATCGTTCCCAGCTAAAGCGGCTAAAAGCCCAACATGTATCCCCCCCCCCGGTCCGATGACAGCTGCCTTACGAGACCTGCCGCCGCCGCCGCCGCGGCTGGGGCACAGCGGGCGTGCGGGGAGCCGGGCTGATCGAGCCGGGCTGCGGATCAGCCCGGCTCAGAGCTGCTTAGCTGCAACTTTATTTACAAAATGTCCGTGTAAACTTGCTGAAAATGCCAGCCAGCTGCCCCGAGCCAGCTGCCCCGAGCCAGCTCCACGCAGGCTGGCGGGTCCTGCCTGCTGCTGCTGGGGGCAGCTGGAAACGACCTGCCACTGAGCTGTCGTGTGGTATTGGTTGGAAAATCAAAATGGTGTTGTGATTGATCAGCACGGTGGGGGGTGGGGGCTGATCAGCACGGTGGTGTGTGTGTGTGTGGGGGGGGGCAGCAGCAGCGTGGATACCAGCAGCCTGCTCACTGTAACCTTTAACATGTCGTGGCTCGGAAAAACAACAAGGCGACATCCGCTTTTTCAACAAAGTTCTCAGTTATTTCTGTTTTATTGTGCGTGTGCGTGTGCGTGCGTGTGTGCATGGAGGGGGTTTGAAGGGAAGTAATTACACGCACATCACGTAGGTAGGTGCAAGACTGTAAGAGCATCATCAGTGGAAAAACAGCGGGGTGATGACGCCTGCACACTTACTCGGAGCCCCGGAAGTTTAACAGGACAGCGTTTCGATCCCACATGGGTCCTCTTCTGGGGTCCTCTTCTGGGGTCCTCTTCTGTCCGTAAGGCGTTTTGTGTGGCCTCGCACCACTCCAGCCTGTTGAATATTGTGTGGTATGCTGCACCTCAGCCCACTACCTGCTAGCGGTCCTGGCAGCCTCTCCATCGACCAGGTGTGTGTGTGTGCGTGTGTGTGTGTGTGTGCTAGTGTGTGTGTGCACGGTATTCCAGTGAGCTATATTTAGCGCCTAACACAGTTTGCAACTTGATCCGGATTGTCTTTGAGGGCTGCAGACCACTGCATGCATACTGCTTTCAAGTGGGAGCAGAAGATCTCTCAGATGTTTGCTTTTGGCCTGTTTTCTGAGGACACGCCACTGTCCTGCCTGCCTGCCTGCCTGCCTGCCTGCCTGCACATCCTAGTGCACGGCTGTGTTCTTGCTTCTTTGCATCGCATAGTTAGGACGGCAGCCAAATGTGGCACATTGACATGATAATTGCTGTCGTTATCATAATGGTAAGATTGACAGCTTTTGTGGCATTAAACACTACATTTGTCAAGTACACTGATATTCTGAAGTGCAAGTAACACTCCAGAGTGGAGGCTACGCTTGAAATAACTAGAGGGTTTAGGCTAACCAAATGCCAGCGAGCAGCTGACTAGTGAACAGTAAGCCTGTTTTCATAATGAGCAGGCTAACGTGTATAATTTCATGTTGGAACTACATCATTTGCACCTTGACTGTCCCAGCTTGGCTGTAAATGGAAGTCTGTTTCCTGGCTCTTTGTTCTGAATTGATTTGAATGAATAAGCACATGGGCAGCGACTGCATGCCCCCACAGTCTTCGCCAGAGCAAGCAGAGGCAAATTTGGTGAGCTGCTGACAAAGTGCTTCTTATCTGGTTAGGTGATCTGAGAGCGTCGGGGTGAGTTACAGGTAGCATTGCTAAGGTAAGCTATGAAAGAATAATGTGATATTGAGAGCCTTTCCATGAGGCGGCATACAGTGACACGATTAAGCGCTGGGCTCCAAAGGCCTTTTTTTATTTTTTATTTTTTGGAAACCCAAAGCCACAATCTTAACTTAAGCAAGTAATCGTGTCGGCCGTTTTTGTGACACTACAGTTCTGTAGCAGCGGCTACTCCCGTTTCAGTCTCTAACTTGGAGAGAGGGCATTTCTTGAACCACAATTTCCTCAAACAAGCAACTGTACTTTGTGTTTCGTACACTTCTGCTGAAATCAAGGCACGTATAGATAGCCGTTGTGTAGTGTCACAGTTCATAATGTGTCGGAAGAGAAATATGCTTGACTATTTCAGTTGTGGATCATTTCTACCAGAGTAAACAAAAAACTCGGCCTACAATTCACTCTTATCATTAACAGCCTTTGGCTCGACAGTGTTGACGATCCCTTCTAGGATATAAAAAAAATCCTGCCTCATTAAACAAAACAATTTTTTTGGCAGCATCTATCACGATAGCTTTTTTTTTCTTGGCCACGGCCTATGTATTTACAACAACATCCTCTATAATGATCAAGTTTTATAGTTTGCATATCTCTGAAAACACTCTTAAAACATCATACATTTTGCAGTGTGCCGTTAATCCTAAAAATGACCAGCAACATTTTTTCAGCCCTTCATCAGCAAACAGCATTTTTAGAAAATATTACTTTTTCCAAATGATGATTAGTTTCTCCCAAATGATGATTAACCCATAGTAGACGGACTCGCCAGCCGTACCCAGAGATTTGCATAGTGACTGGTGTTTATTTCTTTGGCTTTTTCATTAGTTACTCTCAGAGACTCCCAGAACCTGTGTTACCGCTTCTGCAAGGGCTCCTCCCTTCTCCGCCTCTATGGTCACTTGTCACTTATTATTTGGTTATCTAAATAATGGAATTGTATCTACACTGAAAGAGGAAATTGCTTGCATTCCTTGTGTTCCCCACGGGCAAAACTTTTGCTCCTTTAGTCCCACTTAGTTAAAGCAGCATTTTTATTAACCGACACATTCCACATTTAGATATCTATACAGAGGTTTCCATTTATGTGGGATTTTATGCCATGAACAATTATCTTTTTTTCTGAGCAGCGGTAAAAGAAGGATGTGCTCTTAATACTCCTTCTTCTTCTTTGTTGCTCTAACTTGTTCGTGCTGACTGGACTGGTGTTGGCTGACCAGGGCAGATAAGACTTGACTTCCTTTCCTGTCCGTATGTAGATCGGGTGATGAGTATTCAGCAATTACACAAAATGGCTTATGTCCATCACTCTTCTTTTTCCAACTGCCTCTGTGTCAGACTGTCTCCCTTCTGTCTGTGCTGTGGCTGCATTTTGGTCTTTTTCCTTGCTCTAGTTGGCTAACTTCCCAGAATGTGTTGGAAAGGATACAACCCTTGACCCTCTGTACAAAATGAGCCCAGTACTTCCCTGTCTCTGAGTAGAGACCAAACCATGGAGTTAGGTGACTGCAGTCTTCTCCGTACTTCATTTTCAGTCTATTGGGGCAACTTCAGTCTCTATCGCCTCTTCTTCTGTGCGTGTGCTTTATTAGGGACGCCGTTTACCTCTGCACGGCACAAGTTGCCTTCCCTAGCCAGCTTGCAACTCTCGCAGTACAAGCTCCTGATGATGTTCAGCAACCAACTGGCTAAAAGCACTCTCTTCGTAGAGTTGGGTATCTTTCAGTCGACGCTGAAGCAGCCGTTCTCACTGGCAACATGTCTCGCTCAACCAAGTCAGATTTGTTTTTGTTTTTTTGTCTTCATTGCCTCGATGCATGTTTTCATTTTGTGTAAAAAGAGGCTTCATATCAGATCAAGTGAACACTGTTTTGTGTGAATGATTAAAAGCCCGTGTCCTATATAGCACACCTTTGGTACCTTCACAAATGTCTCAATATTCCCTTTTCTTTTCTCTAGTCCAAGTCCATGCCCTTCTTTCTGCACATCGCCCGCCTGGTATATTTACTCAGCACCATGTCATGTTTTGTTGCCGCAGCAACCTTCCCTAACCGCCTCCAACAAGTTGATTTGTTGGCTGTCACCTGTGGACTGTCCCACAATGCACTGCGTTTTACCCCCAATAACTTCCAAGAGCAGACTTTGACATTATTCAGTGCGAGAGCCACTGCAGCGCTGAGTGTAGAACAGACAGCTATGCAAATCACAGTCCTTGGAAAACAGCATTGCTAGGTCAACTTTTTCCAGAAGCAAGAGGATGATAGACGAATTAAAAGCTGTATCAAAATTTAACGCATTCTTGATGTTTTCCCTAATCTCAGAGATTCCGTCCTCTGCCTTTTAGCTCATGCTGAAGAAAATGGGTGCCGACCTACAGTAACCTCTTGTTATGCTCGCAGACCAATACATTCCCACGACAACATGCAGCAGAAAAACAAACAGCATGCTGGGAGAGAAGAACAAGGGTGTGATTGAGAGAAGTGGGTGGGGTGGGGTAAGAAAAGGACAAAGATTGGTATGGCAGGGACAATAATGAGCAAGAAATAGACCTGTGGGGCAGAATATGGTCAATAATGTGAGAGCCGGGTTTCTGCTGCCTGCTAATCTGTGAGGCGTCATTTCTGTGTATTGCAGCTCTGTTGGTGTACCGCCAGAGGTGTGTTCTGCCTGCCAAAATGTGAAATATAAATGGCTTTTAGGAGACATTTGGCTGAGTTTGAAATGAACCATTTCCTCACCCATAGCTTTTGATAATTTACACAGATTGCTTTCCCTTAGCTTAATTTATGAAAGTATTTGTGAGTTTCAAATGAATAGAAAAAGTAATGTAAATTCATACGTCGCTTGGTAACTTATGTTGAGAGTTTGTTGGAAATGTTTCCGGGATTTTTAACCATTTTTCAGTTATGAACGTTTTTATATCACTGTTCTAATGCCACTAGGAGGCGCCATACTGTCTTCGACATGCTGTCATATCCACTGGTGTCACTCTTAATTACTAGAGATAGCCCTCAAGACCCAGTTCTAAATTAGTTTTTTGGCTTTTCCCCCTTTTTCTCCCCAATTGTACCTGGCCAATTACCCCACTCTTCTGAGCTGTCCTAGGTTGTTGCTCCACCCCCTCTGCCGATCCGGGGAGGGCTGCAGACTACCACATGCCCCCTCCAGTATGTGTTGAGTCACCAGCCGCTTCTTTTCACCTGACAGTGAGGAGTTTCACCAGGGGGACATAGCGCGTGGGAGGAGGCGCTAGTGCAGCAACCAGGACACATACCCACATCCGGCTTCCCACCCGCAGACACAGCCAGTTGTGTCTGTAGGGACGCCCGACCAAGCCGGAGGTAACACGGGGATTCAAACCAGCGACCTCCATGTTGGTAGGCAGTGGAATAGACCTCTACACTACCTGGACACCCCCAGTTATAAATTAGTCAAAACTTCTCTCTCTCTCTCTCTCTCTCTCTCTCTCTCTCTCTCTCTCTCTCTCTCTCTCTCTCTCTCTCTCTCTCTCTCTCTCTCTCTCTCTCTCTCTCTCTCGGGGGCTGTATTTAAGCAGTTGTTGGGGTTGTGCTCTTGCACACAACGTGAGAAGTGATTGTTCCTTCATGGCAGAGAGAAACACCACCTGTATGTGGCACCAGAGCCGTAGAGCCGGAGTCTGGTAGGCTAATAACAAATTATTACAGACAGGCTATGAAAGGAAATTTATCAGTTAATTATTTAACCACAAATATATTTTTAAAATTTGGCAACTTTTTGTAGATTGTCAGACTGAGGCTGCAGCCACCATAATCCAGCCCACCCCTCCTCCGTCTACCCCTGATCCCAGCCAAACCCAAAGTCCCTTTAGGCTAGCTGCTAGCAGGGTTGGGCAATTTTCTCCAGAAAGGGTCAGTGTGGGTGCAGGTTTTTGTTCCAACCAAGCAGTTACACACCTGTCTCTCCAAACAAGTTCCTCAGTAAAGACTCTACCGGTTGATTAGTGGGATCAGCTGTGTAACTGCTTGGTTGGAACAAAAACCTTCACCCACACTTGCCCTTTCTGGATAAGACTGCCCACACCCCTGCTAGACAATGATAAACCAATGTCAGTTCTGTTCTTGGTAAATTGACTTTTTCTTGTCAAATGATCTAAAAGAACTGATGAGCAACAGCGATAAGAGCAGCGCTATCGACAAATTAATGCATTAGCCAAAATCCACTTCTGCACACATGATGGTAGTGGAAGGTGACTTGGAAATTGTCGAACATGATCCAGAAAGGTCCGGTGTGGGTGCAGGTCTTCGTTCCAACCAAGCAGTTACACACCTGAGCCTACAAATCAAGGTCTTTAGCAAAGACTATTGGTTGACTAATAGAATCAGGTGTGTAACTGCTTGGTTGGAACAAAGACCTGCACCCACACCGGTCCTTTCTGGATCATGTTGCCCATTCCTGAATTAGACCAACAGTGTTATTTAGGAAAATAGTGTGTAAAAAGAAAAAAAATTGGATGTAGTTGCTTGTGATCCCTTTGCTTTAAGTGTGATTTCATCGTGTAGTTTTCATGTACTGGCCGATGTGATGTCAGAGAATTTACGCAAGCAGTCTGGGGGTTTCCCAGGGTGGCGTAGGTAGTTTCTATGTAGGCATTTATGAAACCATTGAGAGAATTCTGCTTTAAAACAGACTTTCAAATGTGGTCAATTTAGTTGTATGTGCTCTTCATTGTCAATCATTTACATGACTACTTAGAATATAATCTATCCTCCTAACGGTATGTCAGCCATATGTTTCCTTTTCCTTTAAGCTGCCGTTTGTATGCTTAAAACACCATATTGCCAGTAATGCTGCAAAAGCCTGCACTTAAGGTGGGCGGTATTTTCTTATCTGGTGATCAGGGATGAGCCACAGCAGTCATGGATAGTTGGTGTTGTTACAAGATAATTAGGCACCATTTCTATTCAATAGAAATCTGAGGAAGATTGGCGATAGTTTGAAAAGACCTTTTTAACTGTGGATCTTTGTGTGTGTGTGTGTGTGTGTGTGTGTGTGTGTGTGTGTGTGTGTGTGTGTGTGTGTGTGTGTGTGTGTGTGTGAGAGAGAGAGAGAGAGAGAGAGAGAGAGAGAGAGAGAGAGAGAGAGAGAGAGAGAGAGAGAGAGAGAGAGAGAGAGAGAGAGAGAGAGAGAGAGAGAGAGAGAGAGAGAGAGATACGTGAATGTGCGTCTGTTTGTGCTCACAGATGTATGTGTGCATGTTAGCACCACTACAGTAGAATTAAATGCAGCCTGTGTAGTACTGTGTAGTACTGTGTAGGTACTGTGTAGGTACTGTGTAGGTACTGTGTAGGTACTGTGTAGTACTGTGTAGTAATGGCTAAGTGGCCAACACACTGGCCAAAGCCGCAGTAATAATTGCTAGAAATGCCTTGGTGGTTGTGAGTTAGGAGTAGTTTAGTCTCCCTCCATCTGCCACTCTTCCAGTTGGAGTTGGCAAGGGTTCTGTGGCCAATCCACCATCTGTATGCTTTGGGAAAATTTGCCTATTTATAAGCAGTTTTGACTCCTATGGTAGCAGAAAAGTTTTGACTCCTGAAAAGTTGCAGGGATGGCAAATCAAATCAACCCTCTTTTGGGAAAAAAAACAAGCTGGAACACTTGCCAACGTTTCCTCTTCATTTCCCCCTAGCAGTTAATATTTCATTGGACTTAATTTATCTTAAAGTATGATTCATTTGACTGGGAATTCATTTTAGGGATTACAAATTTCTTGTTCTAGGTAGGCCTGGCTAAGTAATGATGGGGTCAATAACATAGGTTGTAGACAAACCACATAAACATTGCACTGCAGGTTAAGGCAGATAGAGAAGAGTGAGATAAAAAGTGCAGAAGTCTGCTGCACTTAAGAAACCTGGTAAAAGCAGTGCCGAGGCTCGCCAGATAAAAACAGTCTTCTTCATAAATGGAAAACTGAAATGATCTGTGATTGTGTTTTGTGTGACTCTCATGTCAGTTGTAATGTATATTTAGAGCTATAGCATACTGTATCTATGATGAGTGATACATTGTGAGTCAGTATTATTGCCACACCCTGTGGTAATATATTTCATATTTCAAAACAAACAAACAAAAAAAATGTAAAAATTTGAAGTTTTATTTAAAACATTAGAGGTTAATTTCACTGCGTTTTTTTTCTTCTAAAGTATAGGGTGCGCTTTAAATTTGACAATGTTGTTCAGTGGTGCAATCTTGAAAATGGTTTTTGTTGAACTAACTGAGACCTAGTATGGTGATCGGTGGTAAACCCATGTGGGGTTTGAGCATTCCAAACCTAAGAGATCAAGTTAAAATGAAGCAGTTGCCAGCACTATTGCCACAGCACCAGAAAAATAAAACATAATAGAGCCAGATGATACTGGACTTTTGGGGCCAATACCGATTTTAAAGGGGGGGGGGGTATCGATATATCAGCTGATCTCATATATATATATATAATCCAGTGTCCAGTGAGTCACGTAAATTCTTTGTGAGACAGTACAAGCCTGTTTCATGCCATAAGCATCACCAGCTGACAGCTGATGATTGCTTATGGCATGAAGAAAACCCGATGAGGAGGCCAGCACCTCATGCAGTGAGTCTGATGGGGAAGACTGTGGAAGGGAGAAGACTGAGGAGGATCTCCATATGGTGCAGCTGGATGAAATGAGTGGGCGTAATCAGAGTGAGCCAGAGGAGGAGAATAAATCTCCAAGATCCACTGGTGAACAGGAACAGGAATCTCCCCAGGTGAAAGCCTTACCCTCTGAGTCAGTAAGGGTCAGGAGAAACCCCTTTAGGGACAGACACGCGCCAAAGAGACTGATGCATGAACTAAAGGCCCTGGACCCTGACTCGGTTCAGCGGAAGATTGACCTGGGACGGAGAATATGGGAGAGAGCTAAAGCAAAGATGAACAAGGAGGATGGCAGAGAGTGACACACATACACATACCCCATGACACACACACCCCATGACACACACACCACATCACGGCTGTGTTTTGAGTTGTGGGCTACCAGGGAATTTATTCATCTGATAGCGGGGACGCCATCAAACATAGCGGAGGTGGCTGTAAGGAAGTCAGTTACACTTAATCGCCGGCAGGGGGTGATTTTGCATTGTTGGTGCGTGTTGTTGTGTCGTTCTATGGCGTTGCAGTAGTCTTTTGTCCCTCGTGGCTCCCGTAGAGCCAGTTCTGTTCTGTGTTGCAAGGTAGGTACTGGTGCCTGTTGTTGGCCCGCAGAACTGGTATTTTATGTCAAAGGCCCGTCACTGTTAGAAAAAGCCCCATTTGACATGTTGCGTCGTGCGGTTGAGCTAGCTAAACAATGTATGGGTTAACCTGATGAAATGTTAGCAGGCTAAGTAGGCTATTACTTTGTTGGTTAATGAAAATGTTTCCTATGGACTGAGCATTTCTTTGAATGTTTTATTTATTTTTGTGTTCTCAGAAACTTTACCAGTTCTGTTTTGTGTTACCAGCTGCCTGTATTGTGTGCTGCGAGTGGCGCTGTGTGAGAACGCTGAGTGATAACGCAGCAAACCCGCTCTGCCTCACCCGCCATCAGGCCTCCCGTCCCCCGTCTGTACAACTCTCTCTCTCTCTCTCTCTCTCTGTGTGTGTGTGTGTGTGTGTGTGTGTGTGTGTGTGTGTGTGTGTGTGTATTCAATTCAATTCAAAACTTTATTGCAGACTCAGGGTCCATAACAGACTAAGACAAATAGGTAAAAGACAAACCCTAGATAATCCAAGTAGCGTTTTTTTTTCTTTCTGGAAACCATCAATGGTGTTGATAAAAGTGCTCAACAAACGAAGAGCGGAATATTTAACCACATTGGCAGCTGATGAGTGCACAAAACAAGTTTGTTCTGCTATATATTAAAGTTTTTTATCCGCACACACACACAGACACACACATATATCAACACCGTTGATGGTTTCGGTGCCGCCCCGTATCATCAGTTGACAAGATTGTCAGCTGATGTGCTTATAGCATGAAACAGGCTTGTACTATCTCATAAACAATTTACTTGACTCCCTGGATTATTTTGCTCCTTATTTGTTGAGCACTTTCCCTACCGTTGAGTGTTTCTTTTAACAAAGATACACACACACACACACACACACACACACATATATATATATATATATA
>NC_079217.1:1853380-1928380 GCF_029633865.1 Lampris incognitus
TAAATCTGAAAAAAGGACATTTGGACTCTTGAAAAGGCCTAAATAGTCATTTTTTTGTGACGTGTTTAAAAAGTTTGCAATTTGTATGCTATAGTTTCTAATATATGACTATGAATCTAAAGGTTTGCCGCTAGTTTGTCACGCTCAGGTACAATACAGTTCCTACAATACAGTGGTATAGAACTAGTTCGTACAATACAGTGGTATAGCACTGAAGAGGAAATATGGAAGTTATCATTGGACCAATGCGATGTCAGTATTGTATATTGATATTGGTTGTTGATTGGCTAGGGAGCGCCTCCTCTGTTGGAGCATCATGTTACTTCTTTGGCCAGTAACAGATGACACAAGACAAGATTCTTGTATGATATCATTGATAACCCCATCCCTCAAAACTCTGGTTGGGTATTCACCAGTGCAGTCAGCTCCGCTGATTGGTGGACTGATGTTAGGCGCTACATCCAGAGCCTCTGGCTAGACCTGCCAAAGGGAGGTTCGTCCTCCCTTACTGCCATTCTCCCCCATGTTAAATACCAGAACTCATGAGCTGTTGGGTTAACAGCAGTTTATAATGGACATCAACGGGAGGCTTAGGGTTCAGACCTCCGTACCGTAATTTTCAATTGCGGTAGGGGGTGCTGTCAGTATTCTGACACAGGGAAATGATTTTTGTGACTTCAAAGTATTAAAACCAGAAACAGAAATGCTTTGTCATTTCATTTCATGCACTGAAATGAAATGAAATATCGTTTCCCCTAGTCCACAGCAGTACAACACAAAGACAAAAAACACACATCCAAAAACTACAAGAAAACATATATACAAACTAACACATACGTATGTCTAAACTAAAAAAAAAATCACTGTCCAGGAGAACGAACGCCAGCCAGGATGACTGTCAGAACTGCCTGTCTGCACGGGCTAGCAGTTAGCTTAGCCTGCCCCGCTTCTGCGTCTTTATAGACCGCCCTCTGTGTTTCCTCCTTGTTCGCAGTTCCGGGCAGGGCCGTGGTCCTTGGCCCACCGGCAGACGAGGCTCCCTCAGCCGATCCAATGCCAGCTCTCCCAGCCAGACTTTGTCGCACTCCACACGACGACACTAAAAACACTGTCAAGGCTAGGCGAGGCCGCCACCAGACCGCCCTTGGTGTTATCGGAACTATGGGTCTGCACGGGCTAGCAGTTAGCTTAGCCTGCCCTGCTTCTAAACAGTAATGTCAGTATTTTAGTCTGTTAAATTTACGTATATTTATTTTTCTCTTGGAAGTTTTTTTTTCCGCTGAAAGTTTAGGGAGGATGGTGTTCCCTTTCCTCAATGGATGAGCCTCCTTTGATATTTTTATATAAAAAAAATCTCCCTCTCACCCCTTTTTTGGGTAGTGTGTTTTCCTCAAGCTCGGGTCCTCTACCAGAGGCCTGGGAGTTTGAGGGTTCTGTGCAGTATCTTTGCTGTTTCTAGGACCACACTCTTCTGGACAAGACCTCAGATGTTTTTCCTGAAGCCACTCTCCCAGTTTGGGGGGTCACAGCCCCTAGTGCTCCTATTACCACTGGGACTGCTGTGGCTTTCCCCTTCCATATTCGATCTAGTTCTTACCTCAGCCCTTGGTATTTCTCTGGCTTCTCATGCTCTTTCTTCTTGATGTTGCCGTTGCTTGGGATTGCTACATCAATCACTACTGCTGTCTTCTGTTCCTTGTCGACCACCACAATGTTTGGTTGGTTAACCAGCACCCGCTTGTCAGTCTGGAACTTGGAAGTTCCACAGGATCTTAAGATGCTTTCAAGTGGTGTCGGGTTTATCAGATATACGAGCTTCCCACTTGGAAGAGCACCTCAACACCCTAGAAAGTCGGATAATCAAGTCGGGTACATCGGAATTCTAGATGCAACATAAACTGGCTGAGTTCTGACGTCATTGTCTATTTCAACATAGCCGCGCTCAACCGTTCCTCTTAGTTGTGCTATTCCACTGCACCTGATGCCATCGGCTAACTCCACTGAATGGGTCTCAGGCTGGAATGCGTTGTCGAAGCTTTTAAACTTTCCGATGTCGTTCACGATGTGGGAAGTTGCTCCTGCATCCACCATGATGCCTTTCATCTTCACGTTGTCTGGTGGTCTCTCGTTCTTTGTGTGCTTGGCCTTGAAGAGATTGTCTTGGTCGCTATTTTGTTCCTCCGCGACTTTTCTGACACTATCTTGTTCCCCTTTTTTCTTGCACAGGGATTCTTGGTGTGTATTATTTTTGCAGTAACTGCACCACACTTTTCGATAACATTTTCTTGCATTGTGCCCTTTTATTCCACATTTGTAACACGTCACGTTGGCATCTTCATCTTTTCTGTTGCTAGCGTGCGTCTTGGTGAGGCCTTGCCTTACACATGTCTTCATCACATTATCCGTAGATCTTGCCGTGTTCATTTTCTCTGCCTCTTCATAGACCCGTAGTCTTCTTTTAAAGTCTGCGAACGTAACATTATCTTCATTTTGTGTTATGTGGACAGCTAGCGGCTTAAAAGAGTCTGGTAGCCCGCCTAGTATCATGGCTACGACCAGTCCATCACTCATGGTCTCGCCTGCATCTCTCAGGGCCGTAATGAGGTTCTCCGCCCTTATTATGTAGTCGGTAACACTCTCGTTGTCCACCATGCGTAGCTTGGTCAACGACGTGTATAAATGTATGATCGGCGGCTTGCTTTTCCCGGAATAATGTTCTTCCAGTATTCTCAGAGCCTTGCTGCCATCATCAGCGGCTTCGTGTCTTATCAGCGATAGGCTTTTATCATCTATCACTCTTATTAGCTCAGCGTAGCAATCAGCATTCTTCCTACTATCTTCAGCTAACTCTTCTTCGCTTGGGCTCATGTAGAATAGTCTCTTTTAGCTTCAGAGTATGTAAGCAGCCTCGGAATCTTGTTTCCAAAGGTCATACTTACCTTCGGATCCGTCCAACAAAAGCTGCGGTGTCAAGACTCCTGTTGCTCTGCTTGCCATTTTGCTAACGTGCTAATTTTAATAAATGATCACTTATCTCCCAGCTGGTCCACATAGCCTGGAGAAGTTCCGTGTAATACTTCGCGTTAAACTTCTTCCGGAATGCTAGCTTGTGTCCAACTTTGCCTGGGCCCATAAGCTGTTGAGCTGGGGTGCGCAATCTTCTTCTTGCGTATGGAGGATAAGCAAAGCTTGACTGTTTTCCCTTTAGATTTTAACGTTAGGCATATCTATTTGGGCAAACAGTAGGTCTTAGCTCTCTACTATCGGCTCTTACATCACACACAAGACAAATGCTCACAAGACAAATGCTCACAATACTAATAGCAAAAGAGACAAATGCTCACAAATTGTTTTACAAGAAAGGAAATCGATTTCATGTACATATTTTACTAGTGCATTGGGTTTTGAAAGTATTTGTACATATTTTCATAATTAAATCGATATACAAATATGAAATATGTTTACATATCTGTATACTATAATTTTTCGCTGTAAATATAGATTATAAAACAATTTGTGAGCATTTGTCTCTTTTTCTTTTAGTGTTGTGAGCATTGGTCTTGTGAGCATTTGTCTTGTGAGCATTGGTCTCTTTTTCTTTTAGTGTTGTGAGCATTTGTCTTGTGAGCATTGGTCTTGTGAGCATTTGTCATGGAACCGGCGACATCACATCCGATTGTACCGTAAAGCCTTAGATAGAACAATAATACGGCTGGTACCGTAATACACGGAGTAAGGGCGCCATCAAATAACAACACTTAATAAGTTTGCTAACAAATAATTCAGGTAGAATCAAGAAACTGAATAATTGGCCAGGTAACATGTTTAATAATCACCGTATGCGTTTCCTCTCCTCTTCACCCTCATAAAGGTGCCGGTAACAGCTTTGGGTGTATTTGCTGCACGCTAGCAGAAGCCACAAACAGAGCAGGGGTTTTGTTCTTCCCGGGTCCCGACCAAGAGCGAATTGAATGCATGCAAGTCGCGTGAACGGCTTCCACACTCAGAGGAAACTACCATCCGATCAATCCGGCAGGCACTTGAAAGCAGCATTAGCTCTAGCGGAATGGGCTCAAGATGCTCACACATTAGCTTCCACTCAACTAACCAGGTATGAAAATAGCTACGTGGTTAGCTAGCTAGCTAATGTAACAAACGAGTATGATAAGCTTGAGTGACATGATTTTTGTCACAGGAGCGCAAAAGATGGGGACGACGTTTACTTACTTTCCAGCGTCTCGCCAACTAGGTAACAACGACGCATGGAGTCAACACTCAACAGACTCCGAATGAGTGGGAAAAGATACTCTGATGTTTACCTTTAAACCTGCTCCATTGCTGACTGTGTTGACAAACTATAGCTGGCTAGCTACCATGCTAACATAGCAAACACATGCAATAGGCATGAGTGACACGACGGTTGTCAGTGACAGGGTTATATATTATATTGAGTTATATTGAAAAGGTAAAATGATGGGGTTTTAGTGTTCTCGCAAGGGCGTAAGAACCGCAGATTAAACACGAAGCTAAACTCCTCTCAAAATGGAGAAAACAGTCGTCTTTGTAGTTGGAAGAAACGTTTACTGGTAACTCCTTCACATTGACACGGAGTGAAAACTGCAGGAGAAAAAAAATACAGAAAAGGAAAATGCACGAAGTCTTGTGTTGTTTTTTACAAACTTAGAATTGTACTGGAATTAGTATAACAAAGGCCTGAACTACCTTGTATATACTTGTAAATACGTTTTTAAATCTTAACTTATTAAACACATTTTCATCAAATAACCCTTAATATGTGAACTTTAACATATAAATAATGAAATACTACAACAACTTATGACATTGATTCATCAGTCCTTGTGTGTAGATGCGAATGGATCCATGTACTGACTAACGCGTGTGGCTTTCCCCGCATTTCCCACGTTTCCTGGTCTGACTGACAGGAAGTGATGTGCTGACTAACAGGAAGTGATGTTTGAACTAACTTTATACACATTTTTTAACAAACGATACAATTCAATACAAAGCGTTGGAAAGCGGTAATTAACATTACTAAATAACAACATGTCTCTGCAGACATCACAGGGCTTATTGTTTATTAACTTTCCGGCAATGTGTCTCATAAACTAGTTAGCGACTTACTGTGAAGACACCGCTTGACTCCCGCACCACCGTCTGCTCAGCCGTTACATGCGTGTTCTGCCGCATGTGCTAGGGATGGGTGGCTTGATACCAAAGTATCGATACTCCGATCCTGATTGTTAGGGTTTGAGAATCGATCCGCATATTAAAAAATCGATGCCAGGGCGTCCGGGTAGCGTAGCGGTCTATTCCGTTACCTACCTCCGGCTTGGTCAGGCGTCCCTACAGTCACAATTGGCCGTGTCTGCGGGTGGGAAGCCGGATGTAGGTGTGTTTTGGTCGCTACACTAGCGCCTCCTCTGGTCGTTCAGGGCGCCTGTTCAGGGCGCCTGTTCAGGGGCGAGGGGGAACTGTGGGGAATAGCATGATCCTCTCACGTGCTACGTCCTCCTGGCAAAACTCCTCACTGTCAGGTGTAAAGAAGCGGCTGGCGACTCCACATGTATTGGAGGAAGCATGTGGTCTGGATACGTATATGAGCTTCAAGTTCAAGTACTTTATTTGTCACGTGCACAGAAATACACGGTAAAACATGCAGTGAAATGAAGTGGGATACTCCGTCTGTCATTGTGTGAAGACATAGACCTAGATAAAAGACAAAAGAGCAGTGCATTTTTCTCCTTTTTTTTAAGTCAAAATAAACAATAAATAAAAAAAAAACTAGCTGTCTCAAGCATGTGAAAGGTCATACATGTTGAGAGTTCTTATGGCCTGTGGATAGAAGCTTCTCTTTAGTCTTTCTGTTTTGGCCCTGAGATTACAGAGGCGTCTACCAGACCGCAATAGCCTGAACAATCCGTTGTTAGGGTGAGAAGTGTCGCTCATGACCTTCTTGGCTCTCGTCCTCACCCTTCTGGTGTAAGTGTCCTGCAGGATGGGGAGGGATGTTCTGGTAGTGCGTTCAGCTGAACGTACCACTCTCTGCAGGTCAACTCAGTCACGGGCAGAACAGTTTCCATACCAGGCGGCGGTGATGCAACCTGTTAGGACGCTCTCCACAGCCAAGGAATAGAAAGTCTTCAGTATGGAGGGCGAGACCTTGAATTTCCTCAGCCTTTGGAGGAAGTAGAGCCTCTGTCTGGACTTCTTTAGAGTGTGCTGAGTGTGAAGAGTCCAGGTGAGGTCCTCAGCGATGTGTACGCCGAGGTATTTAAAGCTGGTAGTGTGCAGCCCTCCCTGGATCAGCAGAGGGGGTGGAGCAGCGACCAGGACGGCTCGGAAAATAGGTTAATTGGCCAAGTACAACTGGAAAGAAAAAAAACGGGGGGGGGGGGTAAAACCATGTACTATCTAACTAGTGATTTGAATATATGTATAACATTTTTTTTTTAATTGTTATTTAGGATAGGAAATACTTTTCTTTCCGCCTTCTCGCTCCAGTTCCCAAAGGCAGTGGCACGACACCACAGTGTTGTTGTTTTTAAAAATTATAACAAATTAGAGAAGTCTGAGCGTTGGTAGTTTAACACTAATGCCAAGACTTTCAGATACAACTGTTTGGTGTCGGCATTTACCAATTTTTTTTTCGCAAGAAATCACAAATATTTCCTGCGTTTGTGTGCACAAGAAGACCTTTTAAATATCGGTTTCAGTATCGAGATACTAGCCTTATTATTACTTGGTATCGGCTCAAAAAGAAAATCAGTGATATCGCCCATCCCTAGCGTACTGTAGACCGTGCTAATAGTATTGTAAACAATGGAGTCAAAGCGCACTCTGCTGGACAAACTTTGATGACACCATTTCTAAATTACCCCAAGCATTTTTTTTTCTGCATTATGTTGTGTAAAAAGAAAAAGTTTCCACATCTGTGCATTTTGGACAACATATACTCTGATACCGATATCTGTGATAGGCCAATCAGCTGACCGATAAATCGGTTGGGCCCTAAGTCAAAATATGACCTGGGTTATAGACTTACTCAGTTGGCAGATGCTTTTATCCAAAGCGGCTTAAAAGGGAGTCTGTAACTGGCAGAAGAAAATGAGTGCAGGCAACTGGTAGAACACAGTAGAGCGATACACAGTAATTGTGTCGTACGCACTCTTGTATTATTTCGTACGCACTCACCCTAAGTGCGCTGTAGATTAGGCAATAACACAGCAAGTGCAAGTAGAAAAAGGCTTAAGAGTAGACACCAAAAATATACCTCAGAATCTGAATCATGTTTATTGGCCATGTCGCTTTGCACATGGATGGAATTTGACTCTGGTTTCGTGGCTCTCTCAGTGTACTCAACACAACCTGCAACCAGAGATCATTTAAGAGTTAAGATTGGCATGAAAGGGGAAAGTTTTTAGGCTTTTGTTGAAGGAAGTAAACAGGTCTGTAGTTCTGATGGAGACTGGGAGATTTTTCTGCCAAACATCGATAACCCAAAACATTAAAACCACCTGCCAAATATTTAGGACCCCCTCATGCCACAAAAGAGCTCTGACCCATCGAAGCATGGACTTCACAAGACCTCTGAAGGTGTCCTGTGGTGTCTGACAGCAAGACTAGCAGCAGATCCTTAAAGTCCTGTAAGTTGTGAGGTGGGGCCCCCATGGTTGGACTTGTTTTTCCAGAACATCCCACAGATGCTCAATCGGATTGAGATCTGGGGAACTTGGAGGCCAGGGCAACACCTTGAACTCTTTGTCATGTTTCTTAAACCATTCCTGAGCAATTTTTTGCAGTGTGGCAGGGCACCCTATCCTGCTGAATGAGGTCACTGCCATCAGGGAATACTGTTATCATGAAGGGCTGTACTTGGTCTGCAACAATGTTTAGATAGGTGATATGGAAGTAACATCATCAGGAATGCCAGGACCAAAGGGTTCCCAGCAGAACATTGCCCAGAACATCACACTGCCGTGTTACTACATTGCCATGAAGGGGTCATCATGGGCATTGTGACCAGTCTGCAGCTACGCAGCCCCATACACAGGAAGCTGTGGTGCACTGTGTGTTCTGACACCTGTCTATATCATAGCCAGCATTAACTTGGTCAGCAATTTGAACTACAGTAGCTCATCTTCGGGATCAGACCAGACATGCTAGCCTTTGCTCCCCACGTGAATCAATGAGCCTCGGGCACCCATGATCCTGTCACCGCTTCACCGGTTGCCCTTCCTTAGACCGTTTTTGGTAGGTACTGACCACTGCATACCAGGAATACCCCCCAAGACCTGTCATTTTGGAGATGCTCTGACGCAGTCATCTAGCCATCACAATTTGGCGCTTGTCAGAGTCACTCAGATCCTTATGCTTGCTCATTTTTCCTGCTTCCAACACATCAACTTAAAGAACTGACTGTTCACGTGCTGCCTAATATATCCCAGTCTTGGACAGGTGCCATTGTAACGAGATAAATAATGTTATTCACTTACCTGTCAGTGGTTTTAATGTTTTGGCTGATGGGTGTAACTGCTGGCAAAGGTATTCTACAAGCTTGTTCTGCCACGTCAGCCTGCAGTCCTCAATAATTTCTGCCTTCTCCCACAGTCTGTTGCCATGTTGAGAATATAAAAATGCTATGCACCATTTCGTTATTTTTGGGAAAGTCCTCCCTGACAGCAACCATTAATGACTAGCTACAAAAATATTCACAATATGAACTGTAATAGGCAGCTAAACAGCGAGTTACGGACTCAACCACCATGTTCATACTTTGACTTCCCCTCTTTGAAACGTGAATAAGCAGATCAACTCTTATTCCATTTGCTGGATGGTTTTATTCAGGGTGCCCCACATTGTCACAAGTTCAGACAATTTTAAGTATTGGTTGATCCTAGCACAAGGTAAACCATTAACCCTGACTGTGTCAGTCCCGTGTTCTACCCCAGTGAACAACACAACATCCCACAGGTTTACAGACGCGTTCTCGCAAATAAACTCATTGTATGAACAATAGTCATTGTTTTGTTATCTCTCTCCTGGCTGCTCTGAGGAAGTTTTCCACCCTCTCACTGATATCTGTTCAATGCTCTTGCATGGAGGAGGGACGGAACAGCTCCTAGGCTTTATTTCTCAGATCTTGGTACTGCAGTAGTGCTGCGACCTGTGAGATTATGTTATTCATTTACTTTGATTTGGAAAGTTAATCCCATTAGATGCCTCTGAATGACAGAAAAGTTCCCTTTTCTTTTTTTAAATGTGAACAAGCATCAGCATTGCTTATTTTTCCCCCCGTAGTTTTAATTTCCATGGCTTGCGTCCAAAGTTTCTAAAATGCATCTCAATGGGACTTTGCTCTCACAGTAAGTCCCAAGCTGCAGTGCTTAGGTAAACATGATAAAACCTTCAGTTTCCACATTACAAACCAATTTTACAAGATCCAAAACTTGCAAGATCTCATCAGTTTTCCTCTTCCACTTTCAACTGTTTAGTTGGCCCTGGGAAAATATTCCACACAAGTCGATAGCTGAATCACACTGAAAGAAACTCCTTGAAAAGTGCAGAAAAAGCAATGAGGAGAAGCAGTTAGTGGTTGAAGGGTGACAATTTTGGGCTTGTCTGATAGGTTTGTATGTGGACATGTAGGCAGTCATTACGCTTGCCACCATGTCCACGTTACAGCCACATACTCTAATTTAAACGCGACCGTGCACCAAGGTTGTTTGGGATATGGGATTTTTAGTTTAAACAAGTCGCACATGTCAAAACTTAACGATACATAATACCGGGATGAAGTTACACCAAGAGGAACATATGGTATTTCCATTTGACAAAGAGCCATACCCAGTATGTTGACTCTTGTCTAGTTTTGTCTCTTTAATAGGTCATTTCAAATTGGGACAGTTTTCTTTTAAATTGTCTAAGGAACCATCCATCCATCATCTCCAAGCCACTTTTCCGGAGTTGGGTCACGGGAAGCTGGAGCCTATCCCAGCAGTCGTTGGGCGGCAGGCGGGCAGACACCCTGGACAGGCCGCCAGGCCATCACAGATTAGGAACCCGAATAGGGAAATTATTCAGATTTCTTCTTCTTCTTTTTTTTTTTAATCTAAAGGTACAATCCATAATTCAAATGAAAACAAAAGGGTAGCCCCGCCATCAAAATACAAGACACAGGAAGGGAACTTGCTGTCACCCTTGATTGACAGGCTTCTTAATATAGGGACTAACGCTAAACAACTAAACAGGCCCATGTCTTCAATGACAGCTGGTTGAGACTGAGAATGACACACTATACTAATGTTTAATCTATAACTCAAACTCTTCAATAATATATGTAAATATATTTCAGTTTTATAGGGTCAAATAAATCCCAGATTGGGCCTTTTACTTTGAAGAACTGGTGAATTCACCAACGATATTGCTGAAGGTACCATAACCACTTTCCGTTCCAACTTGCCGTTTTGCAGTTATAGTTTCCAGCTGCAGTTATATCACCATTACTGCTGATCACGAGTTAAAAAAAGAACGTGTCGGGGCCTGCAAGGACAAGCGTCAATGTAGGATCGTCAGCCTCTGAAGACTTGTTTTGAAAACAAATACGAGCATTTGGTTAGATATGGCCTTTGCCAGCCCGAGCCAGAAGACACGAAACAGCCCTGCTCATTCTTCTTGTTTTCCCTCTAATGCTCCAAGTCCGTGTCTCGAGTGGCGCCGACCACAAATGCAGTTTGTTCAGCCAAGTTGGTGTCACAGTCTCAATTGTACATCTCTGTTTTAGCATGTGTTTTACTGCGTCGTAGTCATTATTCTTTATTCATCATTGAAATTAAACACTTGGTCCTCAGTATTCACTGGCCTTGATCCACAAAGTTGCTCCGTGGCCTCTAAGACACCCCCACCCCTGTGTCCTGCCCGGATCTGGCTCCACGTTTTAATTCCCACTTTTGCTCCTGACTTCCTAGGGCTCTCGTGGTCTATAAATACCAGCTTGCTCTCTAAAAATACAGAGTACTGTGACCCACTGGGACTGAATAAGAGCTCACTGTCTACACACACACACACACGGTTATTCCGATAGTAGTCCTTTATTCTGACCTATTCTGTTTTTTGTGTAACCCATATCCATGGAGATGCAAAGATACATGGAATACTCCGATGTTTTGGGGGTTTTTTTTGTTGAGAATCCAGCATCCGTTGATCTCAGCTTTCCTCATGGTTGACGGCAGTTATCTTATTGCAAATTAATTTGAATCATTTAACTAGGAGTCGACTGATATGGGTTTTTTCAGGGCCGATGGCAATTATTAATAATCAAGGAGGCCGATAACTGACATTTAAAAGTGATGTACATTTGTAGTAAAAAATTAACATCTTTGTGTCAAAATTTAGAATAACACAAACTCCAACACAAAACTTAGTTGAAATGCCTTTAAGTGTGTGTTTAACTGAAAGAGAACTTTTCAACATGACCTTGAAACTAGAAGGGAGTTCCTAGTAGCGAGAAATAACGTAGCCTATCAATGTTTGCTAGTCAGCTGGCTAAAAGATTGATCAACAAATGAACTTGTGGTTCGTTATAAGTTATAGCATTCAAGTTAGCTCTACGAGACTCAACATTAGCTTATGTTGTTATGACCATCAGCTACCTATTCAACTGACAGGGAAGGAATCTCTGTATGTATGTCTGTCCGAGGGCTGCCACCTTCTTTGTGGAGAAATAAGGGACACCCCCCCCCCCCAAGCTCCCTGCGCCCCGCCGCAAGTCCTACGTTCTCCCCCACAATGACATGATGAAGTTTTGGGAATCCCATACGCGGATACACACAGTTTGAAGTGCTTCATTGCACGACAAAATAACAAAACCACTTAGAATTACAAGTGTGACAAAATGATTGGTGTTATACTTTGGATTCGGTAAAACTGATTAGTTTGACACAAACAAGACTGAAACGTCACAATCATAACATTGTGTCCACCCCAAACAAATGGAATCCATCAGTAAGTGCAAGCGACTGAGGGTGCTATTTTTAACTGTACGAGGCGACCGCTGAGTTAGGCCTAATGGCAACGATGACTGCATGACGCGGACATGCAGTCTCACACAGCACGCACAGCTTTTCGGCCTGTAGCCCTCCACTGAAATTGAACTTCTCCACGCCTCTCGTGTAGCAGCTTTGACTTTACGCCATGTTGTGTTCTCCTCAGCACTTTGAAGACCTAGTGTATGTATGAAATGACCTGTACTTATCTGAGAGATACTTTATTGATCCCCATGGGCCCCAGTGGCGGCGACAGGGTATGGTTTGGTTGTGCTACAACCAAGAATTGTCTTAGCCCCACCACGGAACAACCAAGATAATTACCAAGCAGAATTAGCCAACCCAGCGCCTCCACATTAGCTTGGTATCGCCACACCAATTCGCAAATGCGAATTGCGTTCCCCCATTTTCGATCTCCAAGCGGCGTTATCAGCGGGCGCAGACCAAATGCCGCTATGAAAGTGATGACATCATTTTTGTAAACAGAACGGACACACATTCGGATTAATTAGCTTGCTAGCTAGCGCCACTGACCTTTAGTGTAAGGTATAATCACTCGTACAAACAATCACGCTGCTAAATATGAAGCTGTCGGACACATTGTGTACTGTTGGTGTTCAGCACTGCGGCTCTTGTTTGAAATGCTGCCGCTGGCAGTATGCAGTGGACGGGTGTGCCCGGCAGCATGCAGTGGACGGTGTGCAGTGGATGGGTGTGCCCGGCAGCATGCAGTGGACGGGTGTGCCCGGCAGCATGCAGTGGACGGGTGTGCAGTGGATGGGTGTGCCCGGCAGCATGCAGTGGACGGGTGTGCAGTGGATGGGTGTGCCCGGCAGCATGCAGTGGATGGTGTGCAGTGGATGGGTGTGCCCGGCAGCATGCAGTGGACGGGTGTGCCCGGCAGCATGCAGTGGGTGGGTGTGCAGTGGACGGGTTTGCCCGGCAGCATGCAGTGGACGGTGTGCAGTGGACGGGTGTGCCCAGCAGCATGCAGTGGACGGGTGTGCCCGGCAGCATGCAGTGGACGGGTGTGCAGTGGACGGGTGTGCCCGGCAGCATGCAGTGGACGGGTGTGCCCGGCAGCATGCAGTGGATGGTGTGCAGTGGATGGGTGTGCCCGGCAGCATGCAGTGGATGGTGTGCAGTGGACGATGTGCCCGGCAGCATGCAGTGGACGGGTGTGCCCGGCAGCATGCAGTGGGTGGGTGTGCAGTTGACGGGTGTGCAGTGGACGGGTGTGCAGTGGACGGGTGTGCCCGGCAGCATGCAGTGGACAGGTGTGCAGTGGACGGGTGTGCCCGGCAGCATGCAGTGGGTGGGTGTGCAGTGGACGGGTGTGCAGTGGACGGGTGTGCCCGGCAGCATGCAGTGGACGGGTGTGCAGTGGACGGGTGTGCAGTGGACGGGTGTGCCCGGCAGCATGGATGAGTTGGAATAGCATGAAGAGTATCGTCTGAACTCAGCAGCAGTACTGACCGTCCACGTCTGTTGCTCTCGATGTAATTTTGCGTGTGAAAAAAGGAGCGTGCAATCATCTAACCCATGATCGCCCAATGCGTGGTATTTCTAGCTGTTGGGAGGGGGCGCTATCCTATTGTGTATGTATTCACAGTGAAATGCTGACATTAATTTGAGCCCCGCCACTGTATGGATTAGCCCCACCCACCGTAATTTAGCCCCACAAAAAAACACCCTGCCGCCGCCACTGCACGCTCTGCATTTACAAGCTAGCTGTGCAGCTAGCAGCAGCGGGCAGCTGCCGTGCAGCACCCTGGGACACACCTGGGCAGTTATTTCTTCCTACTGCCTTGCTCAGGGGCACAGACAGGAGTATTAACCCTAACGTGCACGTCTTTTTGATGGTGGGGAATGTACAGAGATACGGGACCAACTGCGTGCCGTTATTGATGCAGTACGGCACGCAGCGTTGTGTTGTCCCGTACAGGACGATGCAGGGGGGCGGGATTCTCTCGGCGACGGTTCATCCGGGCGACTTCACACGTGGCGGGCGTGTTGCGGAGGACCCAGGGAAGAACCGTGTGGAGTATGGCGTTGACTTGAGGAGCAGTTCTTGAGAAAGCTGCAAGCCGGGGAAAAGTCTGGACCTCGTCTTCAAGTTACTTGACCACAAACAAACCTCGAGGTGTCTGTTTCAAACGTCCCCATCGATGCTGTCCAACAAAACATTACTTGTGTAACGTGCATGGATAAGAGGACACGCTGGCCCCTGGCAGGCGGGTCTGACCCTTTAGCGTAGCGGTTAGCGATGCCTCCTGCGGTGCGGGCGGTACAGGTTCACTTCCCGGCCGCGGCAGCTCCTGTGGTTGCGATGTCCCCCGAATTCGCTACACTTGCAAAAAGAAAAACATGACATGGGTGTTAATTGCACTTTGTGTGGGCTTGTTAGTGCAACGAGCATACGCTTGTTTGGGAAGGGGCCTCATACCGGCCGGGACTTGATGGAAGGTTCTGCTCAGTATATTCCTTGTAACGTGTCTGTCCAGTTGTCGTCACTCCACAAGGATGGTTTCTAGGATGTATGCAGTTCACAACAAAAACGATATCATTTTATGAATCTTTTCATTATTTTAGCCACATTTCACATTCACAAACGTACATTTTGTAACAGAAAACATTGATTTAAAAACATTATAACTGAAGTGCAACAACACATACAGCCCACCAAGCCGGAGGTAAGACGGGGATTCGAGCCGGCGACCCCTGCGTTGGTGGTAGGCGGATTAGACCGCTACGCCCCCCCACACCCCCCGCCCCCCTTTCAGCGAAGTTGGTAATGAATCAGTCATTTAGCATTATATTATATATATTATACCGCGTTTTCATAACACATTCTGCTTCTTCACTTCCCGTGGAGTCAATGAGCGGAAACATGAACAGCGCCACTCTGCTGCTTCAACCCGCCTTGTGGTCGAGTGGGGAATTACACCCGGATTCCTTCGCGTGTCGAGTGTGACGTTTGAATGAGCGGGCGCTGCGCCACTGACGTCAAAACGCCAACTCATACGGGGCGACTAATGTTATGTTCGCAATATGGTAGCTAAAACTGGCGCCAACGTTACTCAAATATGTAGCTATCCCTACGTCAATAAACTCTATAATCTCGTTATAATTAGCCGTGTTAGTGATGTATTAGTATCAGAACTGCATCTCTGCTCTTCGCAGATGATGTGGTTTTGTTGGCGTCATCAGAACGCGACCTCCAGCGCACTGGGGCGGCTTGCAGCGGAGGGGGAAATGGCCGGGAGGGGAGTCAGCACCTCCAGGTCTGAGGCCATGGTTCTCTACCGGGACATGGTGGATCGCTCCCTGCGGGTTGGGGACGAGTTGCTGCCTCAAGTGAAGCAGTTCAAGTATCTCGGGGTCTTGTTCACGAGTGAGGGCAGGATGGAGCGGGAGATTGACAGGTGGATTGGTGCAGCATCAGCGGTGATGCGGATGTTGTACCGGACCGTTGTGGTGAAGAGGGAGCTGAGCCGGGAGACAAAGCTCTCAGTGCACCAGTCAGTCTTGGTTCTGTGCATGTGGCTGAGTGGCCTTAGCTACTGTTGTGTTTGTAAGTAATCACCATGTGCCATGCATTTCATACTCATTCAATTAGTTCCTACTTCCTGTAATTAGCTGGGAGCAGTGATTGGACAAAACTGAACGGGGTGTCTGGGTAGCGTAGCAGTCTATTCTGTTGCCTACCAACACGGGATCGCCGGATCGAATCCCCGCGTTACCTCCGGCTTGGTCGTGCGTCTCTGCAGACACAACTGGCCGTGTCGGCGGGTGGGAAGTCGGGATGTGGGTATTTGTCCTGGTCGCTGCACTAGCGCCTCCTCTGGTCACTCAGGGCGCCCCCCGGATCGATAGAGAGGGGGTGGAGCAGCGATCGTGACGACCCAAAAGGAGCGGGGTAATTGGCCAGGTACAATTGAGAGGAAAAAGGGGGGAAATAAAAAAAAACGGAACTGGGTCCAACTGCCAAACTGAATTTGTCTCCCAGAAATCGTGTGAAAATGTCAACTAAGAGAAGGGAAATAAGCATTTTGTGCCCTGAAACGCAATAGATTCAGAGGTAAATGTAGCTAATGAGTGTCAGTCATTCAGTATTTTATTTATTTGTTTATTGCATTTTAGCCTTTAGTGACAGACAGGACAGGAAAAAGGGAGAGAGAATATGAGAGAGGTACCGAACTGGACCCGAGCAGGGGTGCCCTATAGAGCCCGAGCCTGTGTGGTGCGGGCTGTACCGGCCGAGCCCTTGGGGTGTCCCCGTCATTCAGTCGTTTTGAAAGGTGTACAAACATCTCTCCACACATAGTGTCTTGCTTTGTACAAGGCCGAGATGACAGCTCTTGACTTGTGTAGAATTTATGCCGTGATAAAGGGGACGGACGATCAGGAGGGTTGATAGTGAACTTTAAAGCATTTCCAGATCAAAAATGATCACATGTTGACTTTTTCCTGCAGTCCTGTTCAATTATTCACTCGTGTTTCAAATCATTTCAACGTTTGCGGATTCAGATGCATATTTCATTTCAGGGTCGACTCAAGGCCTTCGCTTTATGTATTTGATCTGATGTATACTTACCTTACATCAAATTACTTACAACTTAAGTAATTTGCACTTTGCACTCTTGATGCACTTAATGGATAACTTTAATAAGGAAAGAAGCCAAAAACTATTAACCTGCCACAATACTTCAGTGGATACTGGGGTAGTCTCTCGGCTGTAACTTTATGTTTTTCATCCCAGTTTGACACGTCTACATACATCCCCGTTTTTCTTTGCTTGCCATTGCACCAACACTGTAGAGGTTGGGAAGGGTGTTGATGTCCATATGTCCTCAGATAGTTTTAGAGCTTGCAGATCGCTTTGTTTCCCCTGCCAACTGCAGGTTTCTCTAGGGAAAATGTAACGCAGGCAGGCGCTCACACTACTTTCCCCAGGTCCAGCTACAGGTTTACAGGTCCCCCATGTCACTGACTCCCACAGGCTCTCCTCCAGGAGCACTGCTAACTGTTATCCTGCAACACCTGACTGAGTCAGAGGTGATACCAGGGTCCAGACACTGAAGCTCGGCGTTGGGATGCAAGTATCTTAGAGCACTGTGCCACCTGAGCGCCCATGATCGTGTTGAAATCAATAGTCAGTGAAATCAGTACGATTATTATCCTGGGGAAACCCCACTGTCTGAGGACCTGCAGATTCACCCATTTATTGAGCATTGTACAATTACTGTAAAGGTTGTGTATGTTAGAAAATTTGGATTGCCTTGTCTTGGTATTGATTAAACAGTAGAAAGGGATTTTCACGTGTTGAGAAATCAAGAAGTTGGTGGTACTTCCCAATTTGCTGGTCTTGTATCAAGAAAAAGATTACCGGACTAAATAAACCAGTCAGAGTTGGCCCCAGGTTTAAATCACACCTGTCCCCAGCCAGTCATTTTTGCCTGAGTAATTCATGAATCTGCCCCTGGTCAGCTTCTCCTGAGAGCCAGGTAGCGCCTGTCATATCAGAACTACTGGCGTGCATAGGCGTGAGGTGTGACTTGCAACATGACTCGCACTTTCCATGTCAAATGTGCCATTTCTGGCTGTCAGTCAGCAGACCGAGCTTTGAGTGGTCTTCAAAAGGACAAGTGGAGCCAGAGGAATCGGTTGATAACTCATTTGCAGCAGACACCAAGATGGAGTTGGCTCACACGCTACGCTGTGCTCGGCTCACTTCTTACCTGACTGACTGCCTGTCTGAATGAGGCAAAGCCAGTTCTGTATTTGCAGCAAAACTGGCTGAGGCTGTGGTCTGGCACGCCACAGGTCCTCTCCTGAAACTCACCGCTCAGGCCTCCAATCAGAGAGGTGAATAGAAAGTATGTGAAAAAATTTACTACACCCACAGAAAATGGCTTGTTGAGTTTGAGAGGAGAAGGAGCCACTGAATAGTCAGTTCCTAAAATTCTATCTAGATTTTTTTTTTTTTTACTTGAGTGATGTATCTCAAAAAAATGTACTGGGAATTATTTAAAATTAAATAAAAATAGCACCCGAGTCAGGCACCAACTAAAACCAAGTGAACTGTAATACACAGAACAGTGTGTGCAGTGAGTACAAAGGCTGTAAAATCGGAGCCTTTCCTGGCGCGGTTTGGGTCCACTTGTCCCCTCAGAGGGAAGGGTCAGTGTAAATCAATAGAAAGTTATCCTGAGTGGCCACCTTTATCCTGTGATGAGACATTTCTATCATGATGGGAGGTGTCTCTTCCAGGATGACAATGCCCCCATCCACGGGGTACGGGGGCTCACAGAATGGTTTGAGTATGAACATGATGTAAATCACATGCTACGGCCTTCACAGTCACCACATCTCAACCCACTTCAACACCTATGGGAGATTTTGGACCGATGTCCACCACCATCATCAAAACACCAAATGAGGGAATATCTTCTGGAAGAATGGTGTCCATCCTGCCAGTAGAGGTCAGACACTTCTAGAATCTATGACGAGGGGCACTGAAGCTGTTCTGGAGGCTGGTGGTGGCCCAACACCTTATTAGGACACTTTATATTGGTTTTTCCTTTAATTTGTCCCCCGTCTGTAAAGTATATGTTAAGGAGGGGGCAGGCATTAAGAACCTCTGACTGTTCTTCACTCGTATTTGTTTTTAGAGCAGTTTACTTTCGTTTTACTCTCATTACTTTTTATATTAGTTTATCTAAATGTTGTGTTGTGTCATCCTAAGTAAGAAGTGCACCGCTTGGGGCTTCATGGCTCAGGAGGTAGAGCGGGTCGTCTAGTAATCAGAAGGTTTCTGGTTCGAGCCCCGGATCCTCCAGAGAGTGTGTCGAAGTGTCCTTGAGCAAGACACTGAAGCCCTAACCGCTCCTAATGAGCAGGTGGGCGCCTCGCGTGGCAGCCTCTGCCGTCAGTGTGTAAATGTGAGGCCTGCGTTATAAAGCGCTTTGAGTGGTCGGTGAACTAGAAGGCGCTCCATAAACGTCCACTTACCACTCAAGGCTCGCTCAAGGTCATCTTGACAGGACTGTTTGGTGGACACATGGCCGTTAGGAGTCATACTTGCTGCATCATTTCTGGATGATGATCCATATTGCTACTCTGGTTTTTTGTTCTGGACTTTCTCTTCCGGTAATGGTTTGAGACTGATAGAACCTAATCCCCACTTACATGCGTGTACTCATGTGTTGT
The DNA here is from genome assembly GCF_029633865.1 of Lampris incognitus. NCBI lineage: Eukaryota > Metazoa > Chordata > Actinopteri > Lampriformes > Lampridae > Lampris > Lampris incognitus. The sequence continues at coordinate 1,872,655 of NC_079217.1, forward strand.
TCAATGGATGCTTAAATGTTTAATATATATAAAGCATGAATGAAAGATGATTTATTTCACATTTTCTGCGTAATGTAATGATTAAATATGTTGTTGAAATTATACAGAAATCTGTAGCTTGGCAGGATCTTCACAAAGTTCCCCTGCAGATGAACAATAAAGGCAGGGCAACGCGGCGGTAGTGCATGGGTGTGCAGAGGTTACGTCCAGAACAGATTGGGGTATGTGGAAGTTCCAGTGGACCAGAAGTTGAGGTTATATATATATATATTATATATATATATATATATATATATATATAGTCACAAGGTTGGACACACCTACTCATAGTATGGTTTTTCTTTTGCCAAATTTTCACTTGAGTACTAAATGAAACAACTTGTTGGGGGGTGGGGGTATTTCAAAATGTATATTTTTTAATTTTAAAACTGTTTTGGAAAGAAATTCAGAATTCGGTAATGAATTCAAAATTTAGAAAAAATGGCATTCATTCAGGTGTGTCCAAACGTCAGACTGGTACTGTATTTTGGAAGTGAAGTTGAGTCTTTATTTTGGACCAGGTGTGGAATCTACAGTATGATCCAGACTCTATAGTTTAAAACATCAGTTACATCTGTAGGTGAGCAGGAGCAGGGGTTGAATTTGTATTTTGTCGTAGATGGTGGGAGTTGCCTTGCAGAGAAGGCCTAATTTTTCTGGCGAGGCAGAGGAAGACGCAGTAGCAGTTCCAGGGCTCAAGGGGCAGCCTCCAGGAACGTGTGATGGAGCCGGTCTGTAGCGCCTGTGCCGGGGATGTTAATGTCTCATCACTGCGAAGCTGTTATTGCTGTTAGCTGGTGACTCTGGTGCTAGCCTACAGGGCAGTGAAAGGAACAGCTCCTTCCTATCTCCAGACCATGGTCAAGCCCTACACCCCCGCCCCACCACTTCGCTCTACCGCCTCGGGACGCCTGGTTGCCCCATCGCTCAGAGGCCCCTGCTGCCGATCGACCCGGTCCCGGCTCTGTTCTGTCCTGGCCCACAGTGGTGGAATGAACTTCCCACTGATGTCAGGACAGCCGAGTCGCTGCCCATCTTTCACCGCAGGTTGAAAATTCACTTCTTCAAGAACTACTACTCTATTACTTGTTCTTAGCACTTATTGTATTCACTCATTTTAAAAAAAATCTCTTTCTTGCGCTTTTACTTTAGCACTGGTTTTGCTCTTAGATGCTTGTTTAGATGCACTTATGACCTCTGATGACTAGTAGTTCTCCCGATTTCCTACGTTACATGATGCTCTTATTGTAAGTCGCTTTGGATAAAAGCGTCGGCTAAATGACTGTAATGTAATGTGTACTCGTGTGTGTGGTAGGGTTGTGTTTCTGTGGCGAGAAAGCAGAAACATCTTTTCTACATGGGTGCTATCATATCCTAAAAATCTGCCATGTTAACAGCTGGTATGGCAGCAAAGTTTTGTCTGGAAAAAGTAAGTTTATGCATGACTTAAGTGGACAAATTGAGAAGTGCCCTGACAAGACTGTTTTTCAGTCTGGCACTCAGTTGATGGGGAATTACTCTGCAAGATGATTTGATTCAGTCTGTGATTCAAATGTCATCTTAACTGAGCTCTAGAGCGCAATTCAGATGACATTTTTGAGAATAATTTATCAAGCCTCTCGTAAACCAGTGTTTGTTTACTGCGTCCACCATCCCCCCTTTTGACACATGGTTCTTCCCATGTGCCAATTTTGCGTAATAAGGAAACAAACATTTAGGCAGGCAGGGACGTCCGTCCTCAGGCTGCCATACGTCATTTACATATACACATCCAGCTCTTTTCCAGGTTGGTCTCTCTAAAAACATGCTGCTGGTGGCTGCTGTCCCCCGTGTTCTTGTGACGGAGCAGAAGTCACAAAGCCACCCTGCCACCACCAGTCTGTGTGGATGGTCTGTCAGGTCGGGCATCACTTCCCAAACCTAACAGTTGAGTCTGTGGTTATGCTGGAACGTGGAGGTTACTTAGCCCCCCCCCCCCCCGGGGTTGAACAGGGAGTCGAAGAGGCTATCTATGTGAAGAGGGAAGGACCATCCCTGAACCGAGGAGGGGATGGTCTGTCGCCGTCTTACAGTGCTGTGATTGCAGCTATTCCTCTGGCTTCTATGAATATGACTTGTGGCCGTTGTCACTCTGCTGGTCACGGCATGTGCACATGAAACCCATGGCTGGTTTGGGTGTTCATGCAGCTGTGCTGCTTTTAAGGGTGGGGATACCTGCAGTCAGCCAACACTGACGAACCCACTTAGATGAGTAATGAAATGTTTCTCTGTCTAAACTTTGTGTCCGGATGAGCTGATTTAATTTTCTGGGGTACATTCCCCCGCGGGGCACCTCCGTAGCCGATAGACTGCATATGCCACATGGTCGCAACCGTCGCCAGTTCGAATCCAGCCGATTACCTTTGTTGCATGTCTTACCCCCCCCCCATTTCCTGTCTGCCTCCACTATCACTATATAATAAAGGTGTAAAAGATACAACAACAAGAACGACTCGCCGCAGCAGCCTTGTGGCGATGCAGAAGGTTTCTTCAGGGCTCCTTTCTTACATTCTGGAGTTGACTGCTTGCAGTTGTGCTGCCATGCTGCACCTCATCACTCGTATGTTTTCTAATGTCGCAGTTTGCACAACTGTCCGATCTCAACACAACTGCTTTGAGCATCTGGAGCACTACAAAAATGCCCTCGCTTAGGCAAAAGGGCCATGATTCAAGATTCTTTATTATGTCTCATTATACAAGTACAAGTTATTCAAGTACAAGTACAAGAGGACAGTTCCTGAGTACAGCTCCTCAACACTGCAGCAACGACAGTAACAAAATAACAACACAACAGAACAACAAAGCAGCAAGAATAATAAATACTGTGTAATGTATGTAAGGTGTGTGTGTGTGTGTGTGTGTGTGTGTGTGTGTGTGTGTGTGTGTGTGTGTGTGTGTGTGTGTGTGTGTGTGTAAACTGATGATCCGCTGAAGACCACAAGTCAGTACCATCAGTCGGACACTGGGCTTGGTGTCTTTAGTATCCCGGTTTAGACGCCTGGCTGCTTGGAGGGAGAAGCTGTTGGTGTTCAGGTATCATGAACAGGATGGGAATAAACTCCAAATTACTGCTTTATTCTACAAAACACCTCATATCTACCAGCAACTAATTACCAATCCAACAACTACTACTGCTCCTATCCTACACTTCTGCTGCGCCATGTGCCTGGATGACTTCAACTGGCCGCCATATTAAAACCATATCTCCTCTTGCTCTGCACTCTCTGAAGAAAATATGATTAAAAACATTTGTGGTGCCAAGTCAACAACCTCCCAAATGGACAACTTGCCCACTACACTTGTCACAACTGTACTCTGTGCCCTCAACCCAGTGATCACCCAGAGCAGAAACTCACTCTTGGTCTCTGGTTCTGTTCCAGATTCATTTAAGCTTCATGCCATGACACCAATACCCAAAAAGCCTGATGCAGACTAATGATTTAAACAGTTGCCGTCCCACTTCCAACCTCAAGTTACTGTCTAAAGTACTTAAACATGTTGTCCTCTAGAACCATTCCAATCTGGCTTTTGACCAAAATACACCACAGAGACACCCCTTCTTGAAATCACTAATGATCTTTTTTGTGCGGCTCATTCTGGATTTATTGCCATCCTAATCCTTTGCAACATTAGTGCATCTTCTGTCTCTGTACTTCACTCACTCCTCTTATACCATCTTGTCCTGCTGGTGTTCTGCTCCCCTGGAGGACACCCTCCCTTACTGGGATAAAGAGTTTGTCCATCATAATAACAGTCAATTCAGAGTAGCTCTAGGTACACATGGTATTCCCCACGGCTCAGTACTCGGTCCAGTATTCTTTATTTTTTACCCAATACCCCTTGGCCAGATCATGCCTCATTTCAAATAAATGTCGTCCTCTGTCCTCATGGCAGATTTCTGTCAAACTGAACTCATGAAGGGCATTTTTTTAGATCGATGTAGATTTGCAAAAATATTTGGGGGGGTGGGGGATGACACTCTGGGTGCAACGACAATTACAGCTGTCAAGACTACAGTAGACCGATGGCCAAAGTTAGTGTGTATTCTCTGGCTCACTCTGCTCAGTGCTTCTCACAGAAAAGTGTGATGCAGGATGCTGAGTTCAGCTAACCGCCATCATGGCGACTACAGTGTGAGCAGCCAGGCAACATGGAGGTATTATTTATAACACACACAGCTGGAGTACGGACAGTATTTTAGGGACCATGAATGTTCCGTGACATTAGTATCCCATGAGCTGATCATCTGCCAGGTTTCTGAGTTGTTAATGGGCCATTTGTATGTTCACTGCTCTTGTGTGTACTGCATGAAAGACATGGCAGTACAGTACAGTACAGTACAGTACAGTACAGTACAGTACAGTACAGCAGTGCCTCTCATTTCAACTCAGAAAGAAATATTTCTAAAAAATACCACCTAGGATTTATTACAGAAATGTTCACTCACTCACTCCCGAGTTTTTAAGGGGAACTTCCACACCCCCTGATTTCCTGTTAAAATTGCCTAATTTTCATGGTGAAGTTTGTGGTCTCATTCTCCTGACGGGTTTGTTTTTTTTCCATGTTTCCAAAATGTTTTAAAATGTGTGTGTGTGTGTGGGGGGGGGGGTCGGTGAGTGAGTGAGTGGTGAGTGAGTAACATTTAAATTAAAATAAATCATGTAGAAATGAGATTTTACAACAGCAGTATGCTGTTGGTCAGGACTGCTTGTTGGCCTGTCCACCATTTTTTTCCCTGCCCTTTTTCTCCCCAATTGTACTTGGCCAATTACCCCACTCTTCCAAGCCGTCCCGGTCTCTGCTCCACCCCCTCTGCTGATCCAGGGAGGGCTGCAGACTACCACATGCCTTCTCCCATACATGTGGAGTCACCAGCCGCTTCTTTTCACCTGACAGTGAGGAGTTTCACCAGGGGGACGTAGCGCGTGGGAGGGTCACGCTATTCCCCCCAGTTCCCCCTTACCCCTGAACAGGCACCCTGACCAACCAGAGGAGGCGCTAGTGCAGCGACCAGGACACATACCCACATCCAGCTTCCCACCCGCAGACACGGCCAATTGTCTCTGTAGGGACACCTGACCAAGCCGGAGGTAATATGGGGATTCGAACTTGTGATCCCCATGTTTGTAGGCATCAGAATAGACCGCCACCCCCCCCTCCCAGATGCCCGGCCTGTCAAAATTTTAATTCAAGCTTGCATGTTAAGAAGAGCAGGTGATTTGATTCTAAAAAAAATAGGGCGTGCTATTGTAAAACATGGTGTTTACCAAAGTCTGTGACCATCAGAAGTTGTGACCATGGTTATGCTGCGGAAATCTGGTGATCAGTTTAGGAGAGTTTGGTGGTGGACTCACGGACACTTCCAACTCCTCTCACCTCCTTGTTAAGTGAAGGTGTAGGGCAGGTGTGGTCAAGTTGAGTTATGGGTTTGGTGCTTTAATGCTCTGGAACGGCCATGGAAGTGATGCTTTCTGTGCATTCAGGACACCGTGGTCCAGACTGTCTGTGGTCATTCAGGACACCGTGGTCCAGACTGTCTGTGGTCATTCAGGACACCATGGTCCAGACTGTCTGTGGTCATTCAGGACACCGTGGTCCAGACTGTCTGTGGTCATTCAGGGCACCGTGGTCCAGACTGTCTGTGGTCATTCAGGGCACCATGGTCCAGACTGTCTGTGGTCATTCAGGACACCGTGGTCCAGACTGTCTGTGGTCATTCAGGACACCATGGTCCAGACTGTCTGTGGTCATTCAGGACACCGTGGTCCAGACTGTCTGTGGTCATTCAGGGCACCATGGTCCAGACTGTCTGTGGTCATTCAGGACACCGTGGTCCAGACTGTCTGTGGTCATTCAGGACACCGTGGTCCAAACTGCCTGTGGTCATTCAGGACACCGTGGTCCAAACTGTCTGTGGTCATTCAGGACACCAAGGTCCAAGCTGACTGTGGTCACAGATTCTCATGTAGCACCAGAACAAATGTCACTGTCATCGACAAAACTGTAAAACCTAAATGGAGGTGGCGTGGTTGATGAGAAGGGTGTCAGTGGGAAGCCACTGTGTAGACTAGACTGCATAATTCACTAGCTTGCAGCTGCATGTTGGTTTGTCATTTCTAATAACCCGTTTACTGAATCTGTTATGTTAATACCCTGCATTACTTTTCTAGTACAATAGTTGCCATCTGACAGGAACAAAATAGCTCACTATTAAACCTGATGCTGTGTGAAGGAGGCCATCTCCCTTCTCCTACAGCTGTGATCTTTAAGTTTTGTGTAAATATTCATCCTGCCTTGCCTTTGTGTTCCACTGTCCACACCAGGCTGGAAACAGCAGTGTGGAGGGTGGGTTTATTCCGATTAAGAGAACATCATGTTCAAAATGTGTGCTTCTAATTCTAATAAGCTTTGCTACTCAGAAGACATCAGCAGACTGCTCTTCATCCCCCCGTTCTTGTGCTGAAACCTTGCACACTTTCATCACACCCAACCGGACTGTCATGGTGCCGTACTTGCAGGTCTGCCCACCAAAATCATCATAAACTGCAACCCATCCAAAGTTCTGCTGAACTCACTCGCACAAACCTGCATACCCACATGCACTCGTTCATACCCAGCTTCACGCTTATTCAAAATCCTCCTCTTTGCCCACCTCCCTTTTCCCCCCAGTTGTTCTTGGCCAGCTACCCCACTCTTCTGAGCCGTCCCGGTCGCTGCTCCACCCCCTCTGCTGATCCGGGGAGGGCTGCAAACTACCACATGCCTCCTCCCATACATGTGGAGTCACCAGACACTTCACCTCACCTGACAGTGAGGAGTTTCACCAGGGGGACGTAGCACGTGGGAGGATCACGCTAGTCCCCCCAGCCCCTCCCCCTCCAAACATGCACCCCGACCAACCAGAGGAGGTACTAGTGCAGCGACCAGGACACAGGCCCACATCCGGCTTCCCACCCGCAGACACAGCCAATTGTGTCTGTAGGGATGCCTGACCAAAGTGGAGGTAACATGGGGATTTGAACCGGCGATCCCTGTTTTGGTAGGCAGCGGAATAGACCGCCACGCCACCCGAACGCCCCAAAATCCTCCTCTTAACCTATTAATGCCCCTAAAAACCTTGCTCCCCCTATCCTCTGATCTTCCATATGATTACACTGCTGCTGCTCCTCAGCAGGCCTCCTCTCTGTACCCACTCCGAGCACCTCTGACCGGCGGCGCGAGCCTTCAGTAGCGCAGCACCAAGACTTAGAAACGCTGCACCACTGCACATTCACATTTGTAATGTGGACACACACAGTTTTCAAGGAACTTCTCCAAACGCCACATGAATTAAAAGCATAGTTGTTGTTTGTGTGCAGCTGTAAAAGAAAACCCTCCCAGAATGCACCAGTCTGTTTAACTTGCCACACAGCTTCTCACAGCTCAGGAATTTGATTTGATCAGTATGACACAAAACTGAAATTAGAAACAAAATTAGACGTTAGAAATTTTGGTTTCTAGGGGCGTCCGGGTAGTGTAGCGGTCTATTCTGTTGCCTACCAACACGAGGATCACCGGATCGAGTCCCCGCGTTACCTTTGGCTTGGTCAGGTGTCCCTAGAGACATGGCTGGGAAGCTAGATGTGGGTATGTGTCCTGGTTTCTGCACTAGCGCCTCCTCTGGTTGGTCGGGACGCTTGTTCAGGAGGGAGGGGGAACTGGGGAAACAGCGTGATCCTCTCACACACTACGTCCCCCTGGCGAAACTCCTCACTGTCTGGTGAAAAGAAGCGGCTGGTGACTCCACATGTATGGGAGGAGGCATGTGGTAGTCTGCAGCCCTCCCCGGTTCAGCAGAGGGGGTGGAGCAGCGACCGGGATGGCTCGGAAGAGTGGGGTAATTGGCCGGATACAATTGGGGAGAAAGGGGGGAAGAAAATCAAAAACAAATTTTTTTTGGTTTCTATTCGTACAGTGTGAATCAAGTTTGAGACAGTGGGTAGTATTTGTGCAGTAGCAGAGGGGTAGTCACGGCAGACAGGACTATCTGTTCCTCACCCAGCCTGCTCTCGAAGGTCATCAGCACACCATATGATTTGTCTACCTCCACCTCATCTTGCACAAAGCAAATAAGTCACACTTGGTCAACAGGAGAGACAGTCTGACTCCGTCCCCGTTCCGAGTTAATGACTGATGGAGCCGCCAGCCAGCGAAACAAGGCACCGTTCTGTCCTCCCGTGAATTAGTGTTAGTTAATGACTAATTACGGCATTGTGTGTTTACCATTACCTGCTAAGTTGAGTGAGTGGTACTGATGGTTCCGTTTGGGAGGACAGCTGACCCCTGCAGACGGCACTGTGCTGTGACGTAACTGTGTCTTAGGTCACCAGCCAAACATGGAAGGCAGTGGAAATATTCACAGGGGGAGTCTGCATTGTGTCAGCCACATACCTACGCTAGATGCTTTCGAATCCACTGCGCTGCCTGCGTTTTGGCCAGCCTTTGTTCAAACCAGTTCTGGTTGCAGTACTTTTACCTGTTGGGTGTCTCTGTGTTCCCTTTTGTTGGAGCAGCAGGTGTGGACGTGTCTTGTTGAGACCTGTAAAGGCTGAAGAACTGTGCAGAACACGTCCTTTCTACCAGCAGAACTTTGGTGTGTGGGGTAGACGACATACATTTGTGTTCAAATTGGGTAGCTACACAACTCCTACGCACACATGAAAAGGCGTGTGCTCACACACGCGTGCGCTCAAAAACACCGACATACATACAGCGAAGAAAACCCACCCCTTTTGCAAAGGTTAAAATGGAGGCACGGGGTTATGGACACAGGCAGGTGGTGGTGTCAAGAGGGCATCAGCTTGCAGCTATGGACTTGAACCTAGAATGGGAATCCTGAAGTGTAGTTTGCCCTGCGGCCTGGACCCTTCTTCCTCCATTCAGAAACGTGAGACTCGGTGTGCTCGGGGTTTGTGTGTTCCTGGGGTTGCTTACGAATGTGAGGGCGTATTCCTGCGGCACGGGGCCGCTCGTCCAGCCTGTCGGGTCACACCGACAGGGGTAATGAATACATTTTAAATGTGGTTAATCCGCCAGGTCATCGTTGGTAGGTGGTGTGTGTCAGTAGGCTCAGTCAGGAATCGGTGAGGAGTGAGTCATAAGTCTGTCATTGTTCTCATTTGAACCCGGGCTGAGAGTTTGACATGCGAAACTGAGAGCGCGAGTCTCAGTAGAGAGGGAGCGAAGGAGAGACAGGTATTGCTAGAGATAGTGCTGCTGGAATGTGTGGCGGAGTGTTTGTGGTTTGCAAAGTGCTGAGGAGGGGGTGGGACTCCAAACCCTGGCAAGCTGCTTGTGAGCCACAGGTCCCTCCCCCGGCTCAGCCTCTCGCTGTACTCTTTTTACCTTGGGCCTAGTCACAGCAGACTTTCTCTTTGGCCTCGCTCTCTTATCATTCTTCCTCCTGTCTTCTCCTCTCCCCCTGTCGGCCTCGGCTCGTGAGGCTGGTGCTGACCTCGAGTGCCCTGACTCACACACACTGACAGGCGGCGGTGAGGGTGGAGGTTGCAATCTTTTCTCTGCTGATTGTATCACACTGTGTTTCCACCAGGTCAGTGTGTGGTCAGTGAAGCGTCCCAGAGAGCGGCATGGCCCCGTGTCAGTTGAGCATCTGGGTGAGATGAGGTGAGTGAGCAGACTGAAAAGTTTTGTTTTCAAGGCTTTTATCCGGAGCCGCCGAACGCCGCCACTCTTTAGCTCGCTGCTTTGCCGTTTTGAGTGGAAATTTCCACCCAGCAGCTTAATGAAATAACCCACAAGTTGTTTTATGAAACTGCAGCCTGCACCACGTGAGCTATCACCACTTCTTCGTCTCTATAGCGACGTAATCTGTCACAGGTCCATGTTGATGTTTTTTACAGCAGAGGTGTAGTAGGTGTAGTAGTTGCAGAATAGGTCTTTCATGTCTGCTCTTTATATGCTTTCCCACCCTCCATCAGTAATGCCGCTACGCAGCGTGACCTCCACTGACAAACGGGCACCGCTGTTCTCCGTACCCAGCCTCCACCTGAAGCACCAACCAGCCAAATGCACCCAGACAACAAACTGGCCAGTCATGGCAAGCAAGTGACAAGTGACAGCCGCTCGCAAATACCCAATGTGAATCAGCAAGTCCCGCAGCAGCAGGGGGCTGCTGGACACCACGGTCCAAAGGCCGCTGCCACCGGCAGCCATGGAGTCAAAGCCGGCCAGATTTCTGCAGGCAACCCGGGCCTAAAGGCTGTCAGCCAATCAGTGAGCAGCATCACAGGGATGCTGAAAACCAAAACCAAGAGGGAGAGGAGCGTCTCCATCGACTCCAATGAACCCAGAGACACCAAAGGAGGTAACACACACACACACACACACACACACACATACATGCATACATACAAGACATAGATACACACACAACACATACGCACACACACACAACACATACAACATGTCCACACACATACACAACACATACAACATGTACACACACATACACAACACACACAACATACACACCTACAACACATACATACACACACATACAACAAATGCACACACAACATACACACCTACAACACATACATACACACACACATACAACACATACAACACACACATACAACACACACATAAATACACACACATACAACACAGAGAAGTAAAGGAGTGTGTCAGGTGTGGATTGCAGACGGTGTGTGTCGGTGTGTGTTGTGTTGTGTTGTTGCAGCGGGCCTGGCTGACTGCCTATCAGCCCATCTGCAGCAGAAGCAGCAGATAGTGTGTGTTCACCACCTCTAGCAGGAAGTGAGTGTCAGGAGTGAAAGGACAGAAGAACTTGTTTCTCTTTCTCGCTGAAATGCCCCGACCTTTCACTGTGAAGAGTCAGAACTCCCCCTCCCCCCAGGGCTTCTGGGTAGCGGTGCTGCGCCCGCGCCCGGGCGGCAGTGGCGGTGGCGGTGGCGCAGCTCGGATGAAGAGCACACGTGTGTCTCTGGCGCTCAGATGGAGAAGAGCGCTGTGCTGGCAGAGCCTCTGTGAGGCCTGCAGGCCACTCGTCCCCCAGCAGGAGCTGCGGGGGCAGACGGAAGAGCTGTGCTCTTCCTCCAGCTCTTCAGGAAATGTTGGCTGGTTGGTTTGTGCATTTTGATCCTTCAGGTGATAATTTAAACTTGTTTTGTGTGTTTGGCGAGGGGCTGGTCTGGTTTAGACTTGTGTTGCTCTTCTGTCTTATGTTCACCTGACCCGCCGGCTGGAGAGTCTGGTAACGAGATTTTCAGTCATGTGGGCTTTGTGTTAGAATGACTTACATTTACTCCCTTTCTCTCTCTCTCTCTCTCTCTCTCTCTCTCTCTCTCTCTCTCTATATATATATATATATATATATATACACACACACACACACACACACACACACACACACATGCACACGTGTGTGTGCATATGAAGAGCTGAGAGGGCTGAGAGGGAGAGGTGTGGTTCCGACACAAAGCCCAACAGAGACCAAGATAGAGAATGAAAGCAAGGGCGGACCCGTGGAAAGGAAATCTCCTCTTGCTCTTTTCTCCCCTCCCTCTCTTTTTTCTTTTTTCCTCTTCGCTTTTTCTCTCCGTCCCTGGCCCTATGATCTAATTTTCTGCCCACAGGGAGAAAAAAAACAAACCGAAACTGCGTCCAAATGAAATGCAAGTCATTCCGCCTTGCTTCAGACCGCTCGGCTGCCACACCTTGAGGGCCACTGACAGAGGGGTTTGAACAGCCGTAGCCAGATAGCTGACTCACCTGTTTGCTAAGACCCAGTGTTTGCTGCTGGAAACAAAAACAGGTCCAGGGAAAGAAAGGTCAGCCCTGCAGCTCACCAGCCACTTCCAGGCTTTTCATGTGCGTGTTGGCCAAGTCGGGAGTCCTTCCTCTGCTGTTCTGCAACAGCATCATCCCATCAACCCCACCCCCCACCCCCACCCCATTTGGCATGGTCACACACCGTCTCTATGGTATTCTGTTACCCAAGCTTATCTGATATGATCAGTTGAAGGTGCAGTTGTTCTTTGCCAACAAGTCACCACAGCTTTGTGACGCCCTACAAGATGCCGTCTGGCCTTGTGCGAACGGTTTCTGTTGCCGTCCCTTTTGTGCCTCTGCTGGAGGGACGACAGAGAGCCAAACGTCAGCCAGTGTCGACACGCGTGTGCCATGTGTATTTTTGTGTGTTTCTGTGTCTTGTCCTGTAGAGGGTATCATGCGCAGTAAGCGGCGCTGTGTTTTGGAAAAGAAGCAGCCTTACAGCGGTGATGAGTGGTGCTCTGGGCCAGATACCGAAGAGGATGAGGACAAGCCGCGTGTCGCACCACACCGTGAGTACACCCGTCTCCGCCTAGAGGAAGACCCTTACTCCGCTGAGCAAGACGAGGATGTCACTCTGGCGGCAAGATTTACATACATGTTCATTAGTGATGCCCGGGTTGACTGGGACTTTCCGGGACCTGTGGTTTGACTTGTGGGTGCGGGTCAAAGGAAATCTTGTTGGTGTTCAGGCGGGTTATGGGTCAGGTTTATGCAGAGAAAATGTTATATGTTGAGATTGTCAGCATAATAAGTTACGCTCCCTAAGCCGTTATTCATTCGGATGATTTGCCCTGACCTGTCTGGACCCGCCTGAGCAGCCTATGCAGGAACAGCGCTCATGCACTGGGGCGCCCTTGCTGTTCTCTAAACTGTTTGGATTACACAATTATCCACACTTCAGCAATATGTTTTGGGTTTCAGCCCAACATTATAATCCGCTAAACGAATTCGCTGTCAGCTTGCTCAGGTGCGCTGATCAGATGCACTGATTTCTTTCAGTTCCGTCACGTGTGGAGCACTCTGCAGCGGCACAGACGAGCGATTTCTGTCAACATCCCCCAAATGTGGACAATTCTTGTTTTCATTGTTGGGGGAGTCTCTTTACACTCCAGTAGCCTAACAAATAGCGTATCCGGTCTGTACAGTCCATAACATATACACAGTAAGCCTACATGGTCACGCTGTGTTTCAACATGGTCCCTGAATACTGAGCAAGTAGCCAGTCCGGTCGCCTGCACACGAGGCGTCGTCGACCGTTTCTTTGTTCATGAGCAGGGGCAAAAAATTAAAAGTATTTTTAAAAAAGTGGGTTTGAAGTAGTGGGTTGTGGATCCGCTGACATCCATTTCCCATCTGTGGATTGGGTTGCGGGCGGGTCCATTAAAGCTGCAGGTGGGTTCGGGAGGCTCCAGAGCTTACCCGCTCATCACTAATGTACATACACACACTCTGTCTTCCCCACCACAGAGGTGGTGTTTAGCATTTAATGTTTTCTCATAAGCTTCTGCTCATATCTGCACATATCAAAAGGGAGGAGGCACCAGCCTGGATGATCACTTCCCTCCCTCACCACTCATCAAGCTTTTTGTGTTTTAGCTCCATCTAGTGTTTAAATGTTGTAGTGATACACGAGTGAAATTTTAAAACTACCACATGGTACTCGGGACAAATTAAACCAGTGCGGGCTCTTTCTGTCTGTCTGTCTGTCTGTCTGTCTGTCTGTCTGTCTGTCTGTCTGTCTGTCTGTCCGTCCGTCTGTCCGTCTCTCTCACTCTTTTGCTGAACAGAGCGAGTGCTGGCCAGTGCTATCCAGGGTCTCTCTGGTCGCTCCTCTGCAGGGCCCATCTCTGAAGCCGGGGGTCCAGCAATGGGACGTGGAGCGGGACCAGGACCGAAGTCTGATCTATCCCAAACTTCCCAACAAGTGGTGTATGTTTTTACAACCAGCCTAGCCAACAGGTGGGAATTGTATTGTTTACTTGATTTACACACAGTTGTTTGTTTTATAGCAGTAGGTAAGGTAATGCAGTTTTATTCATATAGCACATTTCATACATGAAGGCAATACAAAGGGCTTTACATAAAAAATAGTAAATACAGAACAAGATAAAGATTTAATAACAAGAGGAATATTATAAGAATAAGCGAAAAAAAATTAAAGGGTAAGCATAACTGGTTAAATAATAAAATAAAAGGCTAATCAAGTGGAGGTGGAACCTCCCAATAAAACCCACTAAAATACAGTTCAGTGCAACTGGTTCAGCCATGGAAAAGTCACAGGAAGAGCCCCTGCACACTCCAACAAGATGGCAAGCGGACTTGTCATTTTGTTTGAGTCAAACAATCAGACACATGGTGCCATGAAAGATTATCCTTTTAAAACAGAACACATCAAAACCAACCACGTAAAATTGGAGTAAGTATGAAACATAACAAGAATGTAGATTAATGATCAAGTAAAAGGTAGTTCAAGTGAGAAGATAAAAAGTAGTTTTCATTAAAAGTTCAATTTAAAGGTGTTTCTTTAAGCTTTAAATAGAATTAAAATGGGTAAATGGTATAAAAATTGTGAAAGTGCAGCTGTCAGTGGGCTAAAAGTCAGTTAAAGGCGATGGTGAACATGAAAGTTTGAGCTTGGTTCTACAAGTGATCAATGTTGGGACAAGTCGGTTATCTTCTGGAAGTTTGTTGTGTATGTTTCCAATGTGTAGCACAATAAGTGCTGCTTCACCGTGTATGGTGAAGGTTAGTCTTTTCCCTCTAGGTTCATGTTTTCTTAGCTTGCATATTGACAAAACATAATGAAAAATGGGCCAGTTGGCCATAATGGTGAGATGAAAGGTAACAATTCATCACCAAAAAACTGGGTTTTATGTTGTTGTTGTTGTTGTTGTTGTTGTTCAAAAGGGAAGTAATAATAACCTAGCGATTATAGTACATGATTTGATGTTGTTTATCATATTCTGGTCTACAGTGCTGCAGAGGCAGTAATGAAAGGACAGACAGATTCCATCCTCCTGTTTCACCAGCAAAATGTTCCACGCACCAAGTTGGAGCAGGTCAGACGTCCACATCTAAACATCAAATTTGGAAAGTTTGTAGTTGACAGCAGGGGAGTTTTCTCACACTCTGATCGACACAGGTGCACAAGGATGCAGGAAGTGATATTTGTTTAGTTATTTTAGTTTCACATACATATGACCTTGTTCCTGTTTCCATTAGCAGTTAGTTAGTGAAAAGTAAATTGAAGTGAGACATAGTATAAAGTATCACTGTGTTGCCTGATATATGATAAAATTTTGGTTTCAGTAACCTCAAATCTAACTGTTTATTTGTTTGCCACAGGGCCACCCATCAGGGAAACTCCCTGCCCTATCAGAAAAAGTGACTTCAAGCAGTTCACCAACTGGCACTCCAAAATCTCAGAGTGGGACCCCAAGGCCAGCCTCTGCAGGACTGGGAGGCCACTTGCATCCCGCAGGGACATCGTCATCAGCAGGACATTCTGACAATGAGTCCTCTCAAAACAGGCCTGGTGGGGCCTCCAGCAATAACACCACTGCCATTGCCCATAAGTCAGGAGGAGGAGGCACGGCCACACCTGCTGCCCCGGTTCAAGGCACAGGAAGTGGGGAAGGTCCCAGGGGCATGGGTCCCCCAGGCCCCAGTGTTTCTCCTTCAGGGAGCCCCTCAGCCCTATCAGCACACCTGCAGAGTGACCCAGGGCAGAGGACTGGCTCAGGAAACACAGATGGACTCTCCAAAGAGCAGTTGGAACACAGGGAGCGCTCTTTGCAGACATTGAGAGACATAGAGAGGCTGCTGTTGCGTAATGTGGCTAGTGGGGGTCCTGGAGAAGCAGGAAACTCTAAAAACAATCCAAACAATAACTCCTCCAACCCAAACAATAATAACAACACTGACAGTAATAGTGCTCTTGAAGAGAGCAGCAGTGCTGACAATGCTGGAACTTGCAATAGTGGTAATGCTTTACCTTCAGCTTTGACCTCTATGGGAGTGATGAAGAAGTATGAGGAACCCCTGCAGTCCATAATTTCTCAAACACAGTCTCTTGGTGGATCTGGTATAGACAACAGCTCAGTGGACTCTCACCACAACATGCTGCAGCATGCCCATCGCCACCTCTCCTCACCTGGGCTTGACATGGGTCCCTTACTTGGCCCTGAGGGGCTGACCCCAGAGCAGATAGCCTGGAGAAAGCTCCAGGAAGAGTACTACCAAGAGAAGAGACGCCAACAGGAAATGCAGCCACATTCACATGCACAACACTTCAGGATGATGTCTGAGATGGGCATCCATGGAGGTCCCATGATGATGAGAGGACCCCCTCCACCTTACCACAGCAAGCCTGGAGACCAGCCTTGGGGCCCTGGTGCCATGATGGGAGGGGGAATGGGAGGAAACACACGTATGATTGACATGCATCAAGAGGGGCCAAGGGGCCCAAGGTTCCTTGGACAGATGCAAAGAGGTCCTCCTGGTGGAGGAAGTTTTCAAGGTAATTTGTCAATGGAGGGTGTAGTGCCCCAAAGGGCTCCAAGGCCAGGAATGGTCTGGCTAGATGATATGCCCAACAGCATGGGTGGAGGGAGTCCCTTTCACGGCTGCTACACTGGCGGACCAGGTGGACCTCCTCAACACTTGCAGGGCGACCCAGATCGTCTTCTAACTCGTGAGGAAATGTTTCGCATCATGGAGAAACGACAGCTGCAGGGGCTGCACAGGATTGAGCTAGACTGGTTAGCAAAACAGCAGCAGCTAGGTGGCCTAGGCCCAAGAATGTCAGATAATACTGGCGGTCAAGTTTTTGCCAACATGGTAATGGGTCGGGGTCCCTCCTCTCGGGGTGAACCTATGGACTTTCCTGGATCACGCGAAATGATGGGGTCTCCTGTCAGTGGGGGAGGCCCTCAGATGAGAGAGTTGGTAGATTCTCCTCTCGGGAGCAATCTCAGTATGAACGTGAACCCTCAGATGAACACGCAACAGCAAATGATGCTAGCAGAGAAGCTCCGAGTAGGTTCTGCTGGCGGGGGTCCATTAGGGGAAATGTTAAGCCCTGAAGAGATTTCACGAATCAGGGCTTCACAGAATGGAAGAGGAAATAAGGGAATGATACCTGGGTCTGACGGTCCCCTCCACTTTTCCAATCAGGGTCCCTTCTCTGGTGGACAGGCAGAAGGGGCCTATCTCCAGCAGCCTGGCCATGAGATGTTTGGGCATGACCATCATGGTCCTGCTCAAATGGGTGGAACGTCACGGCTTAGTCACATTCCTATGACCGGAGGCCTTAGGGGAGCAGAACTTGGTCACCGCCACCCTTCTGATTTATCAATTAATGTTAATCAAATGGTCTCCCCTGCAATGCCTCCTCCCCATCAACTTAAATCTCCCTCCCTCAGCCAAGAGCCATCTCCACTCTTGCCTTCTCCCTCTGCTCCAGGACTTAAGTCCCCATCTCAGATTTCCTCTGCAGGGCCCCTCCCTCCTCTTCCCCCTGCTTCTGGTGCTGGAACTCCATCATCTTCTTCCATGAGGTCTCCGCAAGTGATGGGGTCCTCTTCCCTAGGTTTGCGTTCACCCTCTGCCTCTCCCGGACGCCTCAAGTCCCCAGCCATGCCTGTGGGTTCTCCAGGCTGGACCTCCCCTAAGACAACTCTTCCAAGTCCAGGTGGACCTACCAGTGGCAAAGGGATGGGAAATGGGGGAAGCAGTTCCACTGAAACTGGTATGATTTGAACCAAATTTGATGTTTCCTCTACCACTGCATGGTTCTTTTTCATGTATATGCTCTGCCTCATATCTTTTGAGAAATGATGTGGTGTGTTCTTTTCTTTGCAGGCCCATCACTGCCCGCCAGGAGTTCAAACTCCACCCCTAGTAGCCAGCCAGGTTCCATGAATCCCAGCATGCCATTTACTTCCTCTCCAGATGTCCCTTCAACTCAGAACCCTTTGTCACTTATCATGACTCAAATGTCCAAGTATGCCATGCCTAGCTCCACTCCCCTCTACCACGATGCAATCAAAACAATTGCCACCTCCGATGATGAAATGCTGCCAGATCGCCCTCTTCTTTCTGGTGTCAGCATTGGAGGTATAGTATAAAATACTACTCTTTGTTTTCAATAAACCCCCATACACAAGTTTTAGGAACATGGAGTTGGAAAGTATAAAAAGCCTTTGATGTTAGTAAGAGAATTAGAACAATAACGATGGCAATTGATTTTCAAATATCGCTAATGATGAGTTAAGTTTGTATCATTTGTACAGCAGATTTTATAGACTTTCAGCACGTTATGAAAGAAACCACTGAATAAAAAAACAAAACAAAGCAGTAAACCATTATCTATATATCAGTTATGAGAAAATACATACTGGTATTCTGATTCTGATTTCGTACATGCATTCACACAATTACAAGTATAGAACTGAGCCAGAGACAAAATTTGAAAAGCATAACACTGATGTTATTGAGGGTAAGATTTGGGCCATATATCGAGTCCTCTGACAGCCCATTTCAACAATTCTGAGCATAGTAGCCAAAAATCATTTTAGAGCTTTTGCTTTGATCCTTGGAACAACAAAGGCAGAGGATCAGAGAGAACTACGATTAACTATTGTAAAAGTATAATATTTGATTTTTCTAATGATGGCATCTCTCACCCATTAGGAAACATGGGAAACTCCCAGGCCTCCCAGATGCTTGTGTCCCAGAATTCCATGGGACCCCACAGTGATCCTCAAAGCCCCATGGGAATGGTGCTCCCAGGTCAGCAACAGCTGTCCCATGACACCTCAGGACCTATGCTGTCTTCCCCTAACCCCATGGGCATGCCTGGTATGAAGTCTGCCATGGGGGGAGGACCTCCTGAAGGAATGGGACCCTGCAATGTGTCACCATTGTCTCAAAACCAGATGGCAGGGTTCCCTCGCATGCAGCCTCCGCCGCATGGACCCATGCACTCCCCCGTTGGAGGGATGTCACAGCCATTCCCTCAATCCAATGAGGATGTTTTGCCACCTCAGCAGTTGCATCTGCTCAGCAAGGGGCTTCCCCACCAGCGCCCCACCCACCCCTCAGACTCCTCCTTCTCCTCCCCCATGCCCATGGGAGATGGCCCGGATCTAAGTGAAGTTATACGACCCTCACACACAGGGATCCCTGAGTTTGATCTCTCACGCATCATTCCCTCTGATAAGCCCAGCAGCACCCTTCAGTATTTCCCTAAAAGCGAGCCCCAGCATAACCCACACCAGGGGCAGCCCACCCAGCAGCAGCTTGTCAAACAGCTCTCATCTTTAGGCCCCCCACAGAACAGTGCCCCTTCATCAAACCCCCACATTGCCAACCTGCAGAATATGATGGCAGAGCAGCAGCTGCCACCTCACCCCGCACACAGTGGGGTACGCCAAAGTATGGGCATGGGCTCCAGGAGTATGGTTCCAGGTGGGGGCATGGGCCCTATGTGCCCCCCGGCACACATGATGGGACGGACAGGTATGGTGTCCCAGCACCACCACCACCACCACCACCACCACCAGCAACAGCAGCAGGCCATGATGGCCAACAGCCTTCTCCCCCATCCCTCCCACCCCCACCCAGGCATGATGTCCCCACAGCAGCACCCACACAATCTGATGGCACAGCAAAACCTTATGATGATGCAAGCCAAACAACGAGCTATGTCCCTTCAAGGAGACCCCTTTGGCCCCCAAGGGCCTCTAATGTCCCCTCAGGGTCCCATAATGGGCCCTCCCCATCCACAGTCCAGCATGATGGGCCCCCAGTCTCTAAGACAGCGGGGAATGTCTCTGGACAGTTCCATAGGCTATGGCCCTGGAGGTATGACCAACATGCCTTTTTGATCCAGTTCATTAAAGTGTAAAAACCTTATTTCTAATAGTTTGCTTTCCCATTATGTCCAGAAGTTTTCATTAATGTTATTGCTGCAAGTGTTTAAAAATTTAAATTGTTAAAAAAAAAAGACATCAGTGATGATCTTCAAATTGTGGAGTACAGCTGGTCAAAAAAGGAATATTTAAACCACCATCACACGGTTCAGTAAGAGTTCTGAAGCCATTTTCTAAAATGCTGTAAATTATGTATATTTCACAGATGTGTGTATTTGTTGTGGGAAGAGGAGTGCCTCAATTTTCTATTTGTTTTAATATCATTGATTATTTTCTCCAACTACCAAACTGTTGTGCAAAGAAAAATATATAAATATAATATATAGTTGCTGTACATAAGATGCAATTTGTGATTGTTTGCAATTGTTCTGTATAACTGTGTTTTAATAGAAGTCTAAAAAAAGAATAATACTGATCTGTCTATAACATGAAGTTGGTCTCGATTATTGTTGTTTCACTTTCTGTGGTTTGGTAAGAGACGATACAAAACGTGAAGATAAGATCCTTTTTAATAAACATTGTGTGGCGCACCAGTACACGGGATCACAACAATGACACAATGCATAGTTGGAACAGTGAAAGAAACAAAAATAACTGCAAAATTCTTAAAAACAAGCTGTAGAAAGTATAGCCCAGGCAGGAGACGCCTCAGAAAGAAGAATAACGACAAAACAATGCCAGGAGAGATGTACTCTTTGCAGTACTCTGCAGTATCTGGATTTCATGCAAAAGGCACAGATGTTGGTACACAAAGAATAGAAAAGTTAAATCTTTGGCCTACATGTGATGGATGTGACACAAGTGCAATAGGAGAAGCAGTGTTGCATCTTTATGAAATAAAAATACAAAATGGTTTTTTTTAAATGTAGCATTTTTATGATCGCAAGCACGTTTACAACAGTTCCTTTCCCATTGCTTTACATGAAAGTGGTACTGCTGCTAGGCGCTCTCTCGGAGACGGACGACCCTGTGTGACCCTGAGCTCTGATGAAAGGCAGACAAATGCGCCTGCAGCCTCGTCTAGATAATAACTGTAGGAGGTCATTGCGGAACCGCACCCCAACAAAAGCGTAAAGGATGGGGTTCAGGCAGCAGTGTAAGAACCCCAGGCTTTCTGTCACCACCAGCCCTTGCTCCAGCCGGGCAATGGCTTCACAACTTTGGTTCGAGAATACGTCCAACTCCACCATGGTGTCCACGAGTAGGGTGAGATTGTAAGGCAGCCAGCAGAGGCAAAACACAGCAGTGATGAGCAAAGCAAGGCGTATGGCACCCCGTGTCTGCTGACTTCTCTGACCGTGGCGCAGAGTCCCTATGACTCTTGAGTAGCAGTAGCTCATGACTGCCAGAGGTAAGAAAAAGCACAACATGTGAGTTAAGATGCGATTGGTCAAAAACCAGTCGTTTGCATGGGTACCACACTCTTTAAAGAAGCAGAGGAGCTTGGTTGGGTCTGTGGAACGCTGAATCACGGAGAAAAACACAACATGGGGTGCTGATAAGATGAGACAAACCAGCCATATTGATATACAAGTTAGGTGCACTGTTCTGGGATGCCGACCTTGCATGCTAGAGATAGCGTGAACAATGACCAAATACCGGTCAAACCCAATGCAAGCCAACAGGAGGCTCCCATAAAGGAAACTGAGGCGGTTCAACAGGCCCACCACCTTGCAGAGAAACTCCCCAAACACCCATCCAATGGCACTGTGTGCCATTACAAAAGGAAAGGTAAACACGAGTAGAAGGTCAGACAGTGCAATGTGTAGTAGGTAGATCTCAGCGATACGTAGGCGCCGCCTACGACTTAGGAGCACCATCAGCATCAGGCCATTCCCTACCAGGGCTGGCAAAAATACCACACCGAAGACCGAAGTTCGGAACGCTGCATGGAACAGTTGCTGGCTTGTCTCTTCATTACAGATGAAGGCATCATCACCGTCTGACGAATTGTACTCTGAGGAATTCTCGGATCTGCCGGAGAAGAAATCCTTGAAGAAACACAGAAGTTCAACAGTTACAGTACATGATTTTACTGATGATGACAGGCGGCAGTGTACCGCTTATTGCCCTATTGTAAAATACAGCTTCGTGCTGACGCCAAATTCCAACACCATCCTATAGTTAATTTCAATTTGGTAAATAAAGGATCTTTCATCATATCATGTAGTGAATAGAGGAGAAATTGTGCTACCTGAGTCTTTTCTCACATTATGCAAAAACAGGAAACTATAAACCTGCGGTTTCACTTCCCCGCTGCAACTAAGGGCCAACATGTAGGGGACAACAATGCAAAATCATGCATTATTGTGTCTTCTATTAGTGAAATTGACATTTCTGATGAAATTATGATTTTAAATAAACAAAAGGTGTCATCAATTCTGACCACCATAAATCATTTTAAAGTGGTTTAAAATCACCGCTGTTGTGGCCTGTTAAGATGAATGTAAATTCTAGATAAATGAGGACTATTTTGAGTAATCCAGAATGATCTAAACGTGATATTTATTCACATGCCTCCTAGAGACAATAATCTTATTTGTTCACTTGTGACCAAAGACCACTTCTTCACAATCTTTATTTGAAATGACCCAATAAACTCATATACTGGCGCTTATAGGTGAAAGATGTGAAGTAACATCCAACAACACACAAATATACAGTGAACATTAGCTAATCTATATTATATATATATGTGTGTGTGTGTGTGTGTGTATGTATATATATATATATGTATGTATAACTATATATGTATATATATATATGTGTGTGTGTATATGTATATATATAACTATATGTGTATATATATATGCATGTGTATGTATATATATATATATATATGTATAACTATATATGTATATGCATATGTATGTATGTATATATATAAAACTATATATATAACTATATATGTATATATATGTGTGTGTGTGTGTGTGTGTGTGTGTGTGTGTGTGTGTGTATAATATATATATATAGGGCGGCATGATGGTGCAGTGGTTAGTGTGGTCGCCTCGCCTCACAGCAAGAAGGTCCTGGGTTCGAGCCCCGGGGTAGTCCAACCTTGGGGGTCGTCCCAGGTCGTCCTCTGTGTAGAGTTTGCATGTTCTCCCCGTGTCTGCGTGGGTTTCCTCCAGGGGCTTCAGTTTCCTCCCACAGTCCAAAGACATGTAGGTCAGGTGAATCACTGTACTAAATTGTCCCTAGGTGTGTGTGTGTGTGTGTGTGTGTGTGTGTGATGGCCTGGCGGCCTGTCCAGGGTGTCTCCCCGCCTGCTGCACAATAACTGCTGGGATAGGCTCCAGCATCCCTGTGACCCTGACAGCAGGCTAAGCGGTTTGGGTAATGGATGGATGGATAAATATATATATATATATATATATATATATATATAATAAATAAGCTAATTTAGGGAGTTGTTCTTTATCTGATGTGAGGGTCTAAGGACAGGAAGGATGTTGTGTTGCTGTAAAGCCCCTTGAGGCATATTTGTAATTTGTGATATTGGGCTGTACAAATAGAATTGACTTGACTTGACTTAATCATCATTATTCAATTTGACGGTATCTTTATGACACAGAGGGTAATGATTGCTACATCTACACCAGCTTTCCTTTACGCTATCATTTCACTAAAGTACAATTACAGTTTTATTTTATCATTTTCAAATCATGGCCATTCAGAGGCAGGTATTGCTCGGAAGCTTGCATTTTATAAGCTTTTCCCATGATATTCCAGATTCAGAGTCCTGTATTATGATCAGAGCATGAGTGAATAAAGTGGTTGATGAAATGTAAGGTTTTGAAGCCTATGGACAGCAAGAATCATGAACAACATGATGGCTGCATTAGAGTGAGTTTACTTCATGTGTAAGAGGTCAGTTGAAAAACAGCCTGAATACTTGTTATTTCAGCTGCCATCTGTTTTGGTGCACAGTGGCGGCCCTGTGACTGCAGCTGATTTACACTCCTAAGTGGTTTATCCTGCAACAATTTGCTAAGACTGCAGTCCCCAGTCATGATGGGGCGGAACAGCTTGAAACTTATTCGAACATGAGGAGCTGCAGCACGTGGGGAGGTGCATACCTTCTTTTTAGAAAGATCAGAGCTTCCTGGGATCATATTGTAAGTAAGGGACATTTGACCCATCTCTTCAAAAAATCTTGAACTTGAGCAGCGAAGTCAGCCAACATTTGTTAACGCTCATCTTTCAGAAACCCGTTCTAGATTATCTAACAAAGCCTTGGGGAGGGCGCCGTGTCTAAGGAAATGCCAAACTCCCACTCTCCAGCACTGATACACCGTTTTACATTCCCCTCAACAAATACTGGACAAATCTCAAAAGACCTTCAATAACAAATCCTACCTCATAATTGTCCAACGTGAAGGTGTTCTGTGTGGCCCCCATGCTGCTCCTGGCGCCGCAGGGCTCAGTGTAGGCGACGTGCGTGAGGAAAGGAATAAAATCAGTCCAAGCACCTTCTGGGTCTTTCTCATCACCTTTAGTGAGCTCAGACACCACAGCACAGTGGTCCACTCAATCACGTCTCCATCTCTGCCTACCCTCCAACCAGCTTAAGGAATAGCGCCCCCTAGGTGAAAGTCTTGTAAACAGAATATTGAACATAGGTGTATAAACAGCATAATAACCTTGCCTCTACCGTTTCTGCACGTGTGTTTTGCTTATGCCATTTTTGACTCCTACAGCAGCTTAGTAGAATTTGCCTACTTAGCCACAAGGTATGGGTTTCTGAGTGTGCCTCTTCTGCACCAGTTGCGATGCAAATTCAAAAAAAAAAAAGTACATGCAGAGATTGACTAGTTTCTTCATAAGGAGCAGTAAACAAAAGAACAGCTTTACATTGTGTTCTCCACAATTCCATCAAACCGCCATCCTTGAAAATATAACTTGGTGCATCCAATCATTCTTTTTACAGGAGCAAGGATGCATTAAAGTTAAAAAGGAGCATAAAAGATATTCACACGTACAAAAACGTGGCTTTTGTCTTGGGTCAGTGGTGGGTACAAAAGAAAAGCCCAAAGTAACTTTTTGGTGTGGATCTTCAGTACAGATAGTGTGTGTGCATCTTTGGTAAATCTGGTATGGTTCCCTGATTGCAGTGCTCCTGCTGAACCCAGGTGCCTGACTTGAGACCTGACAAGCTTCTTTGTCGGGCACCACCTTGCAAGCGCAACTGAAACGTCGCCTTTTATAATCCACCTTCGCCTGCCTATTATAAGACTACACTTGGAAGTAGTAAGGATATTCAGATTTTCTATACATGTGATTTGATGATTGGTACTTGTCATAATGATTCTGCATCAAACTGAAACGCATTCCACCCAGTCGCTGTGTCCTGTCACTAATGGCTTTATTGGATAAATTCAAAATGTTAAAGAAAATGCTTTGTGGTGATGTGAGATCAGAAGTATTGATCTATGAGGTGCCGTGGCGAAAGATCTGATTTGCAGACTACGTGGCATAGGACGTCCCCCCCCCCATCCATCCACCCCCCCCCTGCAGAAAACGTGACAGGTGATTGACAGATGGCTTTTTCATTTCACACTCATGTTTATGTTACCGGGCGAGACCTCGCACAGAAATCCTTCACTTGTTCGTGGCACATTAAAATGGGTGTTTGACATTTTGTCTCTACTACACACGTGTTAAAGATGTGTTCATACGTTTGATTAGGTGACCTGAATAATAATAATAATAATAATAATAATAATAATAATTTGAACTTGTGACGAGCGTGCGGCTATTCATCAGTTTAAAACGAAACCAGCCGACCTGCCGGAAGTGGGCGGGTTTAATATGAGTGGGCGCCATCTTGGATGCTCGGTCTAGTCCGACGAAAGCTTTTCGTAGTCAGCTAAGATCGTAACCTCCTCACAACAAACGTCTCAAAGTGAATCGATTCTTTCAGATACCCGATGTTAGCGTATGTGTGTCTCACCGTCAGCATTTACATTTCGTCCGCTTTTCGCTTGCGCTAGCCACCCGGTTTGTGGTAACCTCTCTGTAAGTTTCCTGGTCAACTACTCCGCTAATGTTAGCCTAGCCTAGCCTAGCCGCCTGACCGCTTAAGCTAACGACGAACGTCGAGTTTTGTTAGCAGCCCACATTGGCTAAGGTTGTCTTTAGCTGAGCTATCAAGTGTTTTGAAGCGACATGCTGACAAAAGGTAACATTTGACAGCCACAAGCAGCGCAGTAGTCGCTTTCTTCACCGAAGTAGCAACATTTTGCTCAGCAATTGGTTTAATGTGGTGTTTATCCGACACCGCCAGTTCGTTATTAAACAACCCCTCGCTAACTTTAGCTTGCTAGGGCTAGTGACGTTTATGGAACCCTCGCTAGCTAGCTAGCTAGCTTTAACTGCTGGTAGATTAGCTAGGCAGCATTACACAAGTCACTCCTCTTAACTTGGTATAGTTTCATAATTAAGCGTTCCACGTTGCTAAAGCAGTCGACTTTGTGTTTTGAGGTCGCTGGCGACGGCTACTGACGTTAACTTCAACAAGGATCTTCAAACGTTAATCTTTTAAAGCTAGGCGTTCACCGTAAACACGGTCCAATTAGCAAAACAACAGTCTAAATAACCACTTAGAATATCTTAAACAATTCGCAAAGACCGTCCCCTCACATCTGCCACTTGGCACAAGTTGTTGTGAATGTATTGAGGGGTTCTTTTTAACTGTGCTTATGCCTTTTATCATTTTTGGTGTGTTTCAGGGTTGGAGAAGCCAGCGAGAAAGGACGTATAACGGCTCTAGCCAAGTTCAGCTAAACAAGATGGCTAGCTAAATTGTTGGCCCCTACTTGGAAGCTAGCAAAGGGCTCCTGCTGTGTAATTTTCCAGCTAACATTGTCGAAATCACATGTGTGCTATGTTATTGTTGCATTTTGAGGTGTTTTTCAAAAAGTAAATTTACTAAGGAGCCTATTGGGACAGATTCGAAAAAATAATTGCCTTTAGAAAATTATCAAAAGAGGGAAGGGCAGTCCTCAGTTTTACTCCCAGTGGACTGGACTCATTTATCTCGACACCGATAAAGTTTCATCATTGGAACTGAAAACTTAACTATAAAGCAAACATGAGCACCGCCAGAACAGAGAACCCAGTAATTTTGGGTTTGTCCAACCAGAATGGACAGCTTAGGGGCTCTGTGAAGCCTGCTGGAGGACCAGGTGGAGGTGGAGGAGGCCCACAACAGCAGCAACTAAGCCAGATTAAAGGCCCCAGCACAATCAATAATGGTAGCTCTCAGTCATCCCCTGCAGCCAACACTGTCATCAAGTAAGTTCTTCATTTTGACAGTGTTTAAGTAATATGAAGTCCTGATAGTGTCACCATTAATTTTGTATCATTTTTTAAGTACTTCTAAAAAACTGTTGCTCTTGCTAAAAGGGTTTGGACCTCAACTCTATTCACAAGCATTCTTTCATTTTAATGCTTGATACCATTAACGGATGGTTTGATGTTGGATCAGTTTTATCCTTGGGTTTGTTTACAATGATTTTGTACTCCATAGGCCAGGCGATGACTGGAAGAAAAATCTGAAACTACCCCCAAAGGACATGCGGATGAAAACTTCTGTGGGTATCTAATGCATTATAAAAAGATATATTTATATTAGTAGTATATTGCTTTAATAGTGAAACATACTTGGGGGGGGGGGGGTATTGACTTGCTTTCATGGTGCGTAGTTGGGAGGTAACGTTCTGAAAATTAATCATTACTTGAATATACACCGATCAGCCAAAACATTAAAACCACTGAAAGGGGAGGTAGCAAAGGTTAGCCTGTCTGGTCTGATTCCACTGAAGAGATACTGTAGCTCAAATTGCTGAAAAAGTTAATGCTGGCTATGATGGACAGGTGTCAGAACACAGACATCATAGCTTGCTGCGTAGCGACCGATGGCTCAGAGTGCCCATGATGACCCCTGTTCATTGCCCATGCAGTGGGCATGCGAGTGTCAGAACTGGACCATGGAGTAATGGAAGACGGTGGCCTGGTCTGATGTATCACATTTTCTTTGAAATTATGTGTGTGTGTGTGTGTGTGTGTGTGTGTGTGTGTGTGTGTGTGTGTGTGTGTGTGTGTGTGTGTGTGTGTGTGTGTGTGTGTGGTTTACCTGGGGAAGAGATGGCACCAGGATGCGCTATGGGAAGAAGGCTAGCCGGTGGAGGCAGTGTGATGCTCTGGGCAATGTTCTGGGAAACCTTGGGTCCTGGCATTCATGTGGATGTTACTTTGACACATACCACCTACCCAAACATTGTTGCAGACCAAGTACACCCCTTCATAGCAACAGTATTCCCTGATGGCAGTGTCTTCTTTCAGCCGGATGATGTGCCCTGCCACACTGCAAAAGTTGTTCAGGAATGGTTTAAGGAACATGACAAAGAGTTCAAGGTGTTGCCTTGGCCTCCAAATTCCCCAGCTCTCAATCTGATCAGTACATAAGATAAAGTCTGATCCGTGGAGGCCCCACTTTGCAATTTACTGAACATATATGCTGCTAACATCTTGGCGCCAGATACTAAGAGGACACCTCCAGAGGTCTTGTGGAGTCCATTCCTCGATGGGTCAGGACTGTTTTGGTGGGAGTGGAACGTTCAAAATATTAGGCAGGTGGTTTTAATATTTTGGCTGATCAGTGTGTAACATTCCCCTCTTCAAGTAAAACCGATGAAAATTGTTTATTGTATGTGTAGTTCTAGCAAGTAATCTAATTGCTCAAGAGGTCTCTCCATAAAGAATTAAGGATTGTGCTTCCCAATACATGGAATCGATCATCTCTGCCAGGCGACCGCCTGAAGGGGGGGGGGGATGCATGCATGTGTACAGCTAATCTAGCATACTACTGGACCCATCAACCTAAAAAAATTTTGTGGAGTTATGATTATGATCAAGAACCACTTGTAGTTGCAGTGATTCAAAAACCTTTGAAAAACCTTTGTTCTTGCTTATGGTGCTCCCTCTTTTCATTCACTCTAGTTAGCTCGACCAGTGTTGCTCTGTCGCTGGTTGATCTGAGTCAACCGTAGATCTAAGTCACCCACGTGCATGGTTGACTTAGATCGAGCAGTGACAGTGTATGAGTCTTGAACGTAAAGGAGAAGTTGGATCATATTCTGCAAGTCAGCAAATCATTCACTGTTGATGTCAGCGCAGAAGAACTGAAGGAACACTGGATGAACCAAAACTAACCTCTCTCTTTATATTCATATATATAATAAAGCTGGGTAAACTGTTTCACGACTCAAATCTACTGTTAACTTAGATTGGGCAGCGACATGATCTAAAGTTGTTAAAGGAATTTTGATAACCAAAAAAATGTGAAAGTTATAGAAGAACAACTTCCTCTAGGCTAGTTGAAACAGGAAGTGTTGCATATTCTTGTCGCTGCCTGATCTGAGTCAACAGTAGATGTGAATCGAGCGAGTGTAAATGGTTTACTCAGCTTTATTATATTATGAAAATAATATAATAAAGCTGTAGGATGACTTTGGAGACCAAGAAGAGGAAGCGAGTGAAGACACAGCCGAAGATCAAATGGTGGAAGTTGAAGAAGGAAGACTTGTGTGGAGTTCAGGCAGGAGTTAAGACAGGCACTGGGTGGTATTGAAGAGTTGCCAGATGGCTGGACAACCACTGCAGAAATAGTGAGGGAGACAGCTAGGAAGGTACTTGGTGTGTCATCAGGACAGAGGAAGGAAGACAAGGAGACTTGGTGGTGGAATGAGGAAGTACAGCAAATTATACAGAGAAAGAGGTTGGCAAAGAAGAAGTGGGATAGTCAGAGAGATGAAGAAAGTAGACAGGAGTACAAGGAGATGCAGTGTAAAGCAAAGAGAGAGGTGGCAAAGTAAAAGGCGTATGGTGAGTTGTATGACAGGTTAGACACTAAGAAAGGAGAAAAGGACTTGTACCGATTGGCTAGACAGAGGGACCGAGCTGTGAAGGATGTGCAGCAAGTTAGGGCGATCAAGGATAGAGATGGAAATGTGCTGACAAGTGAGGAGAGTGTGCTGAGAAGGTGGAAGGAGTACTTTGAGGGGCTGATGAATGAAGAAAATGAGAGCGAGAGAAGGTTGGATGATGTGGGGATAGTGAATCAGGAAGTTCAGTGGATTAGCAAGGAGGACGTGAGGGCAGCTATGAAGAGGATGAAGAGTGGAATGGCAGTTGGTCCTGATGACATACCTGTGGAGGCATGGAGATGTTTAGGAGAGATGGCAGTGGGGTTTTTAACTAGATTGTTTAACACAATCCTGGAAAGTGAGAGGATGCTGAGGAGTGGAGAAGAAGCATACTGGTACCGATTTTCAAGAACAAGGGCGATGTGCAGAACTGTAGCAGCTACAGAGGTATAAAGTTGATCAGCCACAGCATGAAGATATGGGAAAGAGTAATAGAAGCTAGGTTAAGAGGAGGAGAGGTGACGATTAGCGAGCAGCAGTATGGTTTCATGCCATGAAAGAGCACCACAGATGTGATGTTTGCTTTGAGAATGTTGATGGAGAAGTATAGAGAAGGCCAGAAAGAGTTACATTGTGTCTTTGTAGATTTAGAGAAAGCATACGACAGGGTGCCGAGAGAGGAGGTGTGGTATTGTTTGAGGAAGTCGGGAGTTGCAGAGATGTATGTAGGAGTGGTGCAGGATATATATGAGGGCAGTGTGACAGTGGTGAGGTGTGTGGTTGGAATGACAGATGGGTTCAAGGTGGAGGTGGGATTACATCAAGGATCGGCTCTGAGCCCTTTCTTGTTTGCAATGGTGATGGACAGGTTGACGGACAAGATCAGGCTGGAGTCTCCGTGGACGATGATGTTTGCGGATGACATTGTGATCTGTAGCGAGAGTAGGGTGCAGGTTGAGGAGAGCCTGGAGAGGTGGAGGTGTGCACTGGAGAGAAGAGGAATGAAAGTCAGTAGGAGCAAGACGGAATATCTATGCGTGAATGAGAGGGAGGACAGTGGAATGGTCAGGATGCAAGGAGTGGAGGTGACGAAGGCGTATGAGTTTAAATACTTGGGGTCAACTGTCCAAAGTAACGGGGAGTGCAGAAGAGAGGTGAAGAAGAGAGTGCAGGCAGGGTGGAGTGGGTGGAGAAGAGTGTCAGGAGTGCTTTGCGACAGAAGGGTACCAGCAAGAGTTAAAGGGAAGGTTTACAAGATGGTTGTGAGACCAGCTATGTTACATGGTTTGGAGACAGTGGCACCGATGAAAAGACAGGAGGTGGAGCTGGAGGTGGCAGAGATGAAGATAAGATTTTAATTGGGAGTGATGAAGAAGGACAGGATTAGGAACGAGTATATTAGAGGGACAGCTCAGGTTGGACGGCTTGGAGACAAAGAAAGAGAGACAAGATGGAGATGGTTTGGACATGTGTGGAGGAGAGATGCTGGGTATACTGGGAGAAGGATGCTGAATATGGAGCTGCCAGGGAAGAGGAGAAGAGGAAGGCCAAAGAGGAGGTTTATGGATGTGGTGAGGGAGGACATGCAGGTGGCTGGTGTGACAGAGGAAGATGCAGAGGACAGGAAGAGATGGAAACAGATGATCCACTGTGGCGACCCCTAACGGGAGCAGCCAAAAGTAGTAGTAGTATTAGTAGTATTATATTATGAAAATAAAGACAGGGTTTAGGGTCAGATCAAAATGGTCAAATAGCAAAACCTTTATTTTTGGAATGTGCAAGTTCATATTAGACTTGGTCACATTCGTGGGAGGGTCTGCCTAGGAGTCTGTGCATCCACAGACCAACAGGCAAAAGGGCTTTATTAGGTAGATTTTTTAAAAAAATTTTTAGCTTGAGCACTGCATATTAAATTCTTTTTTTTCCATATTTCTCGTTCAATCCGCTTGGGCGCTTTATAAAAGTCTTACAATGGCAGGAAAAACATCGTGTGTGTGTGTGTGTGTGTGTGTGTGTGTGTGTGTGTGTGTGTGTGTGTGTGTGTGTGTGTGTGTGTGTGTGTGTGAGAGAGAGAGAGAGAATCTGTCTGTTGCGAATCTTGCATACTACTGGGCCTGTCAGCCTAATATATTTTTTTGCACAGTTGTGATTGTATATGATCAAGGACCTTGTGGCTGCGGTGATTCAAAACCTTTGGATAAACCTGTTTTGTACCACAATTGAGTGCGAACTCCTCAGCTTGTTTTTTTTGCCCAAGTCTAAGCACCGGAGAAGGGGCGATACACAGGCACTGCCTCCATATTTTCCCCTCTCCCAATAGGTGGGGAGAAAAGGGGTGGTTTGTTGCCAAGTCCAAGCGCCAGAGAAGAGGTGATACCCCTGGCAAGAGATATGCACTCTACTAGAGTGCCCTCTTCTCGTTTATTTCAGTACTGTACAAGTGTGATACAGAGCTTGTTTATTTTACTCTCCTTTTACATGTCATTGTCAGTTTGGGGTGGGAGGGTGGATAAAACATTCTAGTACACTAAGACTGGGTTGCACCAGCAAAGATTAATTTAATCTAAGATTAGTTCTAATCAGATTTTAGCAAAACTATGTTTAAAATGAGTAAATCCAAATTAAAAATTAAGCATAGCTCTGCTGCACAACTAAAAACTAATCTCCATTTAGTAAATCCAAGGTAAATCAATGTAAACCCACATTAAATGGTTAAATCAATATGGAGATGCTTGCTTACCTAAACAAAATGGTATATTGTTTGCTAGCTAACTAAATTGATATAGCAGTAAGCCTTCCACTGTCTGCTGAACTGTTAGCAGCAGTGTCTTGGCCTATAGCAAGTCTGAAGAAACCAGCACATCCGGTTCACTGCAATGGGGGAAACGGCTGCTGGATTCTGCAGGCGAGCTGGATTTCCAGGAGTGCTGCGTGCAATTGATTGTACTCGCATCCCAATTCAGAACCCTGGTGGGGTGAATGGGAGCTCTTATTTAGCGAGCGAACAATGTAACGTTTTGTACAGAGCTGCCGAAAATGAATGGTTTTCTCCCCTCTTTTATAGTTACCAGATCTTGACAGCACTCAAATTTATTTTAGTCTTATTTGTTTTAATGTGGGTAAGCAAACATCTTCATATTGATTACTCTTAATTTCAGTTTACATCAATAAACTTGGATTTATTAAACAGATTAGTGTTTAATAGTGCTGTAGAAATTAACATGTTAATTTTTGCGATTAATTTGAAATATTTAACTTGTTAAAAAAAAAACACAGCTGCGTTTTGGTTACTTCCCGTGCTGGCTGTGCAAGGCTGTTTCACAGGCATATTGGGGGACCCAGCTAACACTCGAGGTTGCAACAACATCGCCAGTAAGTGCCCATTTCATCACCACGACATTCCCTTCTGGCGACATTCTTGTGATGTCGCAGCAATGTTTTTAAGCAAATGTTGCCATTTGATTCCACGGATAACATTATCACAACACTGTGCCGTGGTCAGTTGCAGATGTTATTTTTGGTACGTACCATCAATAATGTTGCCGTTGTGCGCGTCCCTCCTGGTTGTTGGTGCATAGAGAGCTGTCTTTTTACCCTACTCTGCTTGTTCCTGCACTGTTAACACTTTGTAACCTTTGTCTCCACTTTTCTCTCAGCAGTAGGCTTTATTTATTCCCAGCCCTCATACCATCATGGAGGATATTATTCTAGCACTATGCTGTGCCATAGCGGCGCATATAGGGTCCTGTGATGCACCATTTTGAACATGTAATCAAAATACTGAATTCATGACACTTCAAATTCAACTGGCGCTTGAACATGGAACACATTGTTAATTATCATTTATATTGCTGCTAAAGGAAATTATTGCCTTCTAAGCTGATATCTATTTTTTTTTTTACTTTTTTCACCATTTATTTCTACAAATGTGTTTTGTCTTTTGTGACATTACATTGCTTAATAAAGCTAAAAGTTATTAAACCTGGTGTCTTGGTAGGCACAGAAACACATTTTTCAAGCTCACTATATATCTGTTTAGAAATCTTGTCCTCTTGCATTTTGAAACGGATCTCTTAGTTGTCCCAGTCTGTCATGAAAGTATTTGAATTCAAGATGCGTGAGACTAATATTTAATTTTAATGGCCTTGATGCTTTTGAAATTCAACTGGCGCTTTAACACATAGGCCTGGGTTTTGTTATTATTTTTGTTAGCGCATATAATATGCTATTCATGCTGATGGTTAATTTTGATGGTTTTATTGGAAATCTGTGGTTCACAGGAGAGAATCTGTGTTCAAAGTTAAAAAGATGCTATTTAACAATACTGTTTGAATTTAAATATACTTTGTGTTGATTCCACATTAATTCTGTGATTTTACATTTAAATATCCATTATTACAAGCTTTAGTCTTAGAAGAAAAAAAGTCGTTAATTGTGATTAATTGCAGTACATTGTGCGATTAATTCGTAAATTCTTTTTTCATCAATCATCAGCCCTAGATTATAACTGTGCAACAGCTTTGCTTAATTTTAAATCTAGATTTAGTCATTTTAAACCTAGTTTTGCTAAACTCTGATTAGAACTAATTTTAGATTAAATTAACCTTTCTTTGGTGCAACCCAGTCTGTAAGATCTTTATCGCTTAAGAAGGTATTTTGTGTTTGAATATGATCTAGGCAGTTCTGGTGGTATGCAATTCGTCTTTTTATAGCTTTGTCAGGCATAGCTCCACCACCTTTGCACCTGCATCATGGCATATAATGCTCTATGTTATTGCTACAGTATAGTCAAAAGAATCATTTCCGAACACTTTTGTTTCCTAACACTTAATTTGACTGTCAGGACTGATAAAGTCGAATGCAGAGTGGTTATCTTTTGATTTCACCAAACAAAATGATCAGCAGTGAAATCAGTTAGATTTAATGTGCTTTGCTTCAACTAGGTGATGGCATGATGGAGAAGACTTTAGTGTTTTTGAGAAAATCTCTGCTATTACTGGTGACGTAATTGTAACTCATTGATGTTATCTAAGTTTATGCATTGATGTGTGCATCTTGAATACCTTCTGCTAACTGTTGCTTTAATTAAATTGCAATTACAGGATGTGACTGCAACAAAGGGCAATGAATTTGAGGATTATTGCCTAAAGAGGGAGCTTCTTATGGGAATCTTTGAGATGGGCTGGGAGAAACCATCCCCAATTCAAGTAAATTCAGTCACACTTCTCCTGTTGATAGGATTAAAACCAAAAACAGCATTTACTTTGAAACGTGTAATACTATTCTAACCAGCCCATTTTTTCCATAGGAAGAGAGTATTCCCATTGCACTTTCAGGAAGGGACATCTTAGCCAGAGCCAAGAATGGCACGGGAAAGAGTGGAGCCTACCTCATCCCCTTACTTGAACGCATTGACCTGAAGAAGGACTGCATACAAGGTGAGGAAGCTGTTATGTTTTAACTGCAAATTTAGGGCATATGTCAGAAAGGCAGAAGACTTAAGACTTTACCCAATTCGAGTCCCAGTCAGTCAGTTCAAAAGAATGTGTGCTTTATAATGGGAGTAACTGTTTTCAAAAAGAGAATTTGAGCTGACGAACCGAATAATAATAATACATTTTATTTGTGGGCGCCTTTCAGAGCACTCAAGGACACCTTACAGAACACAGTAAAAAAAAAATCAAGCAGCACTGTATCAGACAGCATAAAATCAAAATAAGCAAAGTAGACAATAAAAAAAGTTAATACAACAGATAAGTATAAAATCATTATCTGCACAAAACTCAATGAAGTGTGTATCAGACTAAATATGCCAGTTTGAAAAGGTACATTTTGAGATGGGATTTGAAGGTTGAAAGAGAGTCAGTGTTGTGAATGTCTTGTGGGAGAGAGTTCCATAGGCAGGGGGCAGAATGACTGAAGGCTCTAGTCCCCATGGTAGTCAAGCGGGCTGATGGTGTAGTGAGTTGGAGAGCAGAAGAGGATCTGAGAGTGCGGGAGGGCATGTGGATATGAAGGAGTTCGGAAAGATACGAAGGAGCTAGGTTATTAAGGGCCTTAAAGGTGAGGAGCAGGATCTTGAAGTCAGTACAGTATTTGACAGGGAGCCAGTGGAGTTGCTGAAGAACAGGAAATATGATCTATGGTAGGAGTTCTGGTAATGATACGGGCAGCTGAATTGTGGACCAGTTGAAGTTTATGAAGACACTTGAGGGGAAGACCAAAGAGGATAGAATTACAGTCGTCAATACGGGATGTAACCATGGTGTGAGGGAGTATGGCGGTGCTGTTACGTCTAAGTGACGGGCAAAGACGATTAACATTGTGTAAGTGGAAGTATGCAGACTGAGTAACATTGTTGATGTGAGCTTCAAAAGATAATGTGCTGTCCATGATGACACCCAGACTCTTAATCTGAGGCGATGGAGGAACTATAGAATTGTCAATAGTCAGAGAAAAACTATCAGGTTTGGCCAAAGTAGATTTAGTGTCTACTAGGAGGACCTGTTTTATCACTATTAAGTTTGAGGAAGTGGTATGAAAACCAGGATTTAATTTCTATTAAGCAGTCAGAAAGGAAAGGACTGTGATCTCAAATTTTCAGGTTGGACAAACTGGGTGTGGCTAGAGTGATATGATCTAAACCAGACAAGGGGGGTGCCAGTTATTCCAATGGAAGCTAATCTTTCTAGGAGGATATTATGTGAGATGGTATCCAAGGCAAAGGCTACACTCTGATCAAGGAGGACAAGTATGGTTAACAGCCCAGAATCAGCTGCCATCAGCAGATCATTAGTGATTTAATAGGTTAATGCCTAATGTAAAAGTGGAACTATATTTACGAATAAGACTAGGTTAAAACCTAGTATATGGCTGGACTGCGACTACATTTATTAAACGGCTGTTTTTGCGCGACTACGCTTAAAAAGCTGGCTGTTTTGACATCGGTTCCGTGAACAGCTGATAACATAATAGAAAACTGTTCATTCGGCCAATAGGGAAACTGCAACTCTGCCGTCCGACCAATGAAACTCCATCACTCACTGGCTCTCACTCAGTTACTCACTCATGGACAACCGCATGCTGGTCCCGCTGTTGTGGTCCAGCCAAAAACTAAGAGCTGATACTTTAACCAGTTGCTGGTTGTGGCATCTGTATCTACTTGAATTCTTAACTGATAGTTGTTATTGGCCTCTTGATGCCTGCTGCTTATAGGCTGGGCACACACTACAGGATAATTGGCCCGATTTGCTCCTCTTAACAGTTGAGAGAGTGGGCCCAATCTTAGGCTGCTTGGAGCTGAGTGTCAGCTCGGATTTTCCTGTAGTGTGAAATGTTTTACCGATTCAGTCCAAGCCTCAAGATCTACTTGAAAGCCAGTCTAGGCTGCCCCGATAATGTGAACATTTTTTCAACTCCACAGGAGAAATTGGCCTCATTTCACTAGCCAATCTGTACTTATTTATTTAATTAATTTAAGTGTTTTTCCCCCTTTGGGTAACCTTCAAAACATTATCAGTGTATTTATTTTTGCTAATTTTCATAAACAAAATGGTCCAACCAGAGGCAAAGAATTTTAAACAATAGTCAAATTTACTAACTCCGTAAAAGAAACAGAAATGAGAGAATTTTAAAATATTTTCACTTAAATCTGAAAGTGGCACAGGCCTTTAGAGGGAATATGATAAATTATGGGATGCACTGAGACCATATAAGCAAAAAAATCTGTAATCTTTACGTGCGGTCTACTATAATTTCAAACTATTAGGATTTGAAAAGTCATCTGGTGTGTACCCAGTCTGTCTTTTAGGTTTCATGCCCTTAAGCTTTTTTTTTTTTTTTTAATTGTGGCAGCAGCTGAATATGTAATATCTAAGTTGACAGGTTGATTATAATAGCTGTCAAATGCACAGTTTCGGTAAAGATTAATCTAGCTAAAAGTCAGATGTGATGGCTTTATTTCCCTCCTGGCCCCATCATGTATGAATCATTTGCCTACTTGTCATGAAATCAAGAATCGTGGTCTTCTGTTTCTATTTCAAGACGTTAAAGCCTTGTATTTCATCATAAATATTCCTTGTTGTTGCACTTGGGGTTGCAAATTTCTCGCATTTTCCTTAAGGGATAGTTGAACACATTAACAATCGATTAATCATTAATGAGATACAAAATGCACGTGTTTTTCTGTTTGTTTTATTCAAAAGAATTTTAGTGGCAAATTAGTTCTGTGAAACATTATTCATGAAGCACAAACAATTTAAACAAACAGAAAAACAAAACAATAAGGCTCTCACTCAAAATGGCTGCTCTTGTCTGCCTGTCCTTATTCAACAAATGGCACCGCCAAACAGAACAATGCCAAATGGGGCGCAATTATTGCCATTTCTAGACTAACAAGGCAAACCAAACCCATTTTTAAATAAACAAAGGGCTGTATAAAAGGAAAATGAAAAATACTCTTAACCACTTCACAATAAACTTAAATCCTACTGATTTGTGTTTAAGAAAATGAACAAGTCTATGTGGTCAGGATCATAATTGGTCAGGACTGCTTCTTTGCGCCAGTAGTTTTTCTGAACTGCAAAGTTGAAGTACGCCCTCTTGTAGTATAAAAATGAATATACTTGAGCTCTGGTGAAATTGTCAGTTAATACATTTTTAATTGGTTAAATTCTTAACGGAAATTAATCGATTAATGAGTAATCATTAACATCCCTAGTTCCACTTGACCTGCAGCTTCAGTCCAGTACAATTATTTTTTAAGTTGTTCTGTCTTTTTCAGTGTTTTACTGTGCCCAATTGAGAGTGGGTGAAAATGGATAAATTACAGTATCGTAATACTGAAATTCTGAGGATTATTAATTTAATCATAGCTACTTCATTACACACTTTCTGGCATTTCCTCTTTATGTCTAACTCTCAAACTTATGTTCAGAAAGGCTGATGTGTCAAAGATTATGGAAACGAAGTTGTATTTGATATCATGAATTTGTTCTTATTGCATTTTGCCTCTCTTGTTTGTCTCTAGCACTGGGCATAGTGCCCACCAGAGAACTGGCTCTGCAAGTGAGCCAAATATGTATCCAGGTCAGCAAACACATGGGTGGGGTGAAAGTCATGGCAACCACAGGTGGAACCAACTTGCGTGATGACATTATGAGGCTTGATGAAACAGGTAAACTTTAAATGCATTTATTTTTGCTAAACTGATGACTTTATCACAAGTAAAGGATTTGAGGTTCATGCTTTTAAAAGCAAAGTTGTGCCAGCAGTGGTTTGTGGAAAAAGTGTATCAAACTCGTCTTTTCAAACCTAATGGTTTTTTGAAGGGACATCAAAGTGGTGTATCTTGTAATTTTCTAAATAATATTCATTGTCCATAAAGTCAGTGCTTATTGATTAGAGCTACAATATGTAAGATTGAATTTTGCTCCAAAGCACATCTTACCATGGACACACTCACTCAGTCTTCAAGAGATGCACTGATTGCAATTTTCTTGGCCAATTCAGGAAAGTCTGACCTGCCGATTCCAATATTGGCTGATTCAGATTATTTTTCTTCTTCTTCTTCCATGAACTATAATTGACATCATACGAACATTTTTGTAAATTTTCTTTAATGGAAGTTTCAATTATATGTTCATAATAAAACTTAAACCATTAAATAACTT
This sequence comes from Lampris incognitus, assembly GCF_029633865.1. NCBI lineage: Eukaryota > Metazoa > Chordata > Actinopteri > Lampriformes > Lampridae > Lampris > Lampris incognitus. The sequence goes on from NC_079217.1 coordinate 1,912,126, forward strand.
ACATTTTCTCCAAAACTGGACCAGGTTACAGGACCTTCGCTCACTCTCTTGACAAATCTCAAAATAAAAAAGTGCTCCAGGTTACTGAACAGAGCTTTTTTGTACAAATAAAATCCAGCTGAAAATGAATTGCAGTATATCCCACTTTATGTAACATATTTTACTTTCCCAAAGTAAACGACTATTTTCGAACACATATTTTAGCATTCGTGTGTGTGTGTGTGTGTGTGTGTGTGTGAGTGTGTGAGAGTGAGATAGAGATAGAGAGAGAGAGAGAGAGAGAGAGAGAGAGAGAGAGAGAGAGAGAGAGACAGTGACATTCTGTGTCAGTGTGTTGGCTTTGGTCCATATTATTGTGTTGAAGCACTTTGTGGTACATTTGTTTGTATGAAACATGCTATACAAATAAAGTCTAATTGATCGATTGATCCACCCATGTCTGCTAGTGTACGTGTGGACCCCCACGGTAGACATCTTTGCGCAGACTGTATGCATAGCAAGCGCGCTGACTCTGCATGCTCCAGATAACAAAATAGATGCTTTTTTTGAAGATAAGTTGTGCATGGAGCTCCGGCGTTAGTGTCCGCAAATATCTGTTCGATTCTGAAGATTTACTACTAGCCCTGCCCTTCATCCAATCAGAGAAACTCAAATGAAAGGGGCGCAAGTCCCGGATATCAGTCAACTTTGTGTACGCAATTCAACATGCATGGTTCGGCAGTTCCCTCGGTGAAGTGGCTTTTACAGTAGGCTTGGTCAAATGAAAATGGCGATCTACCTCCCCTATATAATTTACAGGCTGTAAGAAGGAAACCACTTCACAAGAACAATTTAGTAAATACTTTACAAGTAAAACGGGGCTTCACAGTGCTTCACAGTGCTTCACAAGAACATTGTTCGAGATTTCCTGATTTGTTTTTCTTCCTCGTGTAGATTATCAATTGCGATAGATTATTCTTCTCGGTGTTACTATGAATCTTGGCTTGAGGTGGTCAAACTAGGTGCCATTGCTTTGGAAATACTGATCTTATTAAACAGTGTTATTGTAATTAGTAGATTCCGTAATAGATGTAACCAATAGATTCGCTGAAAAAAGGACACACGTCAACAGCTTTGCGAGTTATGATGGACAAAGTCATGCACACGCATGGATTTGGTTTGCAGGAAGGGATTACGGGATGGAAACAGGAAGCGGGGGTGTGATAGTCCCAAAATCTTGCTCGCTCTTACTCATTTATCCAGATGTGTATTGTAGCTTTAATTAGTGCTTGATATTTACGTCAATTTATTTGACTGAAATAGTGGGTCTTTCCTTCTGGTCCATTCCATCCTATTTGTTTTGTCAAAATGCTACAGTTAAGTATATTCCAGACTTAGATATTTTTGTAAAAGCAAAAAAATGGAAAAACCCATTCCGAAGATTTCACTGCATTCACAAATCACTTGGAAAACACGGTGGAATATGCAATAAACCAGTCACTATAGTAAGTGCTGTGCCCTTTGTTGTGGGAGTATTTTTTTCTTTCTTTTTGAACAGACCTTTTGATTAACAAGTTGATGGCAAGTCACTGTAGGGGAATGTGTGAATTGTAAACATAGTGCATCTCGCATTTACTGCATAGCAATTGTACATTTATTGATGAATGTCCTTATCATTTGGGGCAAACAACAAATACAATTCTGTCTATGTTGGGATTCTACTGTGGCAAAAGTGAATAGCAAATGCATAGCTTCTGTAGGCTAGCAGGCCATGCCACAGTATGTATATAACTGTTGAGATTACCATGGCTCTGTGCCAGTTCTTGTTTCCAAATGAACAGTGTATATGCAAGGGCTGAGCTCTGCAAAATTCAGAATCCTGTTTATTGGCCATGTAGGTTTGCACATACATGGAATTTGACTCCAGTTTTGTGGCTCTCTGTGTACTTAACATAGAATAACAACACTACAGCACAACAGTCTTCACACTGTGTGTGTGTGTGTGTGTGTATAGCGTTTTTTTTTTCGAAACCGTCAATGGTGTTATAAGTGCTCAACTAATGAGGAGTAGAGTTCCTCCTGTCATTAGCAGCTGATGAGTGCGCATCGCACGAAACAGGCCTGTACTGCAATGTATTAAAACTTTTTTTCTGGTATCTGTGTTGCTATATATATATTATATACACACACACACACACACGCACAGACAAGGATTGACTTATACAGGTGAAATAAGAGGTGATAAAATGCAGTGGTGCAGAGAATATACCAGAGATGCTGAAAATAGATGTTAGCAGGTTACCTACATACATGTCTGAGGTAGATGGACATGACAGAGCGTACCAGTACAATGTAGAGTACAGTATACACTCAATGGTTTGATTTATTTGACAGTGTTAACACTAGAAAGACCAAGGCAGTCATTTTGATGGTTTTGGATTTTCAAAGTTTAATAACTTTGCGGAAGAAAAAGATACAGACCTTCCACTCCATGAATGCTCCTAAAATTGTATATATTTGCATTAAAATGAGTTTTAGATCAATTGCAAAAAAAAGATCTACTTAAAACAACCATGAGCGGTCAAAATGACCGCATGTAATTTGCGCTAGATCATGTGCGTCATATCAGTATTTACGACGTGTGTTGGTAGGGTCATTTCCTTCATGAAGTTCCTTGCTGTGTCCTAGAAACACACTAGCATTCTCCAGGGCAGAGAAATAGTCTAAACTTGATTTCTGATTATTTCCAACATGTCTGGTTACAAACGCCGCTACAGACGCACCATGACTACCACCGAGGCGCTGCAGTATTTACAGGCATTGGACAGCAGCCATTTTAAATTGTTTGAAAAATTGTTTTATAGTTGTTAAAATGTTAATTTTGGTGTCAGTCGTTTCTTAACAGACATACTAACATATGTAATGCATTAATATCTCAACTGGGTATTTAATTTGACAACCGTGATCTTGACAAACCGTGGGCCCACGGTCATTCTAGTAGTTTTTAAGTTCTGGTTGTTGTTTGGGACTGTTTCAATGTTAATTTTCAGTTCTTTTTTTACATTTCACGTTTTATAGGCCTTGTTACATTGGTTAGATTAGCAATATGTGTTTTCCATTTTGTTTTTCAGGTAATACTTTTTCTATTTTGCTATTCAAGTTGGACCATGTCTCTCTGAAGTTTAAACTGTTTAAAAATAGTATTATAGTTGTTACAATGTTAATTTTGCTGTCAGTTATTTCCTAACAGACATGCTAACATATGTAATGCATTAATATCTCAATTGGGTATTTATCGTGACAGAATATAGAGTTTAAAAACGTCGTTTTGACCGCCCATGGTCGTTTTAGGTAGGAGTGAAATCCTGGTCGTTCTAGTGTTAAGTGTTCATTTGAATGACAGCCCGCGGAAAGAAACTGTTTTTATATCTGGTTGTTTTGGGGTACAGTGCTCTGTAGCGCCTACCAGAGGGGAGGAGTTGGAAAAGGTTGTGACCAGAGTGTGACGGGTCTGCAGTGATGTTGCCTGTCTGTTTCCTGAGTCTGGAGACGGAAAAGTCCTGAATGGAGGGCAGGTCGGCACCAATGATTTTCTCTGCAGACCCTAACTGTCTGTTGTAGTCTGTCCCTGTCCTGTTTGGTGGCCGAACCAAATCGGACAGTGATGGCTGTGCAGAGGACAGACTGGATTATTGCAGTACAGAACTGAATCAACAGTTCCTGAGGCAGGTTGAATTCAAGTAGGAAGGTTCAAAGCCAGTTTACTGTGAATCAACTGACTTTATTGATTTGTAGCTCATTATTGGTTGATTGAAGGAAAGGTATTGCAAGAAAACTTGAATAATTTGGCAAATCCCATGTAGTATCGATGAAAGAATGTAAACAGTAGTCTGGTGTTTCCTATGAAAGATGCTTACACGTGCCTTGTTTCCTTTTTTGTAATTTAGTGTTAACACCCTTCTGAGGTGGGATTACATCTACGTGTTGCATGAGCAATATTAGCTGTTTGAGTTGGGTGCACTTGTATAAACCAGCTAGCCTTGAAAATTGTATATTATGAACAACTTGCTACAAGTATTAACCAGAAACCAGCAAATGGTGTTATAGTGGAGAGTTTGAGAGCATGGACTGATTCAACCTGGGATGAATTAAGACAGTGGAGGGTGAGTGTGGGAAACTATTTTTTTTTTATACCAGATATGTTTTAGGAAAAAATGTCAAGAATTTACACATGTTGAAGACTACACTGATCTGATTGTAATCAATATCTGAAACCCAACTTTTTTTTTCCCCTCCCCAATTGTATCCGGCCAATTACCCCACTCTTCCAAGCTGTCCCGATCTCTGCTCCACCCCCTCTGCCGATCTGGGGAGGGCTGCAGACTACCACGTTTCCTCTGATACATGTGGAGTCGCCAGCTGCTTTTCACCTGACTGTGAGGAGTTTCGCTAGGAGGACGTAGCACATTGGAGGATCACGCTATTCCCCCCGTTTTCCCTCCCCCCAAACAGGTGCCCTGACCGACTGTAGGAGGCGCTAATTTAGCAACTAGGACACATACCCACATATGGCTTCCCACCCGCAGACATGGCCAATTGTGTCTGTAGGGACGCCTGACCAAGCCGTAGGTAACACGGGGATTCGAACTGGAGATCCACATGTTGATAGGCAACTGAATAGACCACCACGCCACCCAGACTGAACCCCAACTTTTGACTTTTAGTCACACATTCTGCCTACATCCAGAATGCCCTCAAACCAACCACCAGATAGCTGGAAATTGATTTTTCACTGAAATCGGCCATTGAATTATGGATTCACTTTGACCAGATTTTTATATATTTTTGAAGGACAGTGTAGAATGTGATGTGAATGTGTTTGGAATGTGCAGGTTCAAAGATTTTTCTTGATCAGCGTTATCTAAAATGGACAAATGAGTTTTAAGGGGCTCAACTAGTGTTGCAAATCAAACAGCTCTCGGACACTTACAAGTTTGCAATGTTGGGGATTATGTGCTACACGTCAGAAACTCACACTCATGACACAGACTACAAAATCAAGATGTTAGGGCCATGATGTTCTACAAATGTAATATCGCAGCTATTGCTGATAAAGTTTGCACATTAACTTGCATGAAATAGGTTTGCTAGTGGAAATCCAAGATCCATAAGATCAGTAAAGTAACTATGACTTTTACCAGGGAATATTGAAATGGCCACATGTGCAGTGCCAAATCTGGAATGCAGTCTATTAGGTAAATCTGGCGTTATCATTAAAGAACTGAGTTTTTTGCCACTAGGAGTGCTACTGAGCAAAGTGGGTTCTTGCACCATAACAAAAACGGCAACGTATGATTTTCGAGCACTCACGACAACGTATGTGCTCGCCACAAGCATGGAGGTTTATAGAGGGCAATGCAATGAACATGCTAACTGCCTAACCAAGCCTAACAGCATTTTCAGAGCTATTTAGTATGTTGTGACCCTCAGTCAAATCACTTTCATTATCATCTGGCTATCTGACTATTAAAACATAGATATGTCAATGACAACACAAAACAAAGGTTTGTCAATGACGTGTATTGTGTTATACGCTCTTTTGAAACAAAGTGATCAGACCGAATCGAAGGGGAAAGAAAGTTGGCTTTTTGACATTGAAGGTAATGGGGAGAACTGATCTTTATCCTACTAATACAAAGTGGAAGTAGGTTGGGCATACCTGCAACATAGGCTATCAGTCCAACAAAGTGGCAGGAGTTTCCTCTTCGAGCAACTGTGCTGAAATCTAGATGTAAACATTGGAGCCTTTTAATCTAAGCGTTGTAGCCTTCTAAATATTGAAAATTAAGATTTTTGTGAACATCTTTGATGGCAATAACTTTTGATGTTATCGGGATACAACGGCATACTCTCTCGTCTGCCCAGGCAAAATTACGACTATTAACAGTCCATGTTTGATTGCATGGAAAACTGATACTTTAAAGCTGAACTGCAACCTCAAGGGTTCCGGTTGCATTTCTTTTGGCATACACTTACCAGGAGTCATTTTGACATTAATAACTTGTTTGATGGCCACAACACCACAGCACATAGCGTTTGTTATGCCCATCCTTTTTGGTGGACCAAACACTGCTGGGTGACAAAAACATGTCACTACCTGAGTGACCCCTTGGATGTTTTTTCTGGAATATTGCCGCAGACACGTTTGTATTTCTCTGTATTACTGCAAATGCAAAAGCTTTCATCTGTGGCCGATTGGCCGAATTGTCATTGTCACCTTGTTTGGCGAAAGATGGTAACTTCACAAGCATTTATTTAAGTGAGAATTTTAGATTACTTTTAGCTTGATCTGTAGTTGCACAAAGAAGGATGGATGTTTATAGGCAAGATTTGCACATGTATAAGTCATGTTTCTAGGGAGGTTTTGTGATAGTAGCATAATCAAGGCATGATACCCCATGTGGTTTTCTTTCTCTTTTTTTGGCACTCTACCAATTTGAAAGATGTGGGGGAACCCCCCCCCCCTTTATTTTTATTTTTGGTATTTTTCAACTCACGTAGAGATTTGTCCTCTTTAGTACATGTTGTCATCGCTACTCCGGGGAGGATTTTAGACCTCATCAAGAAAGGAGTGGCCAAGGTCAACCAAGTGCAGATGATTGTTTTAGATGAGGTGAGTTATGTTCATTTTAGTAAAACGTCACACTGATTTGTCAGGACGTTTTTTTTCTCTTGATCTTTTAATATGTGGAGCAAAGTCTTACTACTGCTGTACCCCAACTGTCTGTGTTCAATAGGCTGACAAGCTTCTGTCTCAAGACTTTGTAGTGATGATGGAGGAGATACTGGGCTTCCTGCCCAAACAGAGGCAGATCTTGCTTTACTCTGCAACCTTCCCGCTCAGTGTGCAAAAGTTCATGGTATTTGAACAGTAATGTATTTGCCCGAGGCAAATTAATCAGCTGATACCTGTACTTGTCGTCATTCATGTTATCTGACAATGTAATTTGTCTTAATAACCTGCACCACAACATTAGATAATATAACTGCTAATTTGCTTTCATGTGCTTGGCAGAATTCTCATTTGCAGAAGCCTTATGAAATCAACCTGATGGAGGAGCTTACCCTGAAGGGAGTGACTCAGTATTATGCTTATGTGACTGAAAGGCAAAAGGTTCATTGCCTTAACACCTTGTTCTCCAGGGTAAGTATTGTCTATCTACTCTGTATTGTCCTGAAAATTGTTTTCCTCCAGTGTAATTTGTATTCTGTGAATCTAGATTCTTGCATTGTGAATCTGAAACTTACATGTATAGTGATGTCAGTAGTATTTCATGTTTGGTTGTATGTCTTGTGCAAATTGTTGGATTTCTGCTTCTACTACTACTACTACTACTACTTTCGGTTGCTCCCGTTGGGGGTTTCCACAGCGGCTCATCCATTTCCGTTTCTTCCCGTTTTGTTGTATTTCAACTTAATTATTTAAATTCTTATTTGTTTTGGCGATAAGTGCAGTGAAGCCTAATGTCTTGCACTTCAAAAATTTAAAGCATTTCCTTTGCGTTAGGCTTTTACATTGTGGTATTATATAAATTTGACTGTAGTATTCATTGGAATAATGGTTTACTCAGTAAAATTCTTTGCCAGTTGTCTCATCAATGTAGCTTATGTGGTATACTCAACCATAATACACATCTTCAGCACTGACACACAATGACCTTGCATCAGCTGTTACAAAGTAACATTGGTCTTGGCTTCATTAATTGACCTACAGAACAAAATACTCCCTTTTTGATATCAAAGGCTTTTCAGTGGCTCTGTAGATGGAAATTGATCCAGCTGACAGCATGTCATAAGTTATAAAATGGAATAATGATCAGCTTTTAATACCTCAAAAAATTCAACTTGACGTAGGATATACATTTTCTCATACAATGAATTTGTCGTTTTTGATTTACTTTTTCCACAGCTCCAGATCAATCAGTCCATAATCTTTTGCAACTCATCTCAGAGAGTAGAGCTCCTGGCCAAGAAGATCTCCCAGCTCGGCTACTCATGTTTCTACATCCATGCCAAGATGAGACAGGTAGAGTCAAGGTTCTGCCTGTTAAGCTCATTTACCGTCTTTATTGCCAAGTGGGTTCCTAAATGTTACGTGGAACCTGGACTTTAAACTTGCATTTGGCTGCTAAGACGTGTATGAACACCATGATCATTTCTCATGGCCGTTGACAGGAAACGGGAAAAGAGCTTCCACCAGCATACAGTTTTTAAGGAAATACTGCCTTCTAAGCTGTGAAAACTTGATTTCTCAGAATCAAGTTTATTGGCCATGTCGGTTTGTTTGCACACACATGGAATATGACTCCGGTTTCGTGGCTCTCACAGTGTACTTGACATAGAATAACAACACAACACAACTCCTTCCCCACTCAGGTATTTTGTCAGTGTAAGTAGAGCTCGTTGATATATTGAACATTTATTTAAGATATATTCATGGTGATTTTGTTGGAGTTATAAGACAATATTGTGATGATCTTAATGGCTTTTTATGTGGCCACTTTAGTTTCCTGAAGACAATGCCGGTTGTAGTAGACTCGTGACCCCCTCCCCCCCCAAACAAAAGTGTTGGTAAGAATATTGAACTCACATCGCATAGCCACTGGCCTGACCTCCGTCTTGTCAAGCTCAATTGAGGGTTTGGTCCATTGTCTTAAGAGAATGTGAATAACAATGCTTTGCAGCGTTATTATTCTAGTAAGAGAATGTGAATAATACTATTTAGCCCATCTGTAAACCAGGAAGGAAGTTTTCACATTTAAATTGTCTGCTGGTGAAGTTGGCAGTGGACACAATTCAGCAGCGGTTCAGACACTCAGAATGGCTCATTATTATGGGTGGAGTTTTATCCCTACTGCATGTTCCCCAAAACCACATATTCAAGTTCGAGAAAATTTGCCAGAAAATCTTTATATTTTTGTTTATTTTTTATGCCATTTAGCCAGTATGCATTATGTGTTTACCTCTAAGTGTATCTGATTGCATTTAATAAAGGCTAAGACAAAATTATGCGTTTGTAGCAAAAACATTCTTAAGCCATTTCAGAGAATGCCAAGCCCTAGACCAAATGTGACATCGGATAACAAAAGGCACCTGTATCATCCTGCAAAAAAAGGTGCTTTTTGAATCAGTTTGCCATTTCATGTAAAGCCTGACAGGGATGGAACTACCATTTCACATCAGAGACCGTAATGTAACCACCATGCCTTTTCTTAATGGTTAAGAATGTGGCTCATTGACAGTCACATACGCTGGCATTAAATTCAGAGGTGACGTGTTGCCACACTGCCAAATTGTGCATGCTGTTTTTCAACCTTTTTTGTAATTGGTGTGCTTCTGCCTAAATGTTCTGTTACCCCTTTGTCATGTCAAAGACCTAACTAATTTCTTGTGACTTGTAAGTCTTGATTTTATTTTGAATTGTGCATGCTAAATTCTGTAGCCCTATTATGTCGTCAAGGCTTTTTTTGTTTTTTGATTTTATGACTTTATTTTTTAAGTTTTGTCTTTTTCTTCTTGCGTGCTTGTTTTGTTGTGAGTTTATTTTAGGGAGCCAAGTAACATCTGGCCAGCGACTATAGCTGAAAACTTTGCTTTTGGCCAACTGAGGCACTCTTAACAGTAATGCTAGTTAATATGCACTTGCCCTATCAGATAAATCGCAAATGAATAAAATATTTCCTTGCAGGAGCATCGCAACCGTGTGTTCCATGACTTTAGGAATGGCCTGTGCCGGAATCTTGTCTGCACTGGTAAGTGATAGAGCCGGATGCCGGTTTATCAGTTGGGTTTTCTTACAAAAGTGTTAAGACATGAGTTGAAAGAGGTGATTCTAAAATTTTAGAAGAACGGAGAGGTGTTACAAGGCATGATACTACTCGTAGAACTTTTAAAAAGCATTCTTAAGAATGCAGTGTTCAGTAAATCTCAAATTTGAATCATCTGCCAAGTAATACTGGTGTTGAAGAGCAGCTAAACAGATGTCGCAAAATGACTTGTCGCGGGGGTAGAAAAGCTTATGGCCTATGCAGTCTGTTAGATGGTTACGATTTCCTTTTGTGAGCTTTTTAACTGGATAATTTGTCATTTACGTTTGGATAATACACTAAAATCTTTGTAGCATTACCCAATTGTGAGCCCACTAAAAAAAAAAAAAAAAAACATCAATTTGTGAGAAAAATCCTCCAAAATCCCTTTCAAGTGAACTCTATGCATCATTTTTGGGTAGTAGCACGTTAATTTTTTTGGAAAGTTAAATGAAAGCGCCACTATTTTTTTTTTTTTATCTAGGTCATGTTTCCCATTTTTAGGAATCAAATCAAGCAATGGGTTGCAGAATCTTTTAAACTGATTCTGCATTGAGCAAGTTAGCGTCAGTCAACTGCTGAGGACCAAACTGTCATGTAATCCCTGGGGGCAATGGTGCTTGCCAAATAACATCCATTAAGAGATCCTTTTATTTACATAGACTCACTGTTTTTGGATGTGTCTAATGCACCGTTATGAAGACATTCGCAGTACAGTTAGTCAGCGCCGTGATTGACCTTTATTTTGCATTTTTTTCTGTGCAATTCCCTCCAACTGATGCTTCTGCTGTTGTCTTCCTGCAACAACTTGCTCTTCACACGATTACAGAGCAAGACTTCTGCTGTTTGTTAGAACTGGATTAATATCTGTATAGGTCTAAATTCAAGATTGATATCCTGACGAGAATTGGATTAATATCTATATAAATTCATGATTTATATCCTGGCTAACGCTCTTGAGACTCCTTTTATACATTTTGAGCTTGTTATTGGCAAATAAGAGCTCTTTTAGTGGGTATTATTTGGTGAGTATAATTTTCCAGAACGATTACATTGCAGCTTGCGCAATACTGAATCAATTTAAGTTTCTGATTCCCATTTAAGGATTAAAGTTAAAAATTACCAGAAATTTCATTTAATAATTTTCCAACAATTTCTTTTAATAATTCAGAACTGTGGGATGCAACCATCTGTTTTGCCCTTTTAGTGACATTTATGACAAGTTTACCCACTTGCATTCTATCAATGATGTAGCAATCAAAACGTTTTCTGCAGCTTGTTTAAAGGTATAGTATGACATTTCTGCCTGAATTGAAATAGACATGCAATTTAGTGACTCCTCCAGGGGCTTCACCCAAACAACAAAAACACTTAGCTGGCCCAGCTCCTGTGCCCTCACCCTCCTACAAATTAAAAAAAAAGGGATGGTGGGAGACACGACTTCTGTCTTATTTCAATCATTTATCATTCAGCAAACCCCACTGATATTTAAGTTACGCTTCACAAAAGTGTAATTGCTACACATTGAACCTTTTTTCTCATATTTCTCCTGCAAGGACATTCTAGCCATATCTATTAATTCTGACAGCGATAATTTTGTTAACAGGGTTAACATTGTCAAATTCGGTAACTTTTGCAACTAATATTACACACAGAAGGTGCTTAATTTGTGACGCATATGTCAGAACTAAAGCTACAGTCCTGAAAATTGTTTTTTATTTTATGTTTTGCTTAATTTGTTGACTCTTGTTAAATACCAGTAAATGCATCCCTTTTGACTGTAAATCTAGGACATCAATTGGAGATGAGGGTTACCATGGCTGCTTCAGTGCTGTTATGTCAGCACCTTCCTCACTGCTGAACTAAAATCTTGGTTGAACATTGGTTTAAGCCATTGATGTTGTAGTGTTTGAGGGTCTAATACGAGCTTAGTCTGCCATAACTCCTTGTCAGCTACGACACCATGACTCCTCCAGAGTCACCACTACTTGCTGTCATCTTTCCTATTTGGTTCCCGTGGAGGTGTTAAATGCTGTCCATCATACGTAATTTTAATTTTCCTACCACACAGTGAACTTGGAAAAAATGAACTTCAAAGATAATCATGATTCAGATATTAATCGATTAGCTAGTATCACAAATGGTGATACAAATTATCAAAAAGGAGGATGTGCACCTATATCTTCCGGAATGTAGATGAAAGTGATGTGCTATCTGACAATGGGAAGTTCAAATGTATTAAAATGCGGTTGTAGAGGGGGCATAGATGACTAACATATAAAAATAAGCAAATTATGTTAAACAACGGTTCATTGTAACAGTCTGAAATTTGCCTAGACATTTGGGTTGATAAACAAGACACTGCATGGTGGTCCAGTGGTTAGCACTATTGCCTCACAGCAAGAAGGTCCTGGGTTTGAACCCCAGGCCGTCCCAGGTCCTTTCTGTGTGGAGTTTGCATGTTCTCCTCATGTCAGCGTGGGTTTCCTCCAGGTGCTCCGGTTTCCTCCCACCATCAAAAAGGATATGCATGTTAGGGTTAATACTCCTTCCTGTGCCCCTGACCAAGGCAATGAAAGAAGAACTGGAGTTGGTCCCCAGGAGCTGCACCACAGCTGCCCACTGCCCCTATACAATAGGATGGGTTGAATGCTGAGAAGAAATTCGTTGTAAGAATACGATGACAAAATAAAGTGGCTTTCTTCTTTCTCTTGAAAATCTTGGGCTGTTTTTTGGCTCATAACGGCAATCAGTTAAAATCTTTAAATTGGTTCAGAGATCACTTGCTCGGTGGGTAGTGTGAAGAAGCCAAAAACGGGCAAATGAAGGCCTGTAATACACTTAGTAGTTGTCAGTAATTTGCTAAAGATTCTGGCTAATGAAAGTGGAGTTGAGTCCTCCCACCAAGAGGGATGACTGCCCTCTCAGATTGTGACCTAAACCCAAGGCTCAGCGTTTTCGTTTTTTATTTTTCCAAAGCCATCCAGCATGCCGAATTTCACCACAAGAGGACACTGTTACATAACCTCACACGAAAAGGAACAACTTTTGGATCCATGGAAACATAAAATCCGGGTGAAAGTCAGTTTAAAAATTGGGTATTTTTCGGTGAAATTCGGTAAAAACCGAAAATGCTGAGCCTTGCCTAAACCTTAACCACATCAAACCAATGCCTAATCTTCACCAGGAGGAGGGGTGATTTGGAGATGTCCTATCTCATCTTGAAACACTTGTGGTTAGGGATCCTGGTGGGAGGAGATGTAGGTGTCAGGGTCCTCTGCCAAACTCTTGAGAAATGGGTTCCAAGTTGTTGAAGTTGGATGAAGGTTTTCACATGTAGTGATGTCAAAGGATCACACCAGTCATTAGTATTGTAAGCAAGCAGTCGGTATCCACAGCTAGAGCTGGGTGATATATTGCTATAGCCTAATCTTTTATGATGAGACTACATATTTTCTGAGATTGTAATATGGTGATATAGATTTAGGCTGCTATAGGTAATTTGCTATAGACTGAAGTTTCTTGACTGGTTCGTTTGCAACAGTTTTGAATTCTAAATGATACCTAGAATGTTGTAAAATAGCTTAGCCTTGAACATTTTGGTGGAAAAATGTTAACATGCAGCAATATTTTTCATTTTCTTAATAGTATTTGAGATATTATCTTTTACATTTTTTAATTCATGTATCTTTGTCTTTGTACCATTTCATCTCGAAGTGGAATTTTTTTTTAAATTTTTTTTGGGTAGGAGCGCTTCCTAGACTCAAATAATTTTTTTGAGGTGATCTTTGGCTCGGGATATATGTAGACATTAAAATCACAAGAAGACTCCAAGGCACTCGCTTTAAAAAATTAAAGTGCGTTGGAGTTTTTTTTTATAGGTCTTACATGACCATGCCATGACATTAAAGGCTTTTTGTTTTTTTTTGTTCGTGATATGTGGAGTGTCTGTTGTTGTCCATGTATGTATTGTGCTGCAGAGTTTAATGTGTACTAAAAACAAATTCCACTGGCCTTGGTCGTGTGGCAAATAAAACAATCTCATCTAATCTAATCTTTAAAGGTGCCTTGGAGTCTTCTAGTGGAAAAGAGTTTTTCAATTTGCATAAAATGTTCTTTATGGTCATTAAAGGTTGAAATTAAATGTTATATTTTACTTTAAAAGTCCCAAAACATGATTTGGAATTTCTTGTACTTTTGCTGTATTAACGACTAGACAGAGGACAGTATCTTAATGAATAAGTTCATATCGTCCAGTGCTACCCACCACTAGCAATTGAAGACAAAAAAGTGAACATTTTCAGGTGCTAAACATTTTGCCTTTGAAGAAATACCAGTTGAATTTCTTTTTTGTTCTTCTCCCCCACCCAGACCTCTTCACGAGAGGAATTGACATTCAAGCTGTGAATGTTGTGATCAACTTTGATTTTCCCAAGCTGGGAGAAACTTACCTTCATCGTATCGGTAGATCTGGTAAGAGCCCAAATAATGAATTGATTTTGGACTCCTTTAGGTTCTTTGCTGGTACAGCAGTGTCATTAATAGTGCAGTGTAGGTTAAAGTCAGTGCTTGCATTTCCCCTTCCTGCACAGGCCGTTTTGGACACTTGGGTCTTGCCATCAACCTGATCACATATGACGACCGCTTCAACCTGAAGGGTATTGAGGAGCAGCTTGGAACAGAGATTAAGCCAATCCCAGGCATCATCGACAAGAGCTTATATGTGGCAGAGTACCACAGTGAGAGTGGGGAAGAGGTCAAGCTGTGAGCAGGTCAGAATATAAACGTTGAGCACTTACATACACACTTAGTAATCTCAGAAGTCATGACACTCACTGGGTGAGATGCAAAAGAAGCAAAGCTCATTTCATATGTCATGGTAAATAACAAAACCAACAGGCAAAATGTGCAACTGGATTTTTTTCACCTTTCATTTCTTTATTTACACATATTTAAAAAAAAATCAAAGATGCAATATATAATTTGAAAGAAAATGTGAAGAATTGCCTAAAAACCCTCCAGGGGCTTGAAAAGGGTCATTCTCCAGGCAGCATACTACAGGAAGCAATTACAGCAATGTGGTATGCATAGTTTGTATGCATCTGTCAGTACTTCCAGACACGGCATGTTTGATGTGAATAACAAGGCTCTTATTGATGCTGTGATAAGATTCAGCATTGATCACATTTACCAAAATTGGGTTTAAAAATTTGAGATTTTAAAGTCGTACACAGGTTCACCGTGTGCCCACAGCAACCCTAACTTGGTCTCTGATCAAGGTCACGTAAAGTTTTATTCTAGTATAAACACTGTTCCTTAATACCACCAGTTGGTTCGTTGGGGGTCGCACATAGATGCCATAGGCGAAGTCTTTCTAAGTTGAGTTAAAAACACTTGCCCAACATAATTTTCCCACAACCAACTGCACTTTTACATGATTATCTCGATACCCCAAGCCTTAAAAGTGGGGTAGGTAGCTTGGTAGACTTGGGTAATTTTCACAGAACACCCCTTAAAGAATTCACTCCCCCTTTTGCTCTGCTTTCTCCTTTCTTTCTGTAACCCTTGCCTCCAAACCAGGTTCATGCCCATGCCTGAGTTTGCTGTCGTAACTGACAAAACTTGTATTGTTACTGATCTTTGCATGTAAAAATAAATAAATTGGGATAAGTCTTAGTAACACCAACATTAGGGGTGGGCGATATGACCCAGATCTTGTATCACCGTATATGTAATCACAGTGACGGTATATGTCACAATACAGTAATTGTTCTGTAAATTCAATGAAATGGTGTAAAATAACCATACCATACTTAATCCCATGTCCACGCGACAGAAGTTGAACCCCTTTTCATGAGGTTCTTAACTTGTACTCAGTTGTCGCTGACTAATAACTGGTTTCTTTCTCTGCGTTGTGTAGTTGAGATGCATACACCGGAGTTGGAGGTCTGTGGGGGTTATTTTTGTTCAGCGTAAAAGTAAAACATCTTGTCCTCTGCATCTCTCCATACAGCTCCAAGCATATGTGCTCACTCAAAGTATAAAAACATATAAAATGTAAGCATATATAGTAAACACAAAACCAGTATAAAATACAATGAATACACAGTATAAAACAGCATCCAAAATATAGTAAAACAAAAGGTGGAATGAAAATGGTATAGAACACATCCTAGTACAAATCATTAAATTATTTTGCCCACGTCAAACCATTTTCTTGTATAGTGCAAAAATATACGAACATAGGCTAAAATAAATACTTCAAACCAGCATACCTTCAAAGTAACAAGAAAACAACACAGACATCAGTCACGTATCTTGTCCTCTGCATCTCTCCATACTACAAAAAATAATACAAAACGTCACACGGATCACTACAAAACATCGCATCAAAATCCAACCATTTTCAT
>NC_079217.1:1933380-2075880 GCF_029633865.1 Lampris incognitus
ACAAAAGCTTGTGGTATTATGCAAGCTTCATTCTTTTTTGACATTAAGCGCTTCTGACCCCTTATTTGGTCAGCTTGAGCCTTTCTACAAATTCAAGAAACCCCTTGACACCAAAATGGTGAGATGCTTTTATTTTTGACTTGGTTTGAGCCAACAAGAAGTAATCCAAATTTTATTTATTGACCTGTTTTAAGACCACCACCTTTTTGCAAGGCGAGAATAGCCTGTATTTCTCACTGAATTTCTTGTTGGTTAAAACTGTGATCCCTGTTCTCTAAAATCTGTCCCCTAATACTTACATTTTTCTCATTAGGATGTTTTTGTGGGTGGGTGGGAGTTAAACTTTTAAAAGGTAAGAAATGTTAACAGATTAGAGAACAGGGGTCAAATCACAGGCACTTGGCGGCTGTCTGTTATCAGGCCACTGGTAGTCGTAGCCACAGCTGAAGTTTTTGGTGGTGAAATTAATTATCCCTCAGGATATATATTTCTTTTGTTTACGCTGCATTTGATGGCGTTTCGCTACGCTCCCAGTGGCTCGGGCTTTGAATTATCTTTAAGATTGAGACGAGAGTATCTCACCGTAGATTTGATCTACCTAATTGGATGGTTTGTACACATATCTAAATTGTCTCACTCTTGAAGGTTTTTCTGTTGCTAAATTTAAAGGGTTGGGGAAAATAACTTGCTGCCCTGATGCAGATATTAATCTCCTTGATAGTTTTAATTGCAGCACACAGCTCAGCTGGTGTGTAAACTCTGGCTTGTTCCATTGCTTGCCAATCAAGGAAGATTTGAGAGTAGTTCTTTTGGAATTCCTCTCACAATTGATGCATCGGAAAAAATTCCATGGGGAGGGGCAATAACATGTTCCAAAGATCTAAAAGATAAGTGTTGGGTATGAAAAATTTTGAGAAATTTGCCCTTAGGTTTTTGCTTCAAATCTGCTCCGTCAGGGTTCACTTTGTTGAAAATCATGGCGTCAATTTTAACTGAAGCATCTAAAGCCTTGAAAATTCGGCCTTTATTCATAATTGGCAATTTCTTTCAGTGAAGCGAGATATAATGGACTTTCAAAAAAATATCTGTTCTTATTGGAAGTGATTTGAAGAAGTTTTTGTTGACAATAAAGCTCACTGAAATTTCCTGTGTCTAATTAATTTGGTCTTGAATTTGTTATCCAGTTGAAAAATGAGTCCTAATATAATGGAGAAGAGCTGCCTCAAATTGTCCACTAGGTGGAAGTGTTGTGCTGTGGTTTCGTTACATAGCCTGGTGTTTTGTGAACTATAACCTAGAGTTAATCGAATACCCCCCCCCCTCAAGGCTTGTACAGTATTGTCATGTGGCAGGTTTTCAGTCAGAGATTAATTACTTGATATTGTGTTTGTTCATGGTGCTTTTCCACCATGTGACAGGTAAGACTTAGAGCCAATAATATGACTCAGATTTATATATATATGAAGCAGGACTTGTTGAAAGTTGTTGGTGGACAATTTAAAAATCATTTATTTCACAGTATGGAAAGAACGTTAGTTTGAGCAGGTTTTCTCTGATGGGTTAAATGGATGTAAAGAAAACCCTTCCCTGGTATAGGTGTCCATTAAACGTTTAAGAACGAGATTCTAGAAGCTAGGACAGAACGTGGCTGGTTCCAAATGTAATGGCTGACCTAAGGAATGTTTGTGTGAAGAGATTTTAACTTGAGCAACCTCGTTTTTAAGATGCTTTGGCAGGTTACTGGGCTCTGAACTGAATTTAAAGTGCACCCTCCATACAGGCCCAGTGGTGGTTTACCATGATGGTGTTCTTACCTTGCATCAGTTCAGTTTACTTCAGACCTTCGCTCGAAAGTTGGTTGTTCCCAGCTTTCTTGTAATGTTCAACTAATTTGTGCCTTTTGTAACTCACTTTTTATTGGTCTGGATTCTGCATCGCAGCGTTGGCCGGAAGTCTGGCGTGACGAATTCGTCGTCCATCTAGCTAATGATCTGATTGGTCGCGAACCATTCGATTCCGACTCGGCCAGCTCTATTATTTCCGGGCAGAGCCGGAAGTGGTAAGGACAACTGACGACAATGGCCGAAGCAGTGGCGTTTTTCACTCGGTCTCTTCAAGATCTACCCAAACTCACGGTTAACGACGTTAGTCGCATTATCCAAGAAACCTGTCGTACACCAGGTACTAAAAAGGAGAGGGGCTTCAAACTTTACGTTTCATGCTACCATCCACAATTACCAAGGTAAGATCCGGACGTGTAACGTTAGCACCTAGCATGGTTTTGTACTAGCCAATGCTAGCGTAGTGATAAGTTACTGCTAACGTTATGTTCCTATGTGCCAGTCACTGTTAGTTTTCCTGACGTCGTTGTCAATCCCAGAACCATCCAGTAGGGCTGAGTGCTCCAGATGTGTGAGGGGAAGCCCAAAGCCTCCCAGTTGGAGCGGAGGGGAAGTCGTCCTGCAGGTCAGTGCAGAGTGCAGACTGGTTCATGAGACCGGTCCCTGTTCGTCAGAGCAATAAAGTTTGTATGAATCACCACAAATGTGAATCAAATAGTGTTGAAGGCTATGTTGAATATATATCGTGTTGTTGTGAATGTGGCCTGTTTACACAACTACGTTATAAATAAAAACACTGGCGAAGGAAACTAAGGTTTCTGGTGCTTTACTCGTAGCCACGCAACGTAACATAACCGAACAATCCGCGCCTATTAGCGCATGCAACGTGTTGCAACAGAAAGTAGTCCGTTATTATACTGTAGGCTGTGTGCTACACTCCTCCCTTTTTATTTAACTACACTACTCAAAAAAATAAAGGGAACACATAAGCAATGCAATGTAGCTCCAAGTCAATCACACTTTTGAGATATCAACCTGTCCAGTTAGGAAGCAACACTGATTTGTGAATCAATTTCACCTTTTGGTAAATTGTCTAATTTCCACCAGGTGGAAATTAGACAATTTGCAAGACAACCCCTATAACAGGAATGGATTTGCAGGTGGTGGCCACAGACCATTTGCCTGTCCTCATCTTTTTTGGCCGATCTTTGGTTAGTTTTTCATTTTGCTAGTGCCCTCACCACTAGAGGTGGCATGAGGCGGTATCTGCAACCTACAGAAGTTGCTCAGGTAGTGCAGCTCATCCAGGATGGCACATCAATGCGTGCTGTGGCAAGAAGATTTGATGCGTCTCCCAGCACAGTGTCCAGAGCATGGAGGAGGTACCAGGAGACAGGCCAGTACACCAGGAGACGTGGAGGGGGCCGCAGGAGGACAACAAACCCGCAGCAGGACCGCTATCTGGTCCTTTGTGCAAGGAGGAACAGGAGGAGCACTGCCGGAGCCCTACAAAACAACCTTCAACAGGCCACTAATGTGCAGGTTTCTGCTCAAACAGTGAGAAACAGAATGCATGAGGATGGTATGAGGGCCCGACGTCCACAATTGGGGCCTGTGCTCACAGCCCAACACCGTGCAGCCCGATTGACCTTTGCCAGAGAACATCTTGGTTGGCAGATTCGCCATTGGCGCCCTGTGCTCTTCACAGATGAGAGCAGGTTCACACTGAACACATGTGACAGACGTGAGAGAGTCTGGAGACGCTGTGGAGAACGTTCTGCTGCCTGCAACATCCTCCAGCATGACCGGTTTGGCGGTGGGTCAGTGATGGTCTGGGGAGGCATATCCTTGGAGGGCCGCACAGACCTCTACGTGCTAGCCAGAGGTACCATGACTGCCATTAGGTACCGGGATGAGATCCTCAGACCCCTTGTCAGACCATATGCTGGTGCAGTGGGCCCTGGGTTCCTGCTCATGCATGACAATGCTCGTCCTCATGTGGCCAGAGTGTGTCAGCAGTTCCTGTATGTCGAGGGCATTGATGCAATGGACTGGCCTGCACGTTCCCCAGACCTGAATCCAATCGAGCACCTCTGGGACATCATGTCTCGTACCATCCGCCAACACGATGTCGCACCACAGACTGTCCAGGAGTTGACCGATGCCCTGATCCAGGTCTGGGAGGAGATCCCTCAGGAGACCATCCGTCGTCTCATCAGGAGCATGCCCAGACGTTGTAGGGAGTGCATACAGGCACGTGGAGGCCACACACACTACTGAGCCTCATTTTGAATCGTCTTGAAGAATTTCCACAGAAGTTGGATCAGCCTATGTTCTCATTTTCCACTTTGATTTTGAGTATGATTCTGAATCCAGACCTTAATGGGCTAATGATTTTGATTTCCATTGATCATCCTTAGGTTATTTTGCTCTAAACACATTCCTCTGTCTAATAAATAAAGATTTTCAGCTGAAATATTTCATTCATCGAGGTCTATATTGTGTTTTTAGGTGTTACCTTTATTTTTTTGAGCAGTATAGTACAGCAACTCTCTTTTTCTTATGGGGCCCTGTACTAACAAAAAAAAAAAACCCAAACAAAATATTTTACCCCTAACATACAATTACCAACTTAATAATAAGACCCATTTAGAACTCAAGTCTCTGGTGAGGTCTTGTGTGCCTGTCCGGGTAACATCTGTCCTGAGACGTTTGTTTGGGGGAATGAGTTTCTACAGGTACATCAGCTGGATTAACAGCAGTGATGACAGTCTTATCTGTACATGAGTCTGATGTGGTCGAATCAGGAGTGTGTGTTTCTGTCATGTGAGTCCGGGCAAGGTGTTGTGTTTCTCACATGAACATCCAGGATTTGTACTTGTACTTGTATTTGTACTATTGTACTTGGCTGCCGCTTTTCAGTCCAGTAATCACGTGCAAGGACTGACTGTCCCACACTGAAGCTCCGTGTTGATTTAGCATTCAAGTGTTTGAACTGTCTGTTCTCCACATTACGCCGTACATCTGGTTTGAGAAGATCAATGCGGGACCTCAGGTTCCCGTTCAGGAACATCATTGCTGGAGTCTGATTTGTAGTTACATGTACTGCATTATGATAGGCAAGGAGGAAGTTGTCTATCTTGTGTTGCAGTGGTTGATTTTCACTGTCCATAGCATTAATGTCTTTCTTGAATGTCTGCACAAATCTCTCTGCCAAGCTGTTTGTGGATGGATGGTAAGGGGCAGAAGTAAAGTGCTTAATTGCATTGTTCTTCACAAAACTTGGGAATTCTTCAGAGACAAATTGTCGTCTGTTGTCTGTGCACATTTGTTCTGGTATGCCGTTCCTGGCGAACATGGTCCTCAGAACTGTAATGGTCTTTTCTGATGTGGTTGTCTTCATTTTGATGACCTCTGGCCATTTGGGATGTGCATCGACGGCAATTAAAAAGATGGGAGTCCATGAATGGTCCTGCAAAATCGATGTGTATTCGTTGCCATGGTGATGAGGGCCATTCCCATGGATGGAGAGGGGCTTGCGGTGGTGTGTTCTGGATCGTTTGACATCCAGAGCAGTTCTTGGTCAAGTCCTCAATCTGTTTATCGATTCCTGGCCACCAAACATAGCCACGGGCAAGGCTCTTCATTTTCCTGGTACCCAGGTGCCCCTTGTACAGTTCCTCCAGTACTCTGGTGCGTAGCTTGGATCACAACTCGTGAACCACACATTAGTGTTCCCGACACACTAACAACTGCTCCTTCCTCGCTAAGAAAGCTGGAAACACTGTGTTACCATGCGCTGGCCATCCCTTTACCGTGATGTCATACACTTTTGACAACATATGGTCATTGCGTGTTTCTCTTAGAATGAGGCTGTTTGTCATTGATAATTGTTCAACTGTTGTTGTTTGAAATACCTCTGCTGAATCCATTTTTGTAGTTATCTCTGAAGTCAGCAGTGGTAAACGTGACAAATCATCTGCATTGCCATGTTGCTTGGTCCCCTTGTGTTCAATGTCGTACATGTGACCTCCTAAGAAAAGAGACCATTGCTGCAGCCTTTGTGCTGACATCACTGGAACGCCTTTCCTTGGGTTGAAGATTGATATGAGAGGCTGATGGTCAGTGAACAGGGTAAACTTTTGACCATACAGGTAGTGATTGAATTTCTTGACTCCCCACACAAGGCTTAGGGCCTCTCTGTCCATCTGTGCGTAGTTGCGTTCAGCTGAAGTTAGCATTCTTGAGGCAAAGGCTATTGGTCTTTCTGAGCCATCTGGAAATTTGTGCGACAACACAGCTCCAATCCCATGGGGTGAGGCATCACAGGCCAGTCAGATTGGTAAAGATGGGTCAAAATGTGCGAGCAAGCACCCCTTCCGAAGTTATGAGCCTTTTAGTTTCTAGAAATG
The DNA here is from genome assembly GCF_029633865.1 of Lampris incognitus. NCBI lineage: Eukaryota > Metazoa > Chordata > Actinopteri > Lampriformes > Lampridae > Lampris > Lampris incognitus. Next base: position 1,939,634 of record NC_079217.1, read on the forward strand.
CCTTCTCACAGCTCTTAGACAGGCCCTGTCTGTAACAGTGCATTTAGTGGATGTAGGACTGTGGATAGGTTAGGCAAGAACTTGTGGTAATAGTTCACCTGTCCAATATATGCTGTCAGCTGAGACACATTTTTAGGTGGAGGTGCCTTAAGCACAGCTTCTATCTTGTCTTCAGACATGTGTAAGCCATCCTTGTTGATCACATGTCCACAGTATGAGATTTCCTTTTTGAAAAACTCGAATTTCTGTCGATTAGCTTTGAGCCCGTATTCTCGTAACCTGGTGAGAACTTGTTTGAGGTTAGAAAGATGTTTGTTGTCATCTGTGGCAGCGATGATGGTGTCATCCAGGAAACACCGAGTCCCTGGTATCCCCCGCAGGACCTGGTCCATTGCCCTTTGCCAGGTTGCAGGAGCTGCTGCTATCCCAAACATCAATCTGTTGTACTGGTAAAGTGTTCTGTGTGTATTAATTGTCAGGTATTTCTTGGATGCATCATCGATTTCCATTTGGAGATAAGCTTGGGCCAAATAGATTTTTGTGAAACGTCCCCCCCCGCCCCTGACAGGGAAGCAAAAATATCCTCAATACGAGGTAGAGGATACTGTATTGTGTGGAGAACTGGGTTTAACAGTTACTTTAAAGTCTCCACATAGGCGCACCTTGCTTGGTTTTCCTGGTTTTGTGCTGGACAATTTCTTCATCACTGGGACAATAGGTGTGGCCCATTCACTCCAACCCACCTTTGACAGGACCCCAGTCTGCTCCAGATTTTCTAGCTCTGTTTCTACTAAAGGACGGATTGCTTATGCACTGTTCTGGCTTTGTGAAATCTTGGGACATGCATTTTCCTCAACCTCAATCTTTGCCTTCATACCCTGAAGTGTTCCTATTCCTTTCATGAACACTTCCTCAGAGTCAGCGAGTATTTGTGACAGTCTCTCAGGTGTGGACTTGCTGCCCTCCTTAGCTGAAACAAATAGTGCCTTGATGATGTGCCAGTCCAACTGGATTTTCCTGAGCCATTCACGTTCTAGCAGTGGTGGTCCCCCGTTTTTCAGTACATAAAGGTTTAGCTGCTGTGATTTGTCTCTGTAGGTCACTGTCACTTTAATTTTACCTGTAGGACGCGCTCTCTGGCCTGTGTAAGTCTTTAAAAGTAGTTTAGTTTGTTTCAGAGGTACGTGTGAAAACAGTTGTTTGTAGTCTTGTGCAGAGATTACTGTTAAAGCTGAGCTTGTGTCCAACTCCATTTTTAGGCTCACGCCTGCCACTTGTGCAGTGATCCATATTACTCTTCGATCATCTGTCTCTTTCACGCTTTGAAGTTGCAGACAAGACAATTCACTTTTGTCTGAGTCATTTTCATCAGAACTGCTTTCTTTCATTTTGTGTAAATTGTTGTAGTGTAGAGGAGCTTTCCTTTCTGGGGTTTCTTGTTTTTTGTCGTTTTTCTGCTGTTTACTAGCTTTGCATACACTTGCAATGTGGCCCTGTTTGCCACAATTTCTGCATTCTTTGTCTTTAAACCAACAATCATCAGGGTCATGTGACATGTTCCCACAACGGTAACATTCCTCCCCTTCATTTCTGTCCAGTGACATTTTATTTGTAGTATATTCCAAAGATTTTTGTTGTATCTCTGAAGCACCCCTGTGCTGCTGTTTCCATTGATATTGCCATGTTCAGAGCTTTCACAAATGTGAGGTCTTTTTCACACAGGAGCTTCTTCTGTGTGGTTTCACAGTGCATGCCTCACACTAGCCTGTCCCTCAATGCATCCGGTAGACCTGCTCCACATTGGCAATGTTCTGATAATTTGCACAATTCAGCACAATATCCGGAAATGCTTTAATTTTTGCTCTGATTCCTTTTGTGAAATTTAAAGCTTTCAGCAATGACCAGTGGTTTGGGGTTTAAATGCTGTTGAAGAGTGTCTGCTATTTGCTTGAACGTTTTGTCAGCTGGCTTTTCAGGGGTTAACAAGCTCCGCAGCAGCCCGTATGATTTTGCTCCCATAACAGTGAGTAAGACACTGGCTTTCTTTACATCATTAACACCATTAGCGTCACAAAATAACTCCTCTTTCAATGTATGTTGCCCAGTCTTCAATGCCACTATCAAACGCTGTAATGGTTCCAATCATCGCCATCTTTGCTACGTTAATTTAGCCCCATTTTTCCTTGTTTTTCTTTCAGCTCCTTGCAAGTCACTGCACATTTCACTTGACTCATGTGGGCTTTTGCTAGCACAGCGAGGGCACTCCATCCAGATGTGTGTGTTGCTCCTTTCTATCTCTCGTTTCCTCCGAGTGTCGTTATCAACTGAAACACGGCGTTCCGATATGATGTAGGTCCACAATTCTCATCACCAACTTGTTGTGTATGTGGCCTATTTACACAACTACATTATAAATAAATAACACTGTAGAAGGGAACTAAGTTTTCTGGTTCTTTACTCGTAGCCATGCAATGTAACAGAACATAACAGAACAGAACAATCTGCGCCTAATAGCGCATGCAACGTGTTACTAGTCCCTTATTATACTGTAGACTTTCCGCTACACGTATGATACCCCATAAATAACCCTAATGTGTAAAAATGTGTAAAAGTAATGGGATTAACAGAAACTGTATTGTGTTCTGAGTTCTGTCACTTCTTTTACACACGTTCTGTGTTCCCTATTATTTTAAATGAGTAAAGTCAGATTTGGGGATGAGTTGTTGCCTCAAGTGACGGAGTTCAAGTATCTCGGGGTCTTGTTCACGAGTGAGGGTAGGATGGAGCGGGAGATTGACAGGCGGATTAATGCAGCATCAGCAGTAATGCGGACGTTGCACCAGACCATTGCGGTGAAGAGGGAGCTGAGCCGGAAGGCAAAGCTCTCAATTTACCAGGCAATCTTCGTTCCAACGATCTTGAGCTTTGGGTAGTGACCGAAAGGGTGAGATGGCGGATACAAGCTCCTGAAATGAGTTTCTTCCGTAGGGTGTCTGGGCTCAGCCTTAGAGATAGGGTGAGGAGCTCGGACATCCGGAGGGAGCTCAGAGTAGAGCCGCTGCTCCTTCGCGTCGAAAGGAGCCAGTAGAGGTGGTTCGGGCATCTCATCAGGATGTCTCCTGAGCGCCTTCCTTTGGAGGTTTTCCGGGTACAGCCAACTGGGAGGAGACCCCGGGGTAGACCCAGAACTCACTGAAGGGACTACATGTCCAATCTGGCCTGGGAACGCATTGGGATCCCCCAGGAGGAGCTGGGGGGCGTTGCTGGGGAGAGGGACGTCTGGAGTGCCCTACTTAACTTGCTGCCACCGCGACCCGACCCCGGAGAAGCGGCTGATGATCAGATGAGATGAAGTGAGATTAGTAATGATTTGGCTACAAGTTTTGATTTACATACGAGTGCATATCAACTGTAGTTTTTTTTTTCCTCATTCATACATCATTCATGTTTTCTCACTGTACTCATGTATTCGCCTTTATAGCAAAAGTTCACTAATTTATTGTTTATAAAAGAATGTTTTAATGTCTAACTGCACTTGCAGCAAGTACAGTATGTATTATAACAGATATGATGTGTATTTTCACAGATTGTACTTAGGGATTCCCATCCTGTGCAGCTACATAGCTGCCAGTGGGCCTGTGTGGCAGGTACAGCTTTATGCAACCACGTGGCAGCACTTCTTTACCAGACTGCACATTATTCCCAGCTGAAGATCACCTCTGTTCCCCAACACACAGCTGCACGGACACCGAACACCAAGAACCATGGTAACTAACTCTCTTAACATGGTACTTTTATTTTATTTATGGATATTTGTTTATGTTTATTGAAAACTTGCTGAAATTAAATGCCCAAATGTTTCGCGTTATGTGGACTGCCCATACATTAAGATCAGCGAGGGCACACATACACTCAGGAAACCCCATCTGTACTTTTGGCAGATCCAGGGTCAGCTGTGAATTTCTGGACTTGAATGGTGTGCCTTCATGTCTACACACAGGAAGACATGTTCATTCAGAGGATTCCCAGAGACAAATAAATCACAGCCACAATTAAAGAAAAAATTGACAAGTTCCTTTTTTATTTTTATCTCTATTTCCCTGGAGTGGAGAGCTGCTCTGCACGCTGCCTTACTCAGTTCACTTTGTTACAGGAATAGTCAGTGGTAGTGTATATAATGTAGTACTATATGTTTTAAATGTTTATCTGTCATTTTCTGTAGTGCACTAATATTTGTTGTTTAAGTGTACTGAAGTAGCAGATCACACTACATGGTTAGATTAAGTTTGAGTGAAGACAAAAAAAAGGTTATAAATGCAGTTGCAAGGACAATAATTTCCACATATTTTTGGATGTTTGACTGCTGGGATATGCTCCAGCATCCCACGACCCCAATGGCAATAAGCGGCTTGGATAATGGATGGATGATTAGAAAGAGAACTAATTTAAATTGTAATTAGAACTATTCTAATTGTCTGTTAACTCCTCTGCTCCTTCATCTGTTTCGCTCTGTGGATGTCTTGTTTTTCTCTCTGTATTGAGTGTTTTGACAGTGATTGCTGTTATTTGGAGTGCTTTAACTCAGTGAAATAAAGATAAATGATTAGCATTGGAAGGTTGTATCTTGTATTAGCTACAGTAATCGTTATAGAAAGGTAAATGAGCAGAACTGACAGGTGGGTGACCAAAAAAATCTGAGTACCAGTTAAATTGAACAAAGTGAATGTATTTCAGTAAACCAATATTCAATAACTTGAACACTATAAAACAGACTTCATGTAGTGTATACACAAATATTTGCTATTTACATTTTATCCTCAATTTTCACTCACCTCAACATTTTATCCTTTTATCCTCAAGATAATAATTAATATAATAATAATAATTGTGTTATCCTCTTTCAATGTTGTATTATGTAAATTGCGTGAACACAACATCCATTGCACGCTGTCCGTCTTGGGAGAGAGATCCCTCCTCTGGTGCTCTCCCTGAGGTTTCTTCCTATTTTTTCTCCCTGTTAAAGGTTTTTTAGGGAGGTGTTCCTTATCCAATGAGAGGGTCTAAGGACAGGATGCTGTGTTGCTGTTAAGCCCACTGAGGCACATTTGTAATTTGTGATATTGGGCTATACTAATAACATTGATTTGATTTGATAGTATACAACTCATTTCATCATCATTGAACAAAGTGAAATTATTTCAATAAACCAATCTCAAACAACTTTAACATAATAAAACAGATTTCATGTAAGTATACAGATAATTGCCATTTACAGGATTGGCATTTTGTCCTCAAGACAATACACATCCTCTGCTGGACTTTTTTGGGGATGGAGGCAGTGGCATCTTGCCAAATGTCAAACCGCCGCTTTATCACCGTGAGCGTCTGGATTCGTGTCCTCAGCTGGCGGATCTGATCTCCTCCCTGACAGATGTGTTTTCATCCAGAGCTGAGTCGACAACTGCAGGGTCCGGAGTCGAAGCGTCGTCGTGGTCTCCGGGGATTGTTTCAGCCTCCTCGTCCGGTGGGCCGCTCTCTCCTCTCCCAAACCCCCGGTCTTGGAAGTGGGATGGAGAAACTGTTTCAGTCAAACAACGCCGGAACCGCGTCCTTCTTTAACACTCGCCGACCTGTCTCGGACTCTGGCTCACGAACTTTTTTAAAATGCCGGCTAAAAGGGCAGGTATGGTGGCTAATGTTGAAGTTGCCCCTCCGGATAGCGACGATCCCTTTTCACCAGGTTTCTGCATCACAGGGAAACGTGTGAAGACTGAGTGCTTTGTTGTACTGACTGGGGGCTTGGTACCACGGCACACAGCAAGGCTCGGCTGTCGTGCTATCGGTATGTTGAAACTTAAACCTCTTTCTCTGAGACGGCGCCGCCATTTAACATAAATCATGTGAACGGTATGGCTAGCGGAGCGGAAGTGAACAAGCTGGCAGAGATTTTACCGGAACTACGTCAGCACCACTGTGTGCATATAGGCAATTTATTGTTGCTTTGCTTTTTATTCTATGCTTAATCTGTTGTTTGTTGCTGTAGTTGCTTTTTCTGTGTTGTATTTGTTTTACGATGGTAGTGAGACCAGCTATGTTGTATGGTTTGGAGACAGTGGCACTGACAAAAAGAGAGGAGGAGGAGCTGGAGGTGGCAGAGATGAAGATGCTAAGATTTTCATTGGGAGTGATGAAGAAGGACAGGATTAGGAACGAGTAAATTAGAGGGACAGCTCAGGTTGGACGGGTTGGAAACAAAGCAAGAGAGGCAAGATTGAGATGGTTTGGACATGTGTGGAGGAGAGATGCTGGGTATATTGGGAGAAGGATGCAGAATATGGAGCTTTTGACGAGCTGGCATGTAAGGAGTGGAGATGCAGAGATCTCTTTTTAATGGCAACTCCCGTGTCCCAAACTGCACGACCCAGGGAGTGCTCTTTTATTCGCTCACCAAAATGGCAGCCGAACGATGGTTTCCCCCCCAACGTCACTATTAGAGACATTACTCCTAGTCACGGCCCTCCAGTCAGTAAAACAGTCATCTACTTAGTCTGAGTCGAACCCCAAACAAACAACACAACCACAATAACCAAAACATGAGCACAACATCACTAAAACAACTTGAACATGAACGTGAACAGTCCCAGAATCCCTCGCGCTCCCCCAGCACAGAACTGCCGACAGTCAGAGTGACCGGTTGGTATACAGTGTATTAGGAATTAGCTAAACCCCAGGTTCAACCTGTTTTTTTTTAGTGGTGATTTTGTAGCAGGTGTCAAGTGTTTTATTTCGAATGGGTGCCAGTGATTCAAGATTTGTTCAGTTATGTATCGCCCCAGGTATGACTAAAACAACATGCTTCAAGATTTTGTAAATGTGAGGAAAACTAATCCACTGCTACATATGTTTTAAATTGTCCAGTGAAATATATTGCTCAGGTGAAGTCCTGCAGCAAGTGCAAAAGGCAAAACTGTTTGATGTTGACAAATACCTTGTTGAGAACAGTCCCTGGTAAGTACACTGGTGCTTGAAAGTTTGTGAACCCTTTACAATTTTCTATATTTCTGCATACATATGACCTAAAACATCATCAGATTTTCACAAGGTCCTAAAAGAAGATAAAGAGAACCCAATTAAATAAATGAGACAAAAATATTATTCTTGGTCATTTATTTATTGAGGGAAATTATCCAATATTACATATCTGTGGGTGGCAAAAGTATGTGAACCTCTAGGATTAGCAGCTCATTTGAAGGGGAAATCAGAGTCAGGTGTTTTCAATCAATGGGATGAAAATCCGGTGTGAGTGGGCATCCTGTTTTATTTAAAGAACAGGGATCTATCAAAGTCTGATCTTCACAACACGTTTGTGGAAGTGTATCATGGCAAGAACAAAGGAGATTTCTGAGGACCTCAGAAAAAGCGTTGTTGATGCTCATCAGGCTGGAAAAGGTTTAGAGTTTGGACTCCACCAATCCACAGTCAGAAAGATTGTGTACAAATCGAGGAAAATCAAGGACATTGTTACCCTCCCCAGGAGCGGTTGACCATCAAAGATCACTCCAAGAGCAAGGTGTGCAATAGTCGACCAGGTCACAAAGGAACCCAGGGTAACTTCTAAGCAACTAAAGGCCTCTCTCACATTGGCTACTGTTAAAGTTCATGAGTCCACCATCTGGAGAACACTGAACAACAATGGTGTGCATGGCAGGGTTACAAGGAGAAAGCCACTGCTTTCCAAAAAGAACATTGCTGCCCATCTGCAGTCTGCTAAAGATCACGTGGACAAGCCAGAAGGCTACTGGAAAAATGTTTAGTGGACGGATGAGACCAAAATAGAACTTTTTGGTTTAAATGAGAAGCGTTATGTTTGGAGAAAGGAAAACACTGCATTCCAGCATAGGAACCTTATCCCATCTGTGAAACATGGTGGTGGTAGTATCACGCGTTAGACACTGCCTACCATTCTTCTTTGAGATTAATTACTAATTGCACACCAGATACTGAAAGCAAAGGTTCACATACTTTTGCCACTCATAGATATGTAATATTGGATAATTTTCCTCAATAAATAAATGACCAAGTATAATATTTTTTGTCTCATTTGTTTAATCGGGTTCTCTTTATCTACTTTTAGGACTTGTGTGAAAATCTGATGATGTTTTCGGTCATATTTATGCAGAAATATAGAAAATTCTAACAGGTTCACAAATTTTCAAGCACCACTGTACATCAGGGAAATTATTTTTTCCCCCCTTCAAGTTCATCGTGTGTTTGCCTTGATTGCCTTGCTACTTTAATCTTTCAGATATTGTGTTGTCAGCTTTTCACAGACTCTTTAATTGAATCATTCATCATCACAATCCCATCTGCCAAACTGCAATAATTCCTAAGCATGTACTTTGAAGAACCAGGGAAAGAATTTGAGCCATGGACCCCTCCAGACTGGCATGACAAGTGAGGTGTTGTGATTTGCAGTGAAGCAGACTCGGATGTTGCCCATAGTGTTAAATTTGATTTGTGCTTCCATTAGAAAGCCACCCCTGTATTTTGATTTTACTTGCAGACCAAAGTTGCTGGACAGAATAACGGATCAACAATTGCACAATTGGGCTGAAAAGCTCCATCATTTGTGGAAGGCTCTCAGAAGAAAGGTGATGACATTCATTCATTCGTGGAATCTCTTGAGAAGCTAGTCTCATTTCATAGTGTACAGGGAATTTTGCTTGTTCAGTTACATTCAAACATATCAAAGCTTCTGTGTTTTTAAGAAACCTAAATTCAAAATGAGCTATTCCCAGATGTGAGAGACCACCCAGAGATGTACACACAGATATATAAACCCCCCCTTCTGTCATTGTGCCAGGAGGGCGCTTCAGAGAATTGTACTATCGGTGAGTGAGTGAGTGATGCTGCCTACCTCTACGACTGTCTGTCTGAGAGCAGAGTATCATCTCACTGGGTCAGAGCCTGGGGAGGTAGAAACCAGATCTACTCACAGGTCTGTGAGCTGGAAGCCTTCTCAGGTGCCTAAGCAGATGCTGACATGTGCTGCGCTGTTCTCAACAGGGACTCCTACTGGGTCATCGATGGACTACTCCTGTCAGAGATGACAGACACAGTCTACGGTATGATTCAGAACTTCCTTGTTCTTGTCAAGTGGTAAGCATCAACACTCTTAAAAAAAAAAAAAGCGCCTGTCATCCGGAATAACTCTCATACAAATATAAGCATTTACTAGCGGCAGGTTGTTCAGCAGGACCCATCTTGAGTAATGAGCCACCCGTGCGTGCTATGTGCCTTAGGAGCGCTGTACAGATGGAATCAAGGCTTCTTAGAAAACTTTAATTCACATTGCACTCCTACAGATCTGGCTCGGTGCCAAACAGTGGGAGGATTTACTACGAAAGGAGAAGTCAGCCACCATTTCTAACTCTTATCATGGAGAGCCTCTATCAAGCCACCAAGGATATGGAGTTCCTCAGGTGATATTTAAGCTCAGACTGATGCCTCCTCCAGGCATGCTGCTCTTCATCAGCCTCTACGCATTTACTCTCTAACAGAATGGGCTACTTAAATGTTGCATTTCTGTACCTATGTGCTCAGCACCCCAAGCGTTTCATCAGTTTTCCTTTCATGCTGACACCTCATCGGCCTAATTTGACTGTGACCTCTCAACTTTGAGTGTAATGATGAAACGCAGAGTGAAAAGTGTGCTGAATTGAAATCTTGCCCCTGCGCGTGTCTTAACCTTCAAACCTGTGATGGTTTAGAGCAGCTTTACCAACCCTGGATCAGGAGTACCTGTTTTGGATAAACAACCGTTGAGTTTCGGTGGAAGTAAAGGGGATAAAGCTGAATTGGTATTATCTACTGGTGGGCTCACCCAGATATGTCTCAACCCTCTGTTTTGTTTGCTTTTTTGGTTTACTATATAATTGGTGCTGGACTTGTCTTCATATTTTCCATGTAATAGATTGCGTCTGCTCTTCATCAGGCCTGGGTCCTACACAGATGCTGATGAGCTAGCTGAAGGACTCACAGATGGTAATGTACCTGGTGGCTGTCTGTTAACCAGAGTGTATTCATATGGCATTTCAAATATAAAAATACAATACAATTTGTTTTCACATGAAAGCAACTGAAAACAGGGGAAATCATGAGCGTCCGGGTAGCTTGGCGGTCTATTCCGTTGCCTACCAACACGGGGATTGCTCGTTCGAATCCCTGTGTTACCTCCGGCTTGGTCGGGCGTCCTACGGACACAATTGGCCCTGTCTTGGGTGGGAAGCCGGATGTGGGTATGTGTCCTGGTTGCTGCACTAGCGCCTCCTCTGGTCGGTCAGTGCGCCTGTTTGGGGGGGAGGGGGAACTGGGGGGGGAATAGTGTGATCCTCCCACACGCTACGTCGCCCTGGTGAAACGCCTCACTGTCAGGTGAAAAGAAGCAGCTGGCGACTCCACATGTATCAGAGGAGGCATGTGGAAGTCTGCAGCCCTCCCCGGGTCGGTAGGGGGGGTGGAGCAGAGACCGGGACGGCTCGGATGAGCGAGGTAATTGGCCAAGTACAATTGGGGAGAAGAGGGGGGGGTGGAGGGGAAAAAATATTACCATTCACCGATTTATATTTGTGGCCTTAGGGATCGCTGTCACTAGTAGCTTATGTGAACATTATCAGTCTTTTTGCTTATGGAGGAAGAAGCCAAGAGCATCTTTCAAATCAAATGCAGTGCTGCTCAGTCGGCTGCAGTTTGAACTACACTAAAGGAAAAAAACTTTACTCCTTTACATTTAAAATGAGTGTGGAGATGGTTGGAGATGAATATGTAATTCACATATCCCTCAAACTGAGTTTTAAGCTTTTTGACCACATGTCTTGAGATGAGCTGCCTCCTGTTATACAAAAATGAATAGTTTGAAATATGTATTTAAATTTTAGAAATGCCAGTGTTAAATGGTGCTATTGAAGTGTTATTTCTACCATTAAGATTTGTAATTCAGGAGAAAAACAGAAAAAGGAGATGTTATTCATTTTTAAAATTGAAATCTGTTATGCTAGTCATAGGTAAAGGCAAAGCATTTTGCCTATCTGGACAACAGCGATGGCACACATGAACTCATAAGCAAACGCAACTGTTTTTGATGCAGATCCATTGCTGCGCCAACGCTATGTTCCTTCTCATCTCCTCCCCCGTGCTCTCCTTTGCACTCAGATCTTAAGGAGCAGATGTGGTTGGACCTGAAGGCTGGGACGGAGTCCGGCTGGGACTTCTCCTCTCGTTGGTATGTGAACAAGCAAGGCCACAACAACGGCACCCTCCGAGACACCCGCACCAGTCAAATCCTGCCTGTTGATCTCAATGCGCTGCTGTGCCGCAACGAGAGAATGCTGGCTTCATTTCACCGGATCCTGGGTGAGCACTGAGCAGGTAAGCCGTGAGCAGACAAACAGCCTTTTGACCTCCGGCTAGGTTTGGTCAGTCTGCCCCAGTGGTGATGGGTTTTTCACCTGATAATGTTTCAGCTGCGATGTATGAGGGCGCCTGGTTTGACTACAACCTGATAACACGTTCAAGCCACTTGGACTTTTACCCCTCCAACCTATCACCTATTTGGGCCGACTGCTTCTCACAGGCTGCAAAGCAGTTCAGCATCTGAAGGTTGGTATAAGCTCTCTTCCTGACTGTAACACACAGATGGGTCTTGGAATATGCCTGACAATCCTTTTTTGTTTGTTGTTTTTTTTGTGAGAAAGTTGAAGTGAGCTGTCTTGTCTAGTGTTTGATGTGTAACACTTAGACAGAAAAGTGAACTGGTGATCAGACTGACAGCATCTGATTTCAGAATCACAAACACTTTGTCATTTTATTTCATGCACTTGCACACATTAAATGAAATGACACATCGTTTCCCCCAGCCCACAGCAGTGCAACACAAACACAAAAACACACATCCAAAAACTACCAGAACACATAATTCAAACTAACACATATCTTAAAAAAAAAAATCACTGTCCAGGAGAACGAACGCTAGCCAGGATGACGGTCGGAACTTCCAGTCTGCATGGGCTAGCAGTTAGCTTAGCCTACCCCGCATCCTGTCAGACCACCCTTGGTGTTTCCTCTTCGGGCGCAGCTCCAGGCAGGGCCGTGGTCCTTGGGCCCACAGGACGCAGCAGACCAAGCTCCCTCAGCCGATCCAACCCCAGCTCTCCCAGCCAGACACCTTCGACACACCTCCCCGCACTCCACGCGACGACACTAAAAACACAATCAAGGATAGGTGATGCTGCTGCCAGACCGCCCTCGGTGTTATCAGAACTTCCAGTCTGCATGGGCTAGCAGTTAGCTTAGCCTACCCCGCATCCTGTCAGACCACCCTTGGTGTTTCCTCTTCGGGCGCAGCTCCAGGCAGGGCCGTGGTCCTTGGGCCCACAGGACGCAGCAGACCAAGCTCCCTCAGCCGATCCAACCCCAGCTCTCCCAGCCAGACACCTTCGACACACCTCCCCGCACTCCACGCGACGACACTAAAAACACAATCAAGGATAGGTGATGCTGCTGCCAGACCGCCCTCGGTGTTATCAGAACTGCCAGTCTGCATGGGCTAGCAGTTAGCTTAGCCTGCCCCGCTTCCGCATCCTGTCAGACCACCCTCGGTGTTTCCTCTTTAGACACAGCTCCAGGCAGGGCCGTGGTCCTTGGGCCCACAGGACGCAGCGGACCAAGCTCCCTCAGCCGATCCAACATCAGTTCTTCCAGCTATCAAACAAAGACAAACTTAGACGCAGATGTGGACAAAGACACTGCATGGATGGTACTGGGTGAGGCCGCCACAAACATGAATTCACACCACCATCTTCCCACACCGGAAGCGGATTTATACCCAAGTAAGCATACACATATTTGACTTGGTGGATTCCTTATTAGAAGCACATGGGATGAGACATTATAAAAGTAATATCTGCAGTCAGTGAAACTAAGCAAGGGAAATATAAGGGGTTTAAAGAATTCTTTTTAATCTCTTCTGTAACAATTATCAAACGTTTGCTGAAAGCTATGCAAATTAAGATGCATAATCTAACAAGCTTGCAACTGCAAATAAATTCAAATAATGGGTCTCTACAATGTTCACATGTTAGAATATTGCACTGGCAGCAGCCATTATCAAATAGACATACAGAACGGGAATATTGGTTTGAGTTGTACAAATAACGGCTGCCACTACTTAAGGAATACTCGATACTAACTATACAGCCTCGAACCATACCAACTTTACAGCCAATGTGAAAGTGAATTTAATCAAATAGAAGAAGGCATTACTGGGTGCCAGCAGTAAAATATTAATGTTCATCAATTTTTGATGTATGGATGCTGGGACAGCTCAGTTATCAATGAATGCCACCGCTCAAGGGAAGAATGGAACAAAATGGGTAAATCTAATGCATGTAATGTGTGTACACTGAAGTTGAAATCACAATTCTGAATTATAATCTGTTTTTAGAAGTTAAACTTACATAAATAGCTGGTTAAAATATTTCATAAGCAGTGCTCAAGTCTTCCAGCAGATGGTGGACACACACTGCAGAATTGTCGTTCACGTTACAGCTGTATTTCCTTGTCAGCCCATCCCTGCAGGAGAGTGGCGCTCCTCAGTTCCCCAATAGAGTGTCACCATCCCTGAGAGAGACTGGGCAGCAGTGAGACTACCCCAATGCATGGCCCCCTTTACAGCGCATGCTAACTGATGGTAGGCAGCCATGTTTTATGGATAATTTGAAGCTTCTTTTTTTCTTTTTAAAGATTTTTTTTTTAGCATTTTCCACCTTTATTTGATAGCGATAGTCAAGAGAGAGCCAGGAAAGGCAGGGGAGAGAGAGGGGATGACATGCAGCAAAGGGCCTGGGCTGGATTCGAACCCAGGCCACTGCAGTAAGGACTCAGCCTGACGTGGTGTGCGCTCTATCAGGTGAGCCACCGGGCCTCCCTGAATCATTTGTAGCTTTGTGGGATTCTTCAGGTGCCTCTGTGAGGATTCATCAATTCAGTTTTTGCAAGTTTAGCTTTGCTGTAATGCTTGAGATGCATTCTGTGCAGACTCTCGGATTCAACATACATATTTTTTCCATTCCCATGGTTGCTACACAAGTCTTTTTAAACGTCAGTTGTTTTCCAACTTTACCAGTTCTAAAGAAATGTTTCCAGGTTTAGTAATTATGACTATCCCCTTTAATCTTTTTTTAGGTTTAGCTAAGCTGCCCTCAAGTGGCATTTGATTTGGCCCAGCGGTGCATCAGGACAAATCGGTTGGCGTGCACCAGGTATGGCGCTGTGTTTGAAAGGTAAGTCTTAGGTTTGAGTATTGCTGTGACGCTTTTTTTTTTTCTTCCAATTTCCCCCCTTCAACTCCCTAATTGTGTCTGGCCAATTACCCCGCTCTTCTTGAGCCATCCCGGTCGCTGCTCCACCCCCTCTCTGCTGTTCCAAGGGGCACCCCAACCGACCAGAGGAGGCGCTAGTGCAATGACCAGGACAAGGGCATTGAGTTATCCATGGTGATTTTGTGCCCAAAGGAAAATAAGTTTGTTTTTTTAACGCCTAGTTTATATTTTCCAGTGGGAGCGAGACTCGGGCAAAACCTAGTACATGGCTGGACCGTGCATGGTCAGTGTTCGAAATTGTGGCCAATTTGTGACAGGTGCAGTCAGTGGTAGTGTCTATAATGTGACTTCCTGGATTTTAAATGTTCATCTGCAATTTCCTGCAGTGGTCCCAGTAATATTTGTTGTTAACGTGTACTGAAGTAGCACATCACATGACCTGGGTAGGTAATGTTCAAGTAAAGACAAGGTTATAAATGCAGTTGCAAGAACAATACTTTCCACTCGTGTGTTCAGATGTGTGATTTGAAAGAGAACTTTATTGAATTGTGAGTATACCTACTCTGCTTCTCTGTTAACTGCCCCTCCTCTTTCATCTGCTCTGACTGTGGATGTCTCTCATTTTTCTGAGACTCGCTCTGGATTGATAAGTGAATTCACAAAGAATGGATAGCGGCAGCTTATAGCACCATGAATTGTGTAGCACTTGCAACCACTATCTGCCCCGTCTCAAGGTGCAATTCACAAAAGATATTGGCGCTAATGATATTACAGCACAAACACGCCCATGAAGTGTTGCATCTGACTGCAGTTATCCATGTGGAAGGTTCACATGGTGGCTTTGTGCCAAGAACACAGTCGGCAGGTTCAGTGTCGTCCTTGTCATCAAGTATAACGTATCAGCGGGTAACGACGGGCCCCAGTGCATGCTAGTTACAACTTATGAAGTTTACATACACACAAACACACACCATTAGGCGTATATATATATTTTACCAATGATGTGTTGGATTTTACAGCTGAATGAGTTATTAGTTGACTTGACTGACCATCTGTTTACGTTGCCACGTGTCAGAGCGCCATCCATGGTTCTGACAGCGTTCTGTCTGACCTCTCTAGTAACTCATTCAGCTGCAAAATCCAACACATCATTGGTAAATATATATATATATATATATATATATATATATATATATATATATATATATATATATATATATATATATTTATATATATAAGCTTCATAAGTAGTAACTAGCATGCACCGGGGCCCGCCGTTACGTTATACTTGATGACAACAAGGACGACACTGAACCTGCCGACTGTTCTTGGCACAAAGCCACCATGTGAACCTTCCACATGGATAACTGCAGTCAGATGCAACACTTTATGGGTGTGTTTGTGCTGTAATATCATTAGCGCCAATATCTTTTGTGAATTGCACCTTGAGACGGGGCAGATAGTGGTTGCAAGTGCTGCACAATTCATGGTGCTATAAGCTTCCATAGCAGTCCTGCCTTCCAAAAACACAGTCCTGCCTTCCAAACTCCAAAGACTGAGCTTACACTACGTAAACCAGCAATATCATATCGTCTGGTCACATGATCAAATAGAGACTTGACACTGGACAACAACAGACATATTACCAAGCAGTCATCATTGCATGTGTGACAAATACCAAAGAAAATAAGTAATTATTAATTTAATTGAATAGTTTTTTCTGTTTGTTTTTTTAGTTTATGTAGAATAAGCATGTGTGGAGGAGAGATGCTGGGTATGTTGGGAGGAGGGTGCTGAATATGGAGCTGTCAGGGAAGAGGAAGACCAAAGAGGAGGTTTATGGATGTGGTGAGGGAGGACATGCAGGTGGCTGGTGTGACAGGAAGATGTAGAGGACAGGAAGACATGGAAACGGATGGTCCACTGTGGTGACCCCTAACGGGAGCAGCCGAAAGTAGTAGTAGTGGTAGTAGTAGTAGTAGAATAAGCATATAATTTTGTTATAGATTGCTACAGGCTATTTTACCAAAAAAAAAGAAAATGATGATGGAGATGGGTTTGAATTTTTGAGGGCATATTTAGCAAATTTTTTTTGAATTTAACGTGAGTTCTTCTTTTGAACTCAGGCGTATTTCCGAGGTGGCAATCTGAATCACTTGCAAGGGCCTGTTCTCCACCAACACATTGTTGGAGGGCCCGCTCTCTCTACGGGCCCCCCACCCCATTAAATCAGAAAGTGATATTTTCCTTCGAAATATCCGCTCATGAGCACGCCTGGCATGACCATGCCGTCACCTGCCTACAATCACTGCTGCCATGATCACTGAAAGTCCGGGCGTCAGTTATCAACGACTCTCTGAAGACGCCAACAGTTATCAACATTACGCTGGTGTTTTGCGATGAGGGTCATTTGCATAGAATGGGTCCAATTTTGCATCAAATATATACATATTACCTAATGTAAATATGTGCAACTAGCACTGGAGCACCAAGAATCGATTTGCTTGGTAGCACAGTTCAGGGTGCATTTGATCCTTTGCGGTGCTTTGAGAGTTGCACGGTTTCTTTTTGTCTTATTTGTGCGGGTTTAGCTGTCACTGAAGCCACACAATCCTTTTTTGAATTCGCCAGTGAGTGTTTTGTCAAAGTTATTGTTATTTGGGGTTCTTAACTGTGTGCTCGGCTGGCCAATGGTGTAACTTGAGTGACGTTATTGGTCACCTGATCCAGTGGCCCAATCGTGTCAAACATGATCACTCAGTTCAAGGGCACAGATCTCATTGCAACTTAGGGGGGGGACCACAAACATGGAATTTTCTCAAGACGACAACTGTGAAACCTTACCTGAGACTTGTGTCGGTCCCTCTCTGTGTTGCTGCTGCTGCCCTCCACAGGTGTTTTACTGATGTTGTCCAATGGCACAACTATTGAACATTTGTATTAGACCGTCATTCATTTTCTTTCCATTCCATTATCTAAGCCGCTTAGCCTACTTAGGGTCGCGGGGATGCTGGGGCTTATCCCAACAGTCATTGGGCGGCGGGGGGGAGACATCCTGGAGAGGCCGCCAGGCCATCACAGGACCGACACACACACATTCACACCTAGGGACAATTTAGTACAGCCAATTCACCTGACCTACATGTCTTTGGACTGTGGGAGGAAACCGGAGCACCCAAAGGAAACCCACACAGACACGGGGAGAACATGCAAACTCCACACAGAGGACAACCTGGGACGACCCCCAAGGTTGGACTACCCCAGCACTCGAACCCAGGACCTTGCTGTGAGGTGACGGTGCCAACCACTGCGCCACCGTGCCACTCATT
This sequence comes from Lampris incognitus, assembly GCF_029633865.1. Lineage (NCBI taxonomy): Eukaryota > Metazoa > Chordata > Actinopteri > Lampriformes > Lampridae > Lampris > Lampris incognitus. The sequence continues at coordinate 1,957,341 of NC_079217.1, forward strand.
CATTTTCTATGAGGACTTTATCAACTAGTATTTGTAATATTACAGGGGTCTTCCTACTTACACAGGGTGTTTTGATGCTTCAAAAATGTCCTGAGTCCACCTTTTTTCTTTTCTCTGCCATGTTTTGGTAAACCCTGACCTGTCTCTCTCTCCCTCTCTCGCTCTCCCTCTCTCGCTCTCTCTCTCTGTCTCTCTCTGTCTCGCTCGCTCACTCACACACACGATGCAGGCTGATTATGGAAGGAATTAATGTATTTAACGCTAATGCTAAAATATACCATAATGAACAATGGGCATGGGCTACTGGAGGCTGTAATGGTAGAATGAGTTCACAGTAGCTAGCTAATGTGAGCTAGCATACATTTAAATAGCTAAGTAGCTCATGCAACTCTGAAGTCCCACAGAGATGGACTCTGGGAAACGTAGTCCAATAGCAAGCAAAGGTATTAGGGCTAAGTAAATTGTTAACTTCATTTCCCAAATGCCCACTTAGTTTAGTATATGCAGCGGTTCAGACCACTGAGCAGGATACATAGGCCAAACGTGAACAAAACCTTCAAAAAGTGTGATTATGTCTGAATTATTTCAAAAGTGGGGTTGGCTTCCATTAAATAAATTATGTTCAATTACATAATTCAGCGACATTTGCATTTGTAGGGCTGGCCCACTGGTCCAGTCCAGCCAAAAACATAATGTATTTAATGATAAAATTATTAATGGTATTGATCCATTTAATTCTGAAATTCAGAGGAGAGCTCAATACTAATTTGCATATTCCTGCATAATCCCTGTGGTCAAATAAAGAATGACAATTACTTTGAATTTAGCAGTTCTGAGGATACACAACATGACATGACATAAAGGCCTTGAAGATAGTCATAGTTGAGGTGCAACGTAATGGCTGTGTGCATGCGTGCGTGTGAGAGAGAGAGATGTAACTACCAACCACAGCAACCAACCAGGTCAGTTGTCTGAGTCCTCACTAGAGGATGGGAAGGGGAGTCATGGTTGCACTGCCATCTTGGTCCACAAATCTCAAGTTCTTCAAGTTTCATTTTGTTGTCATATACACTTAAAACGTAAACACACAAAGTTGAATCAGTTCATCTGGACGCAACGTTTATCGAGAGAGAAGCGCTTCATCACTCATCTAAGTGACCGGATCGTTTTCAGTTGTGATGTCACTGTATAGAGGGTATGCATTGACATCACTTTCCCACTGGAACACGCCCCCTCAGTCGCAGTGAGTGGCAAAACATCCCGCAACGTGGCCGCTTCTAGTAGGGGAAACCGTGAAACCGGGATTATGAAGCAAGATTAGCTTCTTAAATTAAAGGAAGTTGGACTTGACAGTGACCCGTACAGCTTACCAAATAACCGGTGGTCTGTGGACATTAACATCTGGCCACAAATCGAGTTTCCTGATATTTCTATGTACTAGATTTCCACGCCAGGGAAATACACAAAGCAAAGCCTGAAGGTATACACAAGTCTTGACGCTTGGTCGCACTTGAAGGCGGGATTTGTTGACGAAATTAAAGTGACGAGGACACCGATGGACATTCTGGTTGTATGTGGACAGGTTTGTACAAATAATTATTTTATTTTATTAAGTTACAACTGTGAAAACTGTAACGTTAAGCCAACCAATCTCCCCTTTGTTTGTAGAACACAACACAAGGACGTTTTAAAAAACACATGCTGACAAAAACTTATGAAAGATGCTAAATATTTAATTGATGAGCAGTCAATACAGTATATGACTTTATGATTTTACCATTTAACGTTACCCAAAAATCCAACATAGCCTAACGTTAGCCTACCTGACACACAATGGGAACCGCAAATCTGCGATTCGGTGCCCGGATTCCAGTTGTTTCTGCGAATTGCAGCGATCCATTTGTTTGTCTATACCTTATCTTTTGGTACCCTGTAAAAAGATAACCCCAGTTTCTTGTGAAATCTATTAGTGCAGTCTATCGCACAACAGCTCTTTCGCATTTTAGATGCGTTTTCCCTGTATTCAAGCTGGACGTTAATGCTGCCACTCAGTCTTTTTGCCACTCAGTGCCGCGTTACTGCTGTGAGTTCCGCATCTGTGACGTCACCTGCATACCCTCTACTGTTTATAAGGGTGGGGACACCTGCAGTCAGGTGAGGCTGAAGGTCACTTAGAGGATGATGAAACGTTTCTGTCTCCCAGTAAAAGTTTTCAGATGAACTGATTCAATATTCTGTGATATTGAGAGAAACATTTCATCACTCATCTAAGTGATCTCTTCAGTCTCAACTGACTGCAGGTATCCTACTACTGCTATGACTACTACTGCTATGACTACTACTACTACTACTACTACTACTACTTCCAGCTGCTCCTGTTAGGGGTCGCCACAGCGGATCATCCGTTTCCATCGCTTCCTGTCCTCTGCATCTTCCTCTGTCCCACCAGCCACCTGCATGTCCTCCCTCACCACATCCATAAACCTCCTCTTTGGCCTTCCTCTTCTCCTCTTCCCTGGCAGCTCCATATTCAGCATCCTTCTCCCAATATACCCAGCATCTCTCCTCCACACATGTCCAAACCATCTCCATCTTGTCTCTCTTGCTTTGTCTCCAAACCGTCCAACCTGAGCTGTCCCTCTAATGTTGTAAGGGACCAAGCTGGTAGCCAAGAGGAATCACAGGTCGTTTTTTCAAAAAAGAAGTTTTTATTTACCCAAAACCATTCCCTCGTGATAACAAAAAGCTCCGGGCCCATAACAGAGGTCAACTAAACAGAATTTAACTCACATCATGCCAAAGAAAGAAACAGAACATGACAAACTCAACATACCAAACTGACCTAACAAACTGAACACAAAGGGGAACATATATACTGGCTGGCCAGACCATTTTGAAACAAAGCGGTAACACACAAACAGCACTCTACCAACTAAACTACAAATAACATAAAACAGGACAATTCTTCAATAAGTTAACTCATTTAAATAGTAACCAAAAAAACAAAACCCAACATATTCCAACGAAACAAACGAAATGTCTTAATTAAGATTAACGCCCCCCTGTGACATGGCAGGTAGTTGGTAGAGCCCAGTTGGCTCTACCAACTACCCTGTATTTAACAGCTCTGCTCTGTGGAGCACATCTTTTGCTCAGGCCTGCCAAGATGTCCTCCAGGAGTGGCACCCCCAGCACTGCTAACTCAGCAGCTGAACATTAAAACAAAATAAACTACAAATATGTGGCTGCGAGTGCGGCCTTCACAAATATACTCGTTCCTAATCCTGTCCTTCTTCGTCACTCCCAATGAAAATCTTATCATCTTCATCTCTGCCACCTCCAGCTCCACCTCCTGTCTTTTCATCAGTGCCACTGTCTCCAACCATACAACATAGCTGGTCTCACAACCATCTTGTAAACCTTCCCTTTAACTCTTGCTGGTACCCTTCTGTCACACATCACTCCTGACACTCTTCTCCACCCACTCCACCCTGCCTGCACTCTCTTCTTCACCTCTCTCCTGCACTCCCCGTTACTTTGAACAGTTGACCCCAAGTATTTAAACTCATCCACCTTCATCACCTCTACTCCTTGCATTCTCACCATTCCTCTGTCCTCCCTCTCATTCACACATGGGTATTCTGTCTTGCTGCTACTGACTTTCATTCCTCTTCTCTCCAGTGCATACCTCCACCTCTCCAGGCTCTCCTCCACCTGCACCCTACTCTCACTGCAGATCACAATGTCACCGGCCAACATCATAGCCAACGGCGACTCCTGCCTGATCTTGTACGTCAACCTGTCCACCACTGCAAACAAGAAAGGGATGAGAGCCGATCCTGACTGCAGGTGTCCCCGCCCTGAGAACAATACAGTGACGTAACGACCGAACCAGCGATCAGTTTCATATGCAAATATGGGCGTGACCATTAACTAGAGTTTCAATGGCCATGTGTACTGTTCACAGAGGATTTGGGAATGTTTGCGATCACAGCTCTGTAAGATGGTGACAGAAGTACTCTTAGCCCCCCCTGTTCAGGGACAGTGGTTCCCTCTTCACGTAGATGGCCTCTTTGACTCCCCATTCAAACCAGCCTTCCTCCCTATCAAGGATGTGCACATCTTTATCCTTGAAAGAGTGGCCACTGGCCTGTAGATGCTGTAGACTGTGGAGTCCTGGCCTGACATGTTAGCTCTTCTGTGTTGTGCCATCCTCTTGGCCAGCGTCTGTTTGGTTTCCCTGACGTAGAAGTCAGGCAATCCTCCCAGCACTTAACAGCATACACTATATTGCTCTTTTTGTACCAGGGGACCTGATCCGAGTGCACATGGCCATTGTAACTCTAGATGATGGTCACGGCAATTTGCATATGAAACCGATCATGTTTTCGGTCATTATGTCACTGTATTGTTTATAAGGGTTGGGACACCTGCAGTCATTTGAGATTTAGATGACTGATGAAACGTTTCTCTCGATAAACCTGTCCAGATGAACTGATTCAACCTTCTGTGAGTTCCTTACCTGGATTATTGAGCATGCATTAAGACACTTAAAAAGTAGCATGTACCTTCAAATGCAATGAAATGCATATGCCCTGGGTCTCTCAGCCCTTGAACTATATATAAGGAAATGATAAATAATAGCAAAAACAATAAATAAGAAATAAGAAATCTTACAAAATAAGAAACCTTTGAAGTTATGTAAGGTGCTTACTGTTCATTATTCTGATGGCCTGGGGGTAAAAACTGTCTGTGAGGTGGCTGGTCGGAGCTCTGATGCTCTGTAAGCATCCCGAGGGAAGGAGGAGAACAGACCGTGTGCTGGTGGCTGATGTCCTCCATGATACTTAGGGCCTTCCTTTGTCAACGGGTGGTGTACATGTCCCAAAGCTGTGGCAGTGCTGTTGCTGTGAGTTTTGAAGTCTTTTTTTTTAATATATATATATATATATACCAATTTATTTCTGATTTTCCCCGTTTTCTCCCAATTTAGTGGCCAATCGCTCCCTATTCTAGTTCAAACCCCCACCCTCGTACTGTATGTGTTCGCCAACTACATCTCTCTGGCCGGCAGTCTCGAAGGAGATGCCTCGCCACTTCCGTGACAAGGTGAATCCAGGCCGAACCACTGCTTTTTCCGACACACACCGACGTAGTCATGTGACGAACACAAGCCGACTCCACCCCCTCCCGAAGACAGCGTTGTCAATTATTGCTGTTTCGCCGAGTCCGGCCATAGTCGGATCTGACGAGTCCGAGGCGCAAATCCCGGTCCCCAGTGGGCAACTGCGCCCACACAAAGTCGATGCTTAAACCGCTACACTACTGTGGACCCAGTCTTTTTTACTATCCTTCTCAGTTGTTTGTGGTCCTGTTCAGTCTGGTTGCCAAACCACACCAGTGTGCTTCTAGTAAGGATGCTCTCTATGGTGGTCTGATAGAAACTGACCAGGGTTTTTGTGGACATTCTGAATTTTTTAAGACATCTCAGAAAGTATAGTCTCTGTTGTGCCTCAATGTCTGGTCCATTACTATTTCACTATCATCGTGGCGATACTATACCCGACTTCTCATTTGTCTAAACTCAGAGGATTGAGAGACAAAGTTCTTTGCAGTATTATCCCACTTTATTAATGCTTATAAGCATGGCACACAAAACAGTTACCCACGTGCATGCCCTCTCCTGAGAGCACCCCTTCTTTACACCTTGCTCTTGATACACAGCAAAACTGCTGATTCACACTTACTGCAAACAAGTGTGAGTTAGGTCAGGGTGGTGTGCTACCCGGAACCTGTCTCCTTAATTCCCGGCAATAGCAGCAGCCCTCCCTCTATGCATCTCCGCTGCTGGGCTGTCATCCTAATTGATGACAGAGCTTCTGCTCACAAGAGCATATTGTTCAAGGAGTTCATAGGGCAGTTGTCTCTTCTTCTCCTTATCTCATGTTTTTCAGCTCATAACTCACCAAGGCCGTTTTTCCAATTACTTTGTACAAACTTTGCTACACTCAGTGAATTTGCAAGTTAGAAATAGGCCTTTTTGGTTTACACGGAGAAGACACTTTATGACACCACCTTTGCTCTGCACTTTATAGCATCTGTCTAGGCAATATAGACTAAAGTTAAATGTGATATATGTCATACATTGCTAAAGACTAAAAGGAAGCAGATGTCATGATTTTAAGGCAGAAACATCAACTGAGAACACAGGTCATATGATCATAAATTGCTTTCACAGTTATCACAACTGATTAACTTTAGCCGACAAACGTTACGCTTGGTTTGCACAGCATGCAGATCGAGAGTGTCAGCTTGTCTAAACTGGATGCGGAGTATCTGTATAACAACCTGAAATGACTATATATCTGTTTTCATTGAGATACTTGGGCGACAAAACCATTTTTCCATTTGGAAAGTGATATTTCAAAGGAGCTCGGAAGTCTATCATCTCTGTGATTACTGTTAATGCCTGTTGGTACTCTAATCGGTAATAAACAGCCGGGGCAGGTAGCCTGGGCCAATATGGTTCTAAAATATTATGCATATTTGCTTATAAGGTGCATTGTGGGAGGATAATGGAGCGCCTGCTTCAAGAGCTCCACTATCATCCTGGTCTCCAAGAAACCCTGTATCAAAGGATTTAAATGACTACAGGCCCATTGCTCTAACATGTGTGGTCATGAAATCCTTCAACAGACTGATGTTGGCCCAACTGAAGGAAATCACAGTCTCCCTGCTCGCCCCCCTGCAGTTTGCCTACTGGGCAAACAGGTCAGCGGATGATGCAGTCAACATGGGATTGCACTACATCTTCCAACACCTCAACTCCCCAGGGACGTACGCAAGGCTCCTGGTTGTGGACTTCAGCTCAGCGTTCAACACCATCGTCCCAGATGTCCTTCACTCCAAACTCACTCGGCTCACTGTACCAGCCCCCATCAGCCAGTGCATTAAAAACAGACACAATTATGAGGATGAGTCCAGACGAACGGACCCTCATAATTGTGGATGTAACTTCATATGTACAACTTGAAACTTTTCACCCCTTTGCTGGTGGGTGCAGGTGAAAGTGTGTCGACAGCTCTGTGCATGTCGTTGACATTTATCCATGGTAAATCTTACAGGCATCGCGAAAAATATGCCATTGTCAATAACACACACCAACAAACAGGAAACTGGTATGACCGCTGCAGTAGAAACCGGAAGTCAGTAGACTACAGTTATGCACAGAGTCGATTGGACGTGTGTGCGGGTGGGAAACTCGATGTGGGTATGTGTCCTGGTCGCTGCACTAGCGCCTCCTCTGGTCGGTCGGGCACCTGTTCAGGGGGGAGGGGGAACTGGGGGGAATAGCGTGATGCTCCCACGTACTACGGCCCCCTGGTGAAACTCTTCACTGTCAGGTGAAAAGAAGTGGCTGGTGACTCCACATGTATTGGAGGAGGCATGAGGTAGTCTGCAGCCCTCCCCAGCTTGGCAGAAGGGGTGGAGCAGTGACCAGGATGGCTTGAAAGAGTGGGGTAATTTGCTGGGAACAATTAGGGAGAAAAGGGGGGGGGGGATCCAAAAAAAAAAGAATCCTTCCTGACAGACAGGAGGCAGTTGGCGAGGCTGGAGAAAATCCCATCCAGCACCCGGACACTCAGCACTGGTGCCCCCCAGGGATGTGTGCTCTCCCCTCTACTCTTCTCCCACTACGCAAGTGACTGCACCTTAGGAGAACCATCTGTTAAACTCCTGAAGTTTGCGGACGACACAGCCATCATTGGCCTTATCTAGGAAGGTGACGAGTCTGCATATAGACGGGAGGTTGATCAGCTGGCCCTCTGCTGCGGCCATAACAACCTGGAGCTGAACACGCTCAAAACAGTGGAGATGACAGTGGACTTCAGGAGGAGTCCCCCAACACTGCCCCTCCTCACCATATGCAATAGCATGGTGTCTACGGTGAAAACCTACAGATTTCTGGGTTCCGTAATCTCCCAGGGCCTAAGGTGGGCATCCAACATAGACGCAATCATCAAAAAGGCCCAGCAGAGGATGTACTTTCCCTGCCGCTCCAGAAATTCAACCTGCCTCAGGAACTGCTGATTCAGTTCTACACTGCAATAATCCAGTCTGTCCTCTGCACATCCATCACTGTCTGGTTTGGTTTGGCCACCAAACAGGACAGGGACAGACTACAACAGACAGTTAAGTCTGCAGGGAAAGTCATTGGTGCCAGCCTGCCCTCCATTCAGGACTTATACACCTCCAGACTCAGGGAACAGAAAGGCAACATCACTGCACACCTATCACACCCTGGTCACAACCTGTTCCAACTCCTCCCCTCTGGTAGGCGCTACAGAGCACTGTACCCCAAAACAACCAGATATAAAAACAGTTTCTTTCTGCAGGCTGTCATTCAAATGAACACTTAACACTGTCAATAAATCCAACCATGTTGTATATACTGTACTGTACATCTTGTATATACTGTACTGTACGTGTTGTATATACTGTACTGTACATGTTGTATATACTGTACTGTACATGTTGTGTATACTGTACTGTACATGTTGTGTATACTGTACTGTACGTGTTGTATATACTGTACTGTACGTGTTGTATATACTGTACTGTATGTGTTGTATATACTGTACATTGTATGTATACTGGTACACTGTGTCATGTCCATCTACCTCAGACATGTAATGTAAGTAAGCTGCTAACATCTATTTCAGTGTCTCATATATTCTCTGCACCATTGCACTTTATTACCTCTTATTTCACCTGTCTAAGTCAGTCCGTGTGTATATATCTGAAGATTGTTGTGTTGTTATTCTATGTTCAGTACACTGAGAGAGCCATGAAACTGGAGTCAAATACCATGTATGAGCAAACCTACATGGCCAATAAACCTGATTCTGAGTCCTCCAGTGTATCTGTTAAAGCCACACGTGGCGATAATGATGGACTAGACACCAACGTTACTTTACTCTGGCCATGGAATGTGCGTGTATTCTGCGGCTGCTGCTGTAAACGCACTAATCTAACAACATGGCCACTGAATGGGAGTGGACTACATGTTGCAGCTTTTGTGGTGTAAAGGTCTGGCAGACAGCAGGTTTATATGTGACAACCGGCCACCCATCCTTGCCATGCGTGTAGAGGGCCATGAACAAGTGGACAGGGGACCCCACGGTGGCCGGATCGCACATGGGGCCGTACAGTCAGAGTGAGGGGCAACTGTTAAAGTCCTCCCCTGGTCAGCACCAGTCCCCACTGTGACACAAATACAACATGGTTGAAGCCATTTCTGTATGGATGTTGTAGCATCTGTTTGGAAAGCTCTGCTGGTTGGCCACAACAACTTCATTTCTTCCTCAAACTCACCTGCACCTGTCTTCTTCCTCCTTGTTTGGCTGTTATAGATATGCAAACTACTACGCAGTTTCTTTTCTTCCTGGAAAAGTCTTGCAAGGGTGTACTCATTAAAATGACCGGGGTGTCCGGGTAGCGTAGCGGTCTATTCCATTGCCTACCAACATGGGGATCGCCAGTTCGAATCGCTGTGTTACCTTCAGCTTGGTCAGGTTTCCCTACAGACACAGTTGTGTCTGACACCGGAACTCGGCTGTTCTGGTGGTGTCTGGACACTGCTTGGCATCCTCCTCATCATATTCTTCATACATTTTATAATTCCATTATAATTGTGTTATCCGCTTTCAATGTTGTATTGTGTAAACACAACATCATTGCACATTCTCTGTCCTGGGAGAGAGATCCTCCTCTGTTGCTCTCCCTGAGGTTTCTTCCTAATTTTTCTCCCTGTTAAAGGTGTTTGTTAGGGAGGTGTTCCTTATCCGACGCGAGGGTCAAAGGACAGGAAGTTGTGTTGCTGTAAAGCTCCCTGACACAAATGTGTAATTTGTGATTTTGGGTTATACAAATAACATTGACTTGACTTGACTTGACAATTGGCCGTGTCTGTGGGTGGGAAGCTGGATATGGGTATGTGTCCTGGTCGCTGCACTAGCGCCTCCCCTGGTCGGTCAGGGTGCCTGTTCAGACGGGAGGGGGAACTGGGGGGAATAGCGTGATCCTCCCACGCGCTACGTCCCCCAGGTGAAACTCCTCACTGTCAGGTGAAAAGAAGTGGCTGGTGACTCCACATGTATGGGAGGAGGCATGTGGTAGTCTGCAGCCCTCCCCGGATCAGCAGAGGGGGTGGAGCAGAGACCGGGATGGCTCGGAAGAGTGGGATAGTTGGCCAAGTACAATTGGGGAGAAAAAGAGGGGAAAAATCCAAAAAGAAAAAGACTAACTACTCGTCTCGTCTCGTCTCATTTTGTCTCATCTTCAGCCGCTTCTCTGGGGTCGGGTCGCGGTGGCAGCAAGCTAAGTAGGGCGCTCCAGACGTCCCTCCTCTCCCCAGCAACACCCTCCAGCTCCTCCTCGGGGATCCCAAGGCGTTCCCAGGCCAGACTGAACATGTAGTCCCTCCAGCGAGTTCTGGGTCTACCCCGGGGTCTCCTCCCAGTTGGCTGTGCCTGGTAAACCTCCAAAGGAAGGCGCCCAGGAGGCATCCTGATCAGATGCCTGAACCACCTCAACTGGCTCCTTTTGATGCGAAGGAGCAGCGGCTCTACTCCGAGCTCCTCACCCTATCTCTAAGGCTGAGCCCAAACCCCCTACAGAGGAAACTCATTTCAGCCGCTTGTATCTGTGATCTCACCCTTTCGGTCGCTACCCAAAGCTCATGACCATAGGTGAGGGTTGGAACCAAGACTGACTGGTAAATTGAGAGCTTTGTCTTCCGGGTCAGCTCCCTCTTCACCACAACGGTCCGGTACAACGTCCGCATAACTGCTGATGCTGCACCAACCCGCCTGTCAGTCTCCCGCTCCATCCTACCCTCACTCGTGAACAAGACCCCGAGATACTTGAGGCAGCAACTTGTCCCCAACCCGGAGGGTGCAATCCACCATTTTCCGGAAGAGACCCATGGCCTCAGACTTGGAGGTGCTGACTCTATACTGATAATTTCACACTCAGCTGCAAACCGCCCCAGTGCACGCCGGAGGTCATGTTCTGATAAAGCCAACAAAACCAAACCAACTACTAAGAGTTCGGTCCAAAATTCTGAACACCTCATCGTCACAGTCACATCCAAGTCACAGCCACTAAAGTGACTATGATTTACATATTCGTGGATTAACTATTGTCATAAATATATGCCAGCAACTGAGTATGAAGAAGTACACTGCATCCCATGCAGTGTACTGACATCGCTGCTGTTTTATCTCTTTGTGACAGTATGACGTGAACGGAGACAGTAAAGCTGGTGGCGGAGGGGCTGTGAAGCTGAGCTATTTCTTGTCTGGTGTTGATAGAGTAGTCATAACGTGTTAGTGTAATAGTCGTGTAAATCCCTCTAATTTTATGCAAACCTTCAATTCCCAATCCTCTATCCTTGATATCGGTGAGCTCTCACTCTCCCTCCTCCTCCGCTTCTCTCTTAAAACACACATGTACATGCGCTAGAGCGCACACACACACACACACACACACACACACACACACACACACACACACACACACACACACACACACACACACACACACACACACACCCCTTGCCACTGACTTCTTCTGTGATTTCATCTTTGTCTTGGGGTGGATTCGCTGGTTTTTGTTTGCCTTCATTTACATGTTATTCATCTTTTCAGCTGATGATAATGACATTATTTGTTGAGTACTTTGAAAAAAGACAAAGATTTCAGGATTCTTCACAGTTGAGGCAGGCAAACGAGATGTAAACAAGGTAACACAGTAGAGGAGGCTGTGGAGACAAACAAAGATGTCAGTGGATGTGAGAATGGCTCTGTGATGAAAGCATGGTTTGTAGAAATAGAAGCCGAGAACAGATTTGAAGCGTCGATGCTGATTCTGTCAGCCTGGGTATCACAGGCAGGGTGTTCCAGACACCGTGGCCTGACTGGGAACGCACGGCCTTCACTGTTCTTCAGTTCGGATTTGGGGGAGGAAAAAAAATCACAACTAAACAAACGTTAAAATGTTATCAGCTTTGGAAGTATCTGTCTGTTTTTCCCCGTTAGCAGCAGTTAGAATTCTGCCGCGCTGCATTCGCCCGAAGCTCCAGGCGGTTGAGAGCCTTTTGATTTAGTCCCGTATAAAGGCAGGTGGCGAAGTCGAGGCGAGAGCAAATAAACGTGTGAATGCTTTTACCCGAGTGAAACAGGACTGCATAACTTGCGTCAAAGGTTAAGTCAATACCAAAGATGGCTTTTGTGTTTTGTTTGGTTTGTTTGGTTTTGGGGTTTTTTTTGTGACATTTCTAAGCTCATCTTGAATCAAGTTTTATAGTGTTATCTGTGCAAAATACCACAATTTCTGGTTTGTCCTCATTAGATGTAGAAGAGAGAAACCTGAGGCATACAGCACAGGAATGCTGCCAGGCAGTTCTTTGAATTGTCGGGTCATCTGAGCTTCTGGGTTTCAGGGAAAAGCATAGCCGTATGTTGTCAGCATAGCAGCAGAAAGAGTCTTTGCGTCTGTGGGTAATGCAGCTGTGCGGCCATACAAAGAAGAGTGAAGTCATTAAATATTCAGAGCCACCGAATAGTCTCCCATTTATTTTGCATAGTGAAGAAACAGAATTTTAAAACTGACCCCAGAAGAGCCCCCGAAGAAAATGTCAGTCATGTCTGAGGTGATAAGTTTTTAATCATATCCAGTCAGTGTTCCCAAGTTCCACTTCTCTTTTTTATCTTTGTTTTTTTATTCCAACGTGTTTTCTTACTGTGTGTCACTGAACAACAACAACAACATCCTAAATTGTGCTCTGATGTTTGCCGTGTGTTGTAGCGGGGGTTCGGTCGGACAAATGGTTTCGCCCGACAGCTCTTGGACAAGTACGGAGATTGTCTCACCTCAGGAAGTACCAGCATCTCTGTTGTCCTCCAGCTGCCTCTGATCCTCTCGACCCTTCTCATCCTGCTGTGGAAAAGAGGTGACCTGAACCAAAAACATTTTAATAAGATTTTTAGTCCACTGCATCTCATCCTCCACCTCTCCCACTTGGGCATGTCATCCCACTTGACGCAGAACTCAAAACACTCACTGGCATGAGAAAGCAGATTAAATTGTTCTTTACTTTCACAAGGTCTGGTTTTATTGGATCTTTGTTCAGCCAGGATGTTTGCCTTTATCTTTGCATAATGACAATGAATATGATTGGAATGGTTTGAGAGTCTCGTTGATGAATGATTTCGCGGTTTTGCTCACAGGTAGATGATGTGTGGTGGATGTCAGGAGATGCAGATAATGTCGGCAGTCTCCTTCTCCTCCCAGTAACGTTTCCTATTACCACCCCTTATTGGCTGGATTAGAACATAACTTGCATCTGATATTGGGGTGGTGGCACAAACAGTAATTCATTTAATCCAGTCAGGGAGTCTTTTGCTTTACCATAATATTAATCATTACATTTATATATACAATATAATATATTAACCATTGTAATATATAATAATAATCATAATCATAATAATATTATATATTATATTATATGGTGACCGGCATGGGCGCATGTCCATGAATACTGGGATGGCATCCAGTGCTTTACCTGTGCTCCCATCCATAGGGTTAGTGGTTGTGTCAGGAAGGGCATCTGATGTAAAATTCTGCCCAGTCCGTATGCAGATTGACAAGACCACACCGGTTTGGTCGAGGCCTGCATTAACAGCAGCCGGCATTGGTGCTGTGCCCTCACAGGGTCCTGGTGGAAATTGTAGAATCCATCGTGGTGACCCCTGAGAAACAGGGAAAAAGCTGAAAGAAGAAGAATAAGATTATATATATAATATATATTTATTTATTTATCTAGTGCTTATATAGCTGTACAGCAACGCCTGGTGAGTCTTTTTGTTTGCATACAAACTGTGAAGGCTGTGTGTGTGCAGGGGGGGAAAAAGCTCACGTGGGAGAAGGTAAATGTCCTGTGATTTGTTCTATAGAAGCACAACCTGTATACATCCCTGTTTTTTCCGCCAATCAAAGGGCCAACCAGAGGAATTCATTACATGCCTCCTCTTTGTAAGGCTACCCTGTATCAGAACAATGTTTTGGAATGGATGTTAATTTTCTTCCATTTGTCTAATGCTAGGCTACGCTAGCTTGAGCGAGCATACATGTGTGACTGTCATTTGAATAAGCTGGGCTTGGGCTCAGCAGGAGACGACGGCGGGGGTGCACATTCTGCAGCTCTGATTGTTCCATGGAGCTCGTTCTCTTTGCCATTTCTAGTTATGTGTGTGGTAAACTGCTGGTCAGCCATGAAATTAAGTCGATATATGTATTCAAGAGGTTGTCGGAAAAGAAGTAATGAGGGTTTTGGACGTTAAAGAGAAACTGCGCCCCTCTTGGCCCTCAACATGGGTGGGAGAGACACGCAAGGGACATCACAGTACCTCCGTCCTTAGCACGAGTGCGCTGAGCAGATTGACTGCACAACTCTCACATGCAAAAGGCCAATAGGTGCAGTGGTCCGTACAAGCAGAAAGATCATTTTCATATCATGTGCTCCAGTGAGCATCCATCTACAACCCGTATTACCCCCCCCCCATCCCTCATCCCCCCACTCCACACACACGCACGCATGCGCGCACACATACAATGGGGGGGGGGGTGTGTTAGCTCTTTCAGTATCGGCGGTGTTTAAGGCTGTGTTGTGAGAGGAGCGGTGTCGGAAGCAGGTCGTGGTCATGATGTTTTCAGCAGTCTTTGACCACAGTACCACGTTTCTTTCATTGCCACACAGCGAGGCTGCTGGAATTCATCTCAGTACGGATGGAGTGGCGGTAAAAATACAGCACATACAATACCAGTGCAGACATAAAGGACTTAAGTGCAAAAAATATATATATATATAATCTACTCCTGTATTTTCACAATGTGTGTGTGGTGTGTGTCTGGTGTGTGTCTGTGTGAGAGTCTATAAACGGCCAAACTAAAGCACTTGGGGCCTTGATTCTTTTTGGAGGTTATTGGGGATGATCAGGGGCACCTATAAAAAATAGCAGAACATTAAAATTATGCATAATTAGTTATGCATAAATATGCAAAATATGCATTTTTCTAAAAATGGCTAAAAACCACGTTTCTCGGCATTTCAGATGATTCTGAGCATCTTTGATTTTTTCACCTGTAAAATTTTTTTTTCTGGGACTTAAATGTTTTGGCATTATGCAAAATATATGCATTTTTGCAAAAATGCACTTATGATACTCATTTTTTTGGAGGTGGTAGGTATTGTTCCAGAGAGGACCAAAAAAATAGCAGAAAATTAAAATAATTATGCATAATTATGCATAATTATGCAAAATATGCATTTTCTAAAAATGGCGAAAAACCACTTTTCTCGGCGTTTCAGATGATTCTGAGCATTTGGGGGGAGGGAGTTGGAGTGGGGGGGGTTTAGGGGCAGGGGGAAGGGGGTTAGCTGGCAGGATGAAGAGGAGGGAGATTTAGACGGGTGGAGAACCAAACCGCTACATTGTAGCGGGGTTCTTCTAGTATGTACACTACCGTTCAAAAGTTTGGGATCACCCAAACAATTTTGTGTTTTCCATGAAAAGTCACACTTATTCACCACCATATGTTGTGAAATGAATAGAAAATAGAGTCAAGACATTGACAAGGTTAGAAATAATGATTTGTATTTGAAATAAGATTTTTTTTACATCAAACTTTGCTTTCGTCAAAGAATCCTCCATTTGCAGCAATTACAGCATTGCAGACCTTTGGCATTCTAGCTGTTAATTTGTTGAGGTAATCTGGAGAAATTGCACCCCACGCTTCCAGAAGCAGCTCCCACAAGTTGGATTGGTTGGATGGGCACTTCTTTGAGCAGATTGAGTTTCTGGAGCATCACATTTGTGGGGTCAATTAAACGCTCAAAATGGCCAGAAAAAGAGAACTTTCATCTGAAACTCGACAGTCTATTCTTGTTCTTAGAAATGAAGGCTATTCCATGCGAGAAATTGCTAAGAAATTGAAGATTTCCTACACCGGTGTGTACTACTCCCTTCAGAGGACAGCACAAACAGGCTCTAACCAGAGTAGAAAAAGAAGTGGGAGGCCGCGTTGCACAACTGAGCAAGAAGATAAGTACATTAGAGTCTCTAGTTTGAGAAACAGACGCCTCACAGGTCCCCAACTGGCATCTTCATTAAATAGTACCTGTTAGAGCCTGTTTGTGCTGTCCTCTGAAGGGAGTAGTACACACCGGTGTAGGAAATCTTCAATTTCTTAGCAGTTTCTCGCATGGAATAGCCTTCATTTCTAAGAACAAGAATAGACTGTCGAGTTTCAGATGAAAGTTCTCTTTTTCTGGCCATTTTGAGCGTTTAATTGACCCCACAAATGTGATGCTCCAGAAACTCAATCTGCTCAAAGAAGTGCCCATCCAACCAATCCAACTTGTGGGAGCTGCTTCTGGAAGCGTGGGGTGCAATTTCTCCAGATTACCTCAACAAATTAACAGCTAGAATGCCAAAGGTCTGCAATGCTGTAATTGCTGCAAATGGAGGATTCTTTGACGAAAGCAAAGTTTGATGTAAAAAAAATCTTATTTCAAATACAAATCATTATTTCTAACCTTGTCAATGTCTTGACTCTATTTTCTATTCATTTCACAACATATGGTGGTGAATAAGTGTGACTTTTCATGGAAAACACGAAATTGTTTGGGTGATCCCAAACTTTTGAACGGTAGTGTATATACTATATATATAGTACACAGCTCCACATACCATACATACAATACGGTTAGGCCAACTTTTGTGTATTGTACAGCTTGGGGGAAGAAGCTCCAGTTCAGGTGTTCTGTGACCTTCCGCCACAGGAGAGACACTGAAGAAGACGGTGTGCTGGGGGGAGAGGTTCACCATCATCTTTTTCTTTATTTCTTTCCCCCTTTTTCTCCTCAATTGTACCTGGTCAATCAGCCTGCTCTCCGAGCCGGCCCAGTCACTGCCCCCCACCCCCTCTCCTGATCCAGGGAGGGCTGCAGACTACCACACGACTCCTCCCATACATGTGGAGTCACCAGCCGCTTCTTTTCACCTGGCAGTGAGGAGTTTCACCAGGGGGACGTAGCGCGTGGGAGGATCACGCTATTCCCCCCAGTTCCCCCTCCCCCCTGAACAGGTGTCCCAACCGACCAGATGAGGCGCTAGTGCAGCGACCAGGACACATACCCACATCCGGCTTCCCACCCGCAGACATGACCAACTGTGTCTGTAGGGATGCCCGATCAAGCCAGAGGCAACATGGGGATTCGAACCAGCGATCCCCGTGTTGGTAGGCAACGGAATAAACCTCCATGCCACCTGGACGCCTGGGTGTTGCAGCATGGGATCCTTGATGCTCTGGTGATAATTCTGTCCATTTTCTTTATTGTGTGCTTAGATGTGGTTCCATACCAGACAGTAATCAGTACTGACAGGATGCAAGTAGAACCTGCTCCGTTCAGTAACCCACACATTACCACCCCATTTTTGCACAAGTGTGTTGGATAGCACTTTTAATGAGATCAGCATGTGCAGAGGGACTCGTCTCTAGCATTAAAATGGTGATGAGGCAAAGCCAAGCATGTGTGTGTGTCTGTATATATATATATATATATATATATATAGTGTGTGTGTGTGTGTGTGTGTGTGTGTGTGTGTGTGTACATAGTATATGTGAGTTCACGTGTGCGTGTGTATTAATGTATATGAATGGGAGGAAGTTATTCCAGGAAGGATGTTTCAGAGGTGGTGTGTGAATTGTTAAACAGGAAATACAACTTGTGTTACATGTCGTGGATGGAAAGGTCAAGGTTACTGGTCCTCACCGCGCCGTCGATCCGTACCTCGGCATACAAACCAAGCATGTAATTTATCCCCACCCAGGCCCCCCCCTATTTGTTCACACGTTTACCAGTAGGGTTTTTCTAGTAAACGGCGCGGCAGTGGAGTCTGACCCTTGTCTTCCATCGTTTCTTTGTTATTACAAGTCAGTCTCCAGACGGTTTGTTGTTGATGCAAATACAACGGAGGGGCAAAAAGCTGTTTTAACCCATTACAGCGTCGCACTCCGGTGGCTCAGATGTGTTTGAAGTACGGCGATGGAAAACAGCTTGTGTGTTTTATTCATTGCAAAGTTTTATTCATTCATTTGCCTTTTAGAATTGTACCAACAGCTCCCCCAGCAGGTCCCCCGGGACATGACACGCCACTGTGGCCATCGCTGTCCCTGATTAAGAAAAGAAAAAAAGATGCATATATATATATATATATATATATATATATATAATAATAAAAAGGAAAATTGGGTGTGGAAGACAATGGAGGTGGATCCATAGCTGCCGGTGTGTCTGGGGTGGTGCAGTTTCTGCTGGGGGTCTGTGCTTCATTAGTGTTGCCAGGCTCAGGTCCCCTCTGGCCCCTGCTGCTGCACACATCACAAGGTGAGCTCATTACCGGCTGAATTTATGTGCCATGGGAGCCCGACTCTGCCACGGCAAGGACACCCCCCCCCCCCCCATCCACACACACACACAGACACCAGAGCCCTTATCCCCATGCGGTCTGCCAGTGTCTCGACTGTGGACCTGCTGGGACGCTGTGTCTGTCCTGTGATGGTGGATCAGAGACAGGACATGGCTCTTCAGCAAACAAGCTCCCCTTGATCTCCTTTCAATCAGAGGTGTAAAAACCAGGTCCAGAAAGTAAATGTCCAACCCGTGTATTTGCTCCAACCATGTTACTAAACCAGCTGATTTCATTAGCTAGTTTCCCTCCCTAGTTGAGTAGCGGTGTTGACGGGAATCTGCTGGTGTAGTGCATGAGTGGAGCAAATACATGGTTTGGACTTTCACTTTCTGGACCTGGTTTTTACACGTATGCTGTCAATATGGCTCTGATCAATACCTCATCGAGCAGGATCATGCCTGTTTGCCTACCGTATGCCATGTATTTCTCCAATTATGAACTTTGCATTGGCCAAAATACACAAGTTTGTCCTCGGCTTGGTCGCTGGTATTGTTTGGAAAGAAGGCCAACTCTATGACCTCTAAACTGGAAGGATTGGATAACTTGAAGCATAATACTGAAAGATATGAGATGGCTTAGAAGTATTGATTTTGCACTGTCCAGAGATATCAGGCTTTTTTCTGATCAATAACTCTTGAGGAATCATTCCTATACAATTTCAATCACTTAAAAGGAGTTCGTAAAATCCAATTTAGTGGGCAAGGAGCTATCGGCACAAGAGAAGTGCATGCTGTCGTGGTTGATGTGCAGCCTTCAACTCAAGACTATGAAGAAAACGACCACAAATCTAATTTGGAGAAAAAAAACATAAAAAAGTTATTGCATTTATTATTTTAATTACTTTTTCTTCCATTGTGCAGATAACTCCAAGAGTTCAGTTTCCCTTTGTGTGAAGTATATCTAGTATGTAACGGCTTCACGGATATATACCAAGTCCAGTTGCACTTGATTCAACTCCTTTGGATGTATCTAGTATGGATTCATTTTTCCTCATTTCTGTCATGTTTTCACCCACACCTGGGTTTACATGTCATGTTTTCACCCACACCTGGGTTTACAAGTCATGTTTTCACCCACATCTGGATTTGCAAGTCATGTTTTCACCCACACCTGGATTTACATGTCAAGTTTTCACCCACATCTGGATTTACATGTCATGTTTTCACCCACACCTGGGTTTACATGTCACGTTTTCACCCGCACCTGGGTTTACATGTCACGTTTTCACCCACACCTGGGTTTACATGTCATGTTTTCACCCGCACCTGGGTTTACATGTCATGTTTTCACCCACACATGGGTTTACGTGTCACGTTTTCATCCACACCTGGGTTTACATGTCGTGTTTTCATCCACACCTGGGTTTACATGTCACGTTTTCACCCACACCTGGGTTTACATGTCATGTTTTCACCCACACCTGGGTTTACATGTCACGTTTTCACCCACACATGGGTTTACGTGTCACGTTTTCATCCGCACCTGGGTTTACATGTCATGTTTTCATCCACACCTGGGTTTACATGTCATGTTTTCATCCACACCTGGGTTTACATGTCATGTTTTCACCCACACCTGGGTTTACATGTCACGTTTTCACCCGCACCTGGGTTTACATGTCATGTTTTCACCCACACCTGTGTTTACATGTCATGTTTTCACCCACACCTGGGTTTACATGTCACGTTTTCACCCACACATGGGTTTACGTGTCACGTTTTCACCCACATCTGGATTTACATGTAATGTTTTCACCCACACCTGGATTTACATGTCATGTTTTCATCCACACCTGGATTTACATGTAAAGTTATTACCCACACCTGGGTTTACAAGTCATGTTTTCACCCACACCTGGGTTTACATGTCATGTTTTCATCCACACCTGGATTTACATGTCATGTTTTCACCCACACCTGGGTTTACATGTCATGTTTTCATCCACACCTGGATTTACATGTCAAGTTTTCACCCACATCTGGACTTACATGTCACGTTTTCACCCACACCTGGGTTTAAATGTCATGTTTTCATCCACATCTGGATTTACATGTCATGTTTTCACCAAAACCTGGATTTACATGTCAAGTTTTCACCACATCTGGATTTACATGTCACATTTTCACCCACATCTGGATTTACATGTCATATTTTCACCCACACCTGGGTTTACATGTCATGTTTTCACCCACACCTGGGCTTACATGTAAAGTTAGTTCCCACATCTGGATTTACATGTCATGTTTTCATCCACATCTGGATTTACATGTCATATTTTCACCCACACCTGGGTTTACATGTCATGTTTTCACCCACACCTGGGCTTACATGTAAAGTTAGTACCCACATCTGGATTTACATGTCATGTATTCACCCACATCTGGATTTACATGTCATATTTTCACCCACACCTGGGTTTACATGTCATGTTTTCACCCACACCTGGGCTTACATGTAAAGTTAGTACCAACATCTGGATTTACATGTCATGTTTTCATCCACATCTGGATTTACATGTCATATTTTCACCCACACCTGGGTTTACATGTCATGTTTTCACCCACACCTGGGCTTACATGTAAAGTTAGCACCCAAATCTGGATTTACATGTAATGTTTTCACCGACACCTGGACTTACATGTAATGTTTTCACCAACACCTGGGTTTACATGTCACGTTTTCACCCACACCTGGATTTACATGTCATGTTTTCACCCACACCTGGGTTTACATGTCATGTTTTCACCCACACCTGGGTTTACATGTCATGTTTTCATCCACACCTGGATTTACATGTCAAGTTTTCACCCACATCTGGATTTACATGTCACGTTTTCACCCACACCTGGGTTTAAATGTCATGTTTTCATCCACATCTGGATTTACATGTCATGTTTTCACCAAAACCTGGATTTACATGTCAAGTTTTCACCCACATCTGGATTTACATGTCACATTTTCACCCACACCTGGATTTACATGTCATGTTTTCACCCACACCTGGGCTTACATGTAAAGTTAGTACCCACATCTGGATTTACATGTCATGTTTTCATCCACATCTGGATTTACATGTCATATTTTCACCCACACCTGGGTTTACATGTCATGTTTTCACCCACACCTGGGCTTACATGTAAAGTTAGTACCAACATCTGGATTTACATGTCATGTTTTCATCCACATCTGGATTTACATGTCATATTTTCACCCACACCTGGGTTTACATGTCATGTTTTCACCCACACCTGGGCTTACATGTAAAGTTAGCACCCAAATCTGGATTTACATGTAATGTTTTCACCGACACCTGGACTTACATGTAATGTTTTCACCAACACCTGGGTTTACATGTCACGTTTTCACCCACACCTGGGTTTACATGTCACGTTTTCACCCACATCTGGATTTACATGTCACATTTTCACCCACATCTGGATTTACATGTCATGTTTTCACCCACATCTGGATTTACATGTCACATTTTCACCCACACCTGGGCTTAAATGTCATATTTTCACCCGAACCTGGGTTTACATGTAATGTTTTCACCCACATCTGGATTTACATGTCCCGTTTTCACCTACACCTGGATTTACATGTCATGTTTTCACCCACACCTGGGTTTACATGTCATGTTTTCACCCACACCTGGGTTTACATGCACACCTGCTGTTTTTGTTCAGGTGTTTGAAAAAGTGAGCTGATTATTTGAGCTCTGAAGTTGACCTTTCTAGATTTTAAGACTAACACTGTGTGACAGCGAAAGACTAGTCGTGAATTTAGGAGTTAAGAAGATTTGTTCTGGAGCGTCTGGGTAGCGTGGCGGTCTATTCTGTTGCCTACCAACAGGGGGATCGCCAGTTCGAATCCCCTTGTTACCTCTGGCTTGGACGGATGTCCCTACTGACAAAATTGGCCGTGTCTGCGGGGTGGGAAGCCAGATGTGGATGTGTGTCCTGGTCACCGCACCAGCGCCTCCTCTGGTCGGTTGGGGCGCCTGTTCAGGGGGGAGGGGGAACTGGGGGGAATAGCGTGATTCTCCCACATGCTACATCCCCCTGGTGAAACTCCTCACTGTCAGGTGAAAAGAAGCGGCTGGTGACTCCACATGTATGGGAGGAGGCATGTGGTAGTCTGCTCCTCCCCGGATCAGCAGAGGGGTGGAGCAGCGACTGGGACGGCTCGGCAGAGTGGGGTAACTGGCCAGGTACAATTGGGGTGGAAAAAAAAGGGGGGGGGAATCCCCCTAAAAAAGATTTGTTCTGGTCACACTTATAATGTTTGTGACTGATGAGAAATAAATGGACCAAGCTGTGGTATTCAGTGGGGGTAGGAAAGGTGAAAAGGGCTTATTGTTCCATGTTTGAGTCAAGCTGTGCCCACCTGTGTGAATGACCCTCAAGTCATCGCAGAAACGGGAATTTTCTTTTTTGTGTGAGGGCGGTTAACTTGGGAGTCTCTCAGCCAAACTAAGTTGTTCTTGGCATGATAATTTTTCCATTTAATTCAAAAGGCATTGATTCACAGCTGTGCCATCACAAGCTTAACCCTCACCATGGTCCCGTACATCTGGGCGCGGTGCCCATCTGCACCACCGTGAGGTCGCAGGGCTCTTTGATGTATGGGACAATGTGCCTTGTTTTCCAAGTCATGCCAGATTCAGGTGGCAGAAAGGATCAGTGTCTGTCCATAAACCTGATACATGGTCTTATATCAGTCTTTTCATCCTCGGTCTTTAATAAATGCACACCAACACCCAGATTATTGAGGCTCTTCAGTTTCAGGCAACATGTCGGTGAAACTGTTCACGTTGTTTGAAAGAAGATAAGACGGGATGAGATCTGATGGACCTTATTTTCCCGAAGGGAATTTGTCTTGGACACATACAGTATCTTCTGTTAAACAAGGCAAGTAACGTAGTGCATACATATGGTACACACACACACAGACTGTCTGTCACCCATGCACATGCACACACAGGGCCTACAGTACACGCACAGCCTGCCAACCGACATATTGCACACTGCCCGTCGCACAACACACTCGTCATCTTAATGCTGTACATATGTGCAGTAAGAGTAAAGCGGCCTCGTCAACATAGTCATCATAGTGTACATGTGTACACTAATGTTGATCTTTTTTTTTAAACCCCCCCCCTTTTTTTTTTTCTCCTCAGTTGTATCCTGCCAATTACCCCACTGTTCTGAGCCGTCCCGGTCGCTGCTCCACCCCCTCTGCAGACTACCACATGCCTCCTCCCATACATGTGGAGTCACCAGCCGCTTCTTTTCACCTGACAGTGAGGAGTTTTACCAGGGGGGGGCGTAGCGCGTGGGAGGATCACGCTATTCCCCCCTGTTCCCCCTCCCCCCAAACAGGCACCCCAACCGACCAGAGGAGGCGCTAGTGCAGCGACCGGGACACACATCCGGCTTCCCACCCGCAAACACGACCAATTGTGTCTGTAGGGACGCCCGACCAAGCCGGAGGTAACACGGGGATTCGAACCGACGATCTAGTGCTGGCAGGCAACGGAGCAGGCCGCTACGCTACCTAGATGCCCTACGGTTAAATTTAAATTGGAATTAATGTGATTCCTCTAATACACGGGTACACATGGACTGTTTGAATAGCCAGTCCAAGGCGTTACGGTCTGTGGTCTTTGTATTGCACAACCGATATGCCGTGTGCTGGGGGAGGACTTTCACACGTGCCGGTTCAAAACACCACAAGACACCTGATGAGGACGTTCGCATTCACCAAAAAACTGCACTAAAAAAACTAGATACCTTAATGATGTTAAACTTTTTTTGATTTTGACCGCACCCCGATAAAGGTAACTGGACAATGGCCTTATTTCTGAAGTCTGAGTAATCCTTTTACTGTTGAAGGGTCATATTAAAAGACCAACGCCCACCATACCCCTCTGACCATCGATGGTATACTAGACGTGGAGAGAGTCAGCAGTGTTAAGATCCTGGGAGTTCACATCACAGAGGACCTCTTCTGGTCCTCACGTGTCACTGCGCTCTCCAAGAAGGCCCAGCAGCGTCTTCACTTCCTGCGGCATCTGAAGAGGTGAGTGTCCCCCTACCTGTCCTCATCACATTCTACAGAGGCACCACGGAGAGCATCCTGACCAGCTGTCTCTCTGTCTGCCATGGGAACTGCAAGGCCTCCGACCGCAGATCGCTACAGCGGATAGCGAGACAGCTGGGAAGATCATAGGAACTGCTCTCCCATCCATCCAGGCCATCTGTGATGCACGGTGCACCCGGAAGGCTCTCAGCATCGTGAAGGACCCCAGCCACCCTTCCCACATCCACTTCACCCTCCTACCCTCTGGCAGGAGGTACCGGAGCATCCGTGCTGCCTCCACCAGACTATGCAACAGGTTCATTCCTCAGGCTTTGAGGTTCCTCAACAACCTGAACACTGAGACCTTCCACACAAGGACTCTTGGACCGTCTCACTCACTGTCCATGTCAGGTGTGCTTGTGATGTTCAGGTCTGTGAAGTAATTCTTGTTTTTAATGCACTTTTTGTTTGTACTATTTATTGTGTGTGATTTGTTTTTATGTGGCACTGAGGTCCACGTGAAACGTAATTTTGTTCCCCTGCATGTATGAGACATGCATATGAGGCAACGACAAGTGAAAGCAGTCTAAGTCTAATGTGTAGATAAACCTGCTCAGCATCACCAGCAGAAGAACCTTATGGTAAAATGGCCTTGACTACTACAACCACAAAAAGTGCCGTGTGGGCAAAGAAAAAAACAAAGTAATGACAGTACTTCTTTTGATTTCTCCAAAGGTGCGTACTTACTACTTCATTTGAACCATAAACTCAGAAATTCACACACTGTTTCAACCTAATTTCTCCATTATCCAGCTGAGTGGTATGTCAGCGTGGTGACAGGCTGGGATCAATAGCCTCCTGTTCAGCCCGTCCTCCAGCTGTGAGGTCCAGACTACTCCCCCCCCCCCCCCCCGAGAGGGAGCTGCTCTTTGTTTTCTCAGCATCTTGTGTGTGCTACGGGGCGAGCATGTGTAACGCGGTAGTGCTCGCTACATCTGCTTGTTGAGCGATAAAAATAGAGCCTCAAGTTAACCGGAGCTCGTTTCAGGGTAATGGCCGGACATGCCGGGATGCAAACGTGTGAGCTATTTGCAAAGACCGAGCCTGACTCCATGGTTGCCCCACCGTGGGGCACAAAACACGTGAGTCAAACACCCAGGCAGGGGAGGCCTGGCCTGGAGAGAGGTATGCACCTAGTGTCAGGGGGAGACAGAAAGCAGGAGGTGGGTGGAGGAGGTAGGCGAGGTGAAAGACGAGACAGACAGGGAGCGATGTGATTATTAAGCTGCACAGATGGTGCAACAGATGAGCTGGGAGGTATGTATGGGTAGATAAGGGGTGAGGGTTTTAAAGTGGAGAAAGAGAGAGATGGCACGAGAGCATGTGTGTGACAATGTGCATAAGGAGCGGTGAGCTGGAGAGCTTCCAAGGAAACACTTTTAATATTTATTGTTCCAAGGCTGGTTGGAAACTCTTCCTCCTCCGATTCATCAGCAAGAAAAATGTTTGAGGAGCAACCCTGAAATATTAATTCTGCTCCGGGGAGGCTGAGGGTGCTCAAGGTGGGGGGCGGGGGGGGGCTTGAGCAGCATATGGTGTGAGATCCTGAGGGGACAACAGCCGGGTTCACAACTCCACCGACAAAGAGGGGTTCGTAAAGGGAGAACACGAGAGGAGGAGGAGCGTTGATCATGGAGGAGGAGGAGGGTGGACTTATTTGGGGGGAGTATTACACCAGGCTCATTTAGGAGCGAGTATTTAGAAAGGCCCCTACTTCTTTTTTTGTTTTGCCTTGTAGGGTTTTGTTCCATTAGGCGGCATTTATTTAGGAGCCAGTATTATTCTGGTCCAACATCAGCACCTCCCAGCTCCTTCTCCTGCGTTGTGCTGCCTCTGCCAGCGCTGCTGCTTGGAACACAGGGCCTTCTGGTTGGCATGTCAGCCGTCAAAGACAGGTCCTGGTAGAGCCTCCCAAAAAAAAAAGCCGGGTGGTTTTGCGATGGCTCTGTTAATTCATTATAGGTATGAGGTTATGAAATGCGTTTCGCCTCATGTCATATTTTAAGCCTGCAGCGTGTCTGAATCAGTGTTCTGCTCGGCTCCTGGCTCCGGCTCCTGGCTCCAGCTCCTAGTGCTCGACGTGCTCCTCTGGGGACACAGAAATCATCTTTTACCTCGTCCCTATTCTGTGCCGGAAAGAGCCCCACAGTGCATAGAAAGAAACGGATCAGTGTGCATCATAAGACCTGATGTCTGTTGCTGTCGAGGGCGTCGATGGGTTCCCACAGCTCCGTCTGAGAGCCGGTCTGCGGGAGGGGGAAGTGGTTCCTCTCACGGTGCCTGAAACTCACCTTGATGCGGGACGCGCTGGCCTGTAATTAACATGCCCGTGCTCGCAAGGGCTTCTTTTGATGGGAAAGCTTATTCGCTCTCTCCCAAAAGACACCGAGGAAGAGAAAGAGGAGGCGTTCTCTCTGCCTTGCTCTCCTTGGCCCACTCACTCACTCTTCTTTCTCGCCACCCCCTCATTAGGAGTGCACAGCGCCTCCTCAGTGTTTACAGACGAGGCCGGAGCAAGCCCATCGCTGTCCTCCCGAGACCCGTTGTCTCCTGCTGGATTAGAATCATGAAGAACCTCATTGTCTCTTTTGTCAAGGCGGTGTGAATCACGGCAGATCAGGAGACCCTGCCGAAATACCTCCGGAGAGAAATGGAAGAGGTGGAGTGGGTGGGGTGGGTAGGCTATTTAGTTGAATCTAATACCGGCGCTTTACTCCATGGAGGCTTTGATTCTCATTTATGTTTAAATGACAAGTCATTGTGTTTCAGGACCAATACAACCTCTCCGAAAAGCTGATGAAGAGAGGTCACTACGTAACGTCTACATCTGACCATGTTGCAGGGAAAAGGTAGCACAGAAAACAACATTTAAAGAGACATTTCTTAATAATAAGCTCCTCCTCCAGTGCGAGCCGCTGGTCCAGCTCGTCTTTGAAAGCTGTGTTTGCTTTGGCGGTTGTTTGGGACAGCGGGCTGCAGCAGGACAGATAACATGGGCCAGTATTGTGTGTGTCATGGAGATGCCACCGCCACGGTTCACGCAGTTAAATAAGGTTGGAAATTGGTGGAATTTCCCTTTAAGGGCTATAAAGAGGCCTTTGTGTGTGTTTGTATGGACCGCCATATTTTCTCCTCAGCGGTTATGTGGTGTGTAGAGGGAGAGGGCGCCTGAAACAGGACTTGGCTGATAAACTGTGCGTGAGGGTGGAGGAATCCTTCATTAGAGTTCCAGGGCTGTAGTTTCCCTCCCGGGGTGAGCTGAAGAATCGGTGAAAACACCCTCACAGGTGTTGCTCCACCAGATGGACTCGGCATGCCGTGGTAATGTATTCCCAGGCCTTAGCGATGCCTTTGAAAAACCCTGGTGCCGGGAGGAGATGGCCTTGCACCGTTTGAAAGTGAAGCCGTGGGGATTGGGGGGGGGGTGCGTTGGTAGTGGGATAGCTGTGATATTCCGGCAGGGGTGTAGCTGCCGGGCTTCATGGATGCTCTCTGCCTGGCAGGGGGGGATGTCGATGAGCCACGCCTACGCAGCTCAGCGGGGGATGCTGGGAAATGTCATGCAATGAGCAATGCCATGCTCTGCAGGTCGTGCTGCCACGCTTGTCAATGGGGGGGGGTGTAATGGGGCTGCTGGTGGTGAAGGGGGTGGAAAGACAATGCTAATTTGCACAGTGTTAAAAACTGGTGTTTTTCTCACTGCTAAGCTCTTGTTATAAATAAAGGACACCCCCTACCCTTAGATCCCCTATTCACAAGAAGGTGCCTGTAGCGGGAAAACTCCGGAGTAAAAAGGAAAACTTAACCGGAAAAAAGGCAAGAAAGCTCCAAGTCACAAGGATTTGTTTCTTTTGGGGTCCCTGAGAGTCACTTACACTCGGCTGAAGCCCTTCTGTAAGAGACGAGCCTGAAGGACACGCAGGCCGT
The DNA here is from genome assembly GCF_029633865.1 of Lampris incognitus. NCBI lineage: Eukaryota > Metazoa > Chordata > Actinopteri > Lampriformes > Lampridae > Lampris > Lampris incognitus. Next base: position 1,986,011 of record NC_079217.1, read on the forward strand.
TTACACTTCGCCAACACGTCTGACTGATGTCGACTCTTCCGCTTCCCAGCAGGTCAATAAACATCTCATAGAAAAGAGCGGAACTGCCCATCTGAAGGAAGACTCCTGACAGCATGAGAGGAGGCGAGGAGAGGAGGCGAGGCGGGTTTCCTGGGGCTGTGTTCTGATGAAATCAACCTGGGAAAACGGAGGCTTTCACCCACCACATCATTAAAACAAGAAGAAAGGGGTCTCAGGGTCTCTCCCCGCTGTAACGATGACGTCACTGCGGTCCCTCGTCTCCTCGGCGGCGTCTCTCCAGTAGCAGCTGATGTTTGTGTAATGCCAAACAAGCCTGTGGTATGTAAAATACATCATTTCCGTTCTTTGACATATACCATCACATTACTGCTACTTCGTGTAGGTAAAACAAAGAAGGCAGAGGGTACACAGCCACCCCCCACCCCCCCCGGCAAATCACCCTATTTTCCCAGCTGTCCCGGTCTCTGCTCCACCCCCTCCGCTGATCCGGGGAGGGCTGCAGACTACCACATGCCTCCTCCCATACATGTGGAGTCGCCAGCCGCTTCTTTTCACCTGACAGTGAGGAGTTTCACCACGTGGGAGGATCACGCTATCCCCCCAGTTCCCCCTGAACGGGTACCCCGACCAACCAGAGGAGGCGCTAGTGCAGCATCCCGGACACGTACCCACATCCAGCTTCCCACCCGCAGACACGGCCAATTGTCTCTGCAGGGACGCCCGACCAAGCCGGAGGTAACGGGGATTCAAACCGGCGATCCTCGTGTTGGTAGGCAACAGAGTAGACCGCCACGCCACCCGGACAAATAGCTGTCATGTGATACTGTTGGGCCCTACAAGACCTTGTGATCTGGGGACAGATGTGGACGTTTGATGCATCTGTTTCTCTTGTGGTTAGCCGGACTGGGAGACTGGGAGAGAGCTGTGAACCACACGGCAGCAGGAGGCTCCTGCCCCCCTGCCTTTGACATCTCCAAACGAGTTCTCGACTGATGGTTAAAGCTGCTGTGAGAAGTTCCTTCACCGACGAGCGGTCTCCATTTAGATGTGATGCCTCTAACTGGCCAAGACAAGCAAACGAGAGCCTCAGCGAGGAGATGAGATATTCCTCTGCAATGATCACGTCATGTTCAACTTCAGCTTTATTGTCATGTGTATTTAGAATAAAAGGATTCTTGTGCTCCGGCTCTCTCTGCCTGGACACAAGGACACACCAGCCCCCCCCCCCCCCAACACACCCTCCAAAAAACACCACAGACCTACATAGACTATGTACACAATGAATTCAGAATTTAATACTCAATATACGTAGAAAAGTACAGGGTAACGCAACAGTCTAGCGTGCATATGGGTGCGTCAGCTGTTTCGCCCCCTGACTCCCTGTGTTAAGAAGCTGTTACTGAGACGGTCGGTGGGAGAGTTGATGCTCCGGTAACCTTTATTAGATGGAAGGAGTGAGATCAGAACATGAGCGGGCTGGCTGGTGTCCTTAGTGATATTTTGGGCTTTCCTTTTGCAGCGAGGGGTGTAAATATGATAAAGTTGTGGCAGGTCCATGCCAGTGGTCTTTGCTGCTGTCTCTACAGTCCTTTGCTGCAGTCTGCAGTCCTGAGCAGTCTGGTTACCCAACCACACTGTGATACAGCCTGTCAACACCCTCCATGCTACTGCCATAAGAGTTCATAAGAGTTTTGGTACTCATACCAAAACTCTTGAGGTGCCTCAGAAAAGACAGTCTCTGCTGTGTCTTCTTCAGGATGCAGTTGGTGTTGAGAGACCATGTGAGGGTGTCTGTGATGTGCCTGAGACTGTCCACAATTTCAACAGATGACCCATTGATGGAAATAGGAATGTGAGTTCCTCTGATCTTTCTAAAGTCGACAATGATTTCTTTTGTCTTATTGACATTTAGAGAGAGGTTGTTATCATGGCACCATGTGTTTAAATCTTCCACCTCCCTCCTATAGGCCCTCTCAATACTCTCACTTATCAGTCAATCACTGTGGTGTCATCTGGGAATGTAATGATGCTGTTGTTGTCATATTTGGCAACACAGCCGTGTGTAAACAGACTGTACAAGAGAGGACTGAGACAGCAGCCCTGCGGTGCACCGGTCCTAAGAACTAATGTGGATGAGAATGTTTCACCCATTCTCACAGTCTGGGGCCTGCCGTTCAAGAAGTCAAATAGCCAATTACAGATAGAGCTGCTCAGACCAGACCTCTGAGTTTCAACACCAGTTTGCATGGTACAGTTATATTTAAAGTAGAGCTGTAATTAATAACACTACACTACACACAATGACAATGACGGTTAAGAATGCCAGTAAAAACCTGAGATAGCTTAGTGTAGCATGCACTGAGGAAATGGGAAGGGATGCCATCTGGGCCAGCAGCTTTATGAGCTTTAACCCCTTTAAAAGTTTTCCTCACCTCAGCTTCTGTCACCTGTAGATGGGCTTCATCAGGTGGGCACTGTGCTGCTGTCACTGGGTCCAAGTTGTGAGCTTCAGAGCAGGCATAAAAGTTGTTCAGCTATTCCAGGAGAGAGGCAGAGGTGTTGATAGCTACACTGGGTTTACATGTATAGTCTGTAATCACCTGCAGCCCTCTGCACATGCACCGTGAGTCAGAGCCACTGTAGCCATTTTCCAGTTTGTCCCTATATTGTGTTTTGGTGGCTTTGATGGCTCTCTTAAGTCATACCTGGACTTTTTATTGCCTTCCTTGTGCCATGATTTAAAAGCAGTCATACACTCCCTCAACCGCAGGAGAATGTTGCTGTTAACCCAGGGCTTCTGGTTGGGGTAGGAATGAATAGTCCATACTGCAATAGTTATCCACACAGAATCTAACATAGCCAGTGACCGATTCAGCATACTCATCCAAAGTCGAGGCTGGATCCTTAAATATTGACAAGTCTGTTGATTCAAAACATACCTGAAGTTTGGATTCGTGGTCTGTAGCTCAGCACTGTACTGTCTTCACAGTGGGCTGCGTGCACTTCCCTTTCTGCAGCAGTGGTTGAGAGTGTTATTGCCTCTGGTCAGGCAGGTGACTTAATGATAAAAGTTTGGTAGCACAGATTTCAGGTGACAGGGGTTAAAGTCCCCTGCCACAACTGAAGTGGCCTCAGGGTGCAAGTTCTCCTGCCTGCTAACTGCTCCATACAGTTCGTCCAGCACCACAGAGGCAGTAGCTTGCAGCAGTATGTAGACAGCAGTTAACAACATGCAGGGGAATTCCCTCGGAGGGGTAAAACGGTCTGCACCTTGTTGTTAGTTGTTCTAACACTGATGAACAGGAATGAGAGACTATTTCCACGTCAGTGCACCATGATTTGTTAATAAAGAAGCATATACCACCTCCTTTTACCTTGCCAGTAGTCATCATGGAACAGTCCAGCCCTATCAGGTGTATTAGGCCCCAGGGCAGGAGGCGGAGCTGGAGGTGGCAGAGTTGAAGATGATAACATTTTCGTTGGGAGTGATGAAGAAGGACAGGATTAGGAACGAGTATATCAGAGGGACAGCTCAGGTTGGACGGCTTGGAGACAAAGAAAGAGAGACAAGATGGAGATGGTTTGGACATGTGTGGAGGAGAGATGCTGGCTATACTGGGAGAAGGATGCTGAATATGGAGCTGCCAGGGAAGAGGAGAAGAGGAAGGCCAAAGAGGAGGTTTATGGATGTGGTGAGGGAGGACATGCAGGTGGCTGGTGTGACAGAGGAAGATGCAGAGGACAGGAAGAGATGGAAACGGATGATCTGCTGTGGCGCCCCCTAACGGGAGCAGCTGAAAGTAGTAGCAGTAGTAGGAGGAGGAGTAGGAGGAGGTGTATTAGGGCCAGGCCAAGTCTCTGTAAAGCAGAACACATAACAGTCCTTCGTGTCCCTTTGAGAGCTTATTCGGTAATGAAGTTTGTCCAGCTTGCTGTAGAGGGACTGGACGTTAGACAGTGGTATGCTGGGAATCGGGCCGGATGGGACGCCCTCGTAGCCTCACCACGGTCATCATCATCAGTTCCATAACCTATTGAGGTTGTAGGAGCACAGCTGATGCCTCAACAAGTCTCTTCCACCGTTCCCTATCCATCGCAGCTCTCCCTGCCTCCACAGTGGAGGACGCGGCCGTTGTTAACCCGGGCCTCGGCCGATCTGGTGTGGTCATTGAGTTTGGTTGAGTCGTCATTGCGTTTCAGTAGGGGGAGTACCTGGTGGTCCCCATCTCCTCTCCAGGTATGGATGGCTGTTGGTTCACAGAGGAACTCATCTGCCCTTTGACAGGTTTTATTTTTAGTCCTGCTGGGTGTCCACACACCGTCCTCATAACAACCCAAGGGTTGAAGTGGGGGTGCCGGTTTCATCGCCGATGACCCGATGCTCGCAGTTTAACGTCCTACCCAGGACACCACCTCATTTACCTCGCCTCCAGCAGCGCTGTCTGCAGCCATGCTCCATGATGGTACCTGTTTGTTGTAGGTAATCTCTCTCGGCAAGTCCCATGGCCTCCAGCTGTTGGGGACATCTAATCTTATGTCCAGTAAACTCTGGTGATCACAGCTAATTGTGCAAGATGCGTTTGGTGCAACAAAAGCGACATATAACATGAAACAAGCAACAAAGTGAGAGCAGCTCATAGCGAGTTGCTATAGTACGGCGCTGTCTTCCATCTCATCATGTGAATCCAAAGGCTTGTCACCAGATGGGATTCCTGACGAAATCTGAGGAAACTATTTACGGCACACATGGATTGTACGGATATGTAGAGATACTACGTCACCTCATCGCTGTAAATCTTCCAAACACCTAGTTTCCCGAAACATCTCTCTCTCTTCCAGTCAAAACAAATGCACAATTTACTAGGTGAACTTCAGTCGTTGCGACAATGCTGCAAAACACTAACACTTGTGCCCACAGGGATGTGCAAAGTCAACGAAAATCCAGAACTTCCTGCAGCAGCTTTAAGATGAAAAACAACAACAAAAAAACAAAAAGTGTGCCGGGCCATTTATTTCAAGGTGAGAGGATGGCTATTACCACTGCATTTAATTTAATTTCCAGGAGTGCTAGAAGAGGTACTTGGAGACGCTGTGTCCCAGTGTCATCTCCTGGCCTTGTTCAATTGTGCGGAGGCCTTGGTTGCGACGGCTGAGTTTATCACGCTTAATGAGAGACTCTGCAGTCGGCCACACTCCATTACACATGAGCCAGATGATAAATTATGTCACCTTCCATGACTCCCTGACCCCCACGAGATGTTTAATTAATCAGAGGCTGGACATGTCCACCATTAGCTGGAGAAACAGCAGCCAGGGCTGCCCCGAACACACATTACCTGCCCACGCATGGTTGTTGAGAGATGTTTCCATCTCTCTCTCTCACCTTGACAGGCAAGTGTGAATTTATAGAGGCCAGTGGAACAAGGAGAACTATTCTGCGGACCCCCCCTGGCTGTTACCAACACTAACTGCTGGTAGAAACACCCTTACTTCTTGATCAGGTGAGCACATGAATAATTGAATCCAACAAACTAATTGAGAGATGAGGCCAACATGGAGGATTTGTTGCTGCATAGGAGCGGAAGCACACAAGTTATTTTCTTTTCAAGTGCCCCCAACACCTGTGTGTGTGTGTGTGTGTGTGTGTGGAGGTGGGTACTATCTCAGCAACCCCTGGGGCATCCCCCGGACATTTCTGGGAACTTCATGGTAGAGTCTGGTGTGATGATGTATGGCTGTGCTGTTCATGATAAGAACTCACAGAGCTCTCTTCATCTCGCGCCGCGGTGTCATTTACGACTTCTGCAGGTTTAAAGATACTGCTTACGTTAAGGATAAAGCTGCCCTTGGCCCAGCCTGCGAGTGTAATGGCTATGGCTTTACAACCGACTGACAAATCAAGGCCACTTTTATGCATCTTTTCGTTCATGTAAATGCTGGGGTGTGCACCATATGCATTTCAAAAAATGCAACATGCAAAATGAAAATATTCCTTCCGATGACTTCCCCAATTCAGCTCCACCCATTGCTGGCAGGCATCAAAATAGTAGTTTCTATTACACATAGATTACGATCCGCCAACCTCCAACAAAGCCCTAGAAATTGATCAGACACAGGCAAACATGAGCGTTATGTTCAGCAGCTTAGTGGCGTGTTTTTGCTCTTAAATCCCATCGACCCACAGCGTCTCCTGATGCCGTCCTCACAAGCTTGCAGTCTTTATTCTCCTGCCTATACAATGCAATTGTCTGTGCTGAACACTGGGTTGTGCTTCCATGACTCCACAGTACTCTGCCTCAATTCGACATAGATAGGAGCAAATGGCTGCATGTTTACCGCTCCCTGCCTTTATATAGCAAGACTGTCAGGAATACCGGATGTCTGATAAAGACTGTCAGGAATACCGGATGTCTGATAAAGACTGTCATGAATACCGGATGTCTGATAAAGACTGTCAGGAATACCGGATGTCTGATAAAGACTGTCAGGAATACCGGATGTCTGATAAAGACTGCCAGGAATACCGGATGTCTAATAAAGACTGTCAGGAATACCGGATGTCTGATAAAGACTGTCAGGAATACCGGATGTCTGATAAAGACTGTCAGGAATACTGGATGTCTGATAAAGACTGTCAGGAATACCGGATGTCTGATAAAGACTGTCAGGAATACCGGATGTCTGATAAAGACTGTCAGGAATACCGGATGTCTGATAAAGACTGTCAGGAATACCGGATGTCTGATAAAGACTGTCAGGAATACCGGATGTCTGATAAAGACTGTCAGGAATACCGGATGTCTGATAAAGACTGTCAGGAATACCGGATGTCTGATAAAGACTGTCAGGAATACCGGATGTCTGATAAAGACTGTCAGGAATACCGGATGTCTGATAAAGACTGTCAGGAATGCTGGATGTCTGATAAAGACTGTCAGGAATACTGGATGGCTGATAAAGACTGTCAGGAATGCTGGATATCTGATAAAGAGGGGAAAGCGTGGATTTTGAGGCAGAACTTTTGAAATGTGAACTCACTCATCATTGAAATTTAAGTGTATATTCTACCAAGAAAGGTCACAAAGACATGACCATGATATTGGAGCTGCAGGCTCCTGACTGTTGCTGCATGTCAAGCAGGGCTCCCTCCCTGAAAAGCCAAGAAGTGGTATTCATCGCACACACGTCCGTATTGCCTCAGATTCCTGAGGATGGTGACAAGCAGGCATTGCTGTAGTGCTGCAGTTTGCCAAAATCCCCTCCCATGGCATTGCTCAAGTGCTCAACACTGATGCATGCGTCCATGCAAATGCACAACCGTGCAAGTTACACGCGATGCAGAAATCACATTAATTGAACTATTGAATTTCCAAGTGACAAAGAAGTAGAGGAGATGGTTGGTTTGTTGGCTTGCTGAGTACAGTGGCCACAGGTTTCTCCCATCTAGGGATTGTGGCAGAGGTAGCGGTATGAGTTACGGCCTCTGTGTGGCAGTGTATGCTCACACAGCCTGTCAGACGTGGCGAGCCAAGCTCTGCATCCACAGCCCTCCTGGCTCTCCCTGCTTTGTCTCATCTGCCCTCTGCATGCTGAGCGTCTTCCAATCTGGCCGCGAGCGATGGAGTGACTGGCGCTCTTGGTGTCAGCGCTCCTCAGGATTGTCAGAAGTCCTCTGTCAAATCCCGCTACCGGCTGGCCCTGCAGGCTCCAAGGAAATTAACCGGGAGGAGTGCAGTGGGGTGGGGGTGGGGGGTGGGGGTAAGACTTGGAGGAACCTTTTTTTCCCTCCCTGTTTACTATGTGACAGTATTACTCTTTCACAAAAAAACAAAAACATCCACCATGATCCCTGCCAGCGGTCATTAGATTTTTTTTTGGGGGGGGGGGCTTTCAGTCACAGCTGAGGAATGAAAAAATGAAAAGCCTGTCCTGGGTGGCCGGCAGCTGACCAATCACTCTCTTTGTTCCTTAGCCCCACTGCTCAATGCACTTTCCTTAGAGCACCACAGCGTGAGCCTTTCTGCCACCGATAGGGGCTGAATGTCCCTGTCAGCAGCAGGACAGTGAACCCGCTTCTGCCCCACCCACTCTGGCCACACCCGCTGCTGCAGCCCGACATTGACAAACTCTTTAATTTTTTAATTTAAACAGGATAATTGACCCCCCCCTTTTTTTTCTCCCCAGTTGAATTTGGTCAATGACCCCACTCCTCCGAGCCGTCCCGGTCTCTGCTCCACCCCCTCTGGTAATCTGTCCCGGTCTCTGCTCCACCCCCTCTGCTGATCCAGGAGGGCTGCAGACTACCACATGCCTCCTCCCATACATGTGGAGTCACCAGCTGCTGCTTTTCACCTGACAGTGAGGAGTTTCACCAGGGGGACGCAGCGTGTGGCAGGGTCACACTATTCCCCCCCCCCGAACAGGCGCCCCGACCGACCAGAGGAGGCGCTAGTGCAGCGACGAGGACACATAACCACATCTGGCTTCCCACCCGCAGACACGGCCAATTGTGTCTGTAGGGACGCCCGACCAGGCCAGAGGTAACACGGGGATTTGAACCAGCGATCCCCGTGTTGGTAGGCAACAGAATAGACCGCTACGCCACCCGGACGCCCCGCTGCTCATTTAAAAGTCGGTATGTTGTTATGTGTAATGGCCAGGGTCAGTAGGTCTTCAGGACTGGAAAAATACTACATGTGGGAGTACTAGGGTCAGCGCCATGAGTTTTTTGGTTTTGTGGATATATGACGTGCTGGGTGTTGTGCTAAATATAGAGGTGTGAGGAGACGTTTTCTATAAGGCTGCATTTCATGTGCCCACTTCTGCCCTCCCTCATCAGCGGGCTTGCCTTATAACGCGTGGTGGACAGAGACGGGCGTACTGCAGGCTGCAGCACGTTGACCTTGCTCCCATGGCAAAATCAAGGCAAAACAACAAATAAGCAGTGTGTAAAACGCTATCAAATCAGACTCTCCACAAGATAACGACGATGACAGCGTAAGAGCTCTCTGCTGTGATAATGAGCTCTCTTTTCACCACATTATTTCCCCGACAACAGAAAACAGTTGCATTGCTGATGTTAATACAGGCAAGGTGTTATCTCTCTACGCAGCATTAGGGCAAATTGTTGTGTGCAGATTGAAGTAAACCGGTGGCCGCCTGCATCCGCCCCTTATTTCCCCCTGTGCCGCCCCCGCCAACACACACACACACACACACACACACACCGTCAAATGAATTCCAAAATGAATTCTGTCCTTATCGGGAGCCATGCCTCTCATTTCCAGCATTTAAGAGATCCATCTTCTCACTGATCATAATGAGGAGGAATTTTGATAAGGAGGATGAGCAGAAAGAGGGAGATGGAGGGGCAGAGTGAATGGGTTTGATCTTCAAAATGGGAGAAGGCGTAGGAGTCCTCAGGGCCTTGGCTTCTTAAAAGGTGCTTGTAGCTTCCAGGAAAGATCTTTACACTCTCTCTCTCTCTCTCTCTCTCTCTCTCTCTCTCTCTCTCTCTCTCTCTCTCTCTCTCTCTCTCTCTCTCTCTATCTGTCTTTCTCTCTCTCTCTTTCTATCTGTCTCTCTCTCTATCTGTCTTTCTCTCTCTCTCTCTATCTGTCTCTCTCTCTCTCTCTCTCTCTCTCTCTCTCTCTCTCTCTCTCTCTATCTGTCTCTGTCTGTCTCTCTCTCTCTCTGCCCACTCCCTATACACTTGCCCTCTTTCGTCTCTTCATTCTCGGCTCCCACCACCCCCGCCACTCAAAATCAATTATGACTGACAAGCATTCTAGCTCTGTACTTGTTTAAGTTGCTTGATCGATGATTAGACATTAACACCGCTTCTAGCCCTCCTCCTTCAGCATCCCATCATTAGCGCTCTCTGCAATGATGCAAAATAACCGGGGATGGGGTTAGGTCAGGGTGGGCATGGAAATGAAGATCACTGGTTCTTTCAGTCAAGTCCTTGCAGCGGGGTTAGACAAGTGAGGTTGCTAAGCTAGCTCGACAAAAATGAAGAAAGAGCTATTTTTGCAACACTTTCCACTCTGGTGGTTAACATGACATGGATGGAGTGTGCTGCTGAGACAATTCTGCTTCAGTTTTAGCTGCAGGAATAAAAAAAAAACCTGTCCACTACTAATGTTTCTGTAAGTGTAGTGAAGGAAGGACCCCACATTATTTGTCATCTCCCATTAGCTGTTGCAGCAGATAACAAGCACAACATGACATCTCAATTATTATTCAGCATAACCAACAGTCTATGCCTGGGGTTTCCTGATCCTCTCCCAAATGAGCATGATGATGAGATTTGTCTACAAAGTGTTTCCGCAAAGCTTTCGGTATCACACAAAGTCCAGGCTGGATGCCTGTCAAATCACAGGCAGCAAAAATCTCCCGCGTCCTAGAAATTGAGTCAGACACCAAATTAATTTGGTTTACTCAAAACAAAAGATCAAATCAAACGGAACACCAGAGAGCTCGCCTCCCGTTGAGAATACTGATTAAGGGAAATTTTTAGTCTGTAAGGAGAACGTGTCACGGTTAAGGCTATTACCCGGTCACAATCTTCAACCACCGATGGAACCACCCTTTCTGCAGGCCAGATGTCAGTAAACATGTGGCATATATAACAATGTGTGGCAGGCGGGACTCCATGTCAGTATCATTCAGCTGTAACACTGCTGCACTAGACCTAGCTTGTACTAGACCTAGCTTGTACTACACCTAGCTTGTACTACACCTAGCTGGTACTAGACCCAGCTTATACGAGACCTAGCTTATACTAGACCTAGCTTATGCTAGACTTAGCTTATGCGAGACCTAGCTTGTACTAGACCTAGCTTGTACTAGACCTAGCTTATACTAGACCTAGCTTGTACTAGACCTAGCTTGTACTTGACCTAGCTTGTACTAGACCTAGATTATACTAGACCTAGCTTGTACTTGACCTAGCTTGTACTAGACCTAGCTTGTACTTGACCTAGCTTGTACTAGACCTAGATTATACTAGACCTAGCTTGTACTAGACCCAGCTTATACTAGACCTAGCTTGTACTAGACCTAGCTTATGCTAGACTTAGCTTATGCGAGACCTAGCTTGTACTAGACCTAGCTTGTACTAGATCTAGCTTATACTAGACCTAGCTTGTACTAGACCTAGCTTGTACTTGACCTAGCTTGTACTAGACCTAGATTATACTAGACCTAGCTTGTACTTGACCTAGTTTGTACTAGACCTAGCATCTCAGATACGATGGTATCAAGTGATGGGGCTTTTCTCGGACAGCAGCCATCTTGTGAGCTGCAGCATTGCAGTTGGATGCATCTGATTTGAGCATTGGTTTGAGTGCAGTGGGAATTGTGGTGGCTGGTATGTTCACCGAGGAACACCTTTAGTCTACCTGATCATCTCTCAGCATAAAGGATAAATCTATGCATGTATGTTTGTGTGTAGCTTTGCAGCTCGACTGACAGTCTGGGTGGTGTGCACAGTTGCCAAAAAAGAAATGTTTGAGCCGTGTTTGCTTTGAGCCTTTGCATACGGGTTATCACAGTCTGTGGTCTGCCCCTGAAAAAGGCAGCAGTATTGATTGAGCACCAGGCTTTTGATGAACTGTGTTGTGAATCAGTCATGCAGAGTGTCAGAAGAGCCATTGTGAGCCTTGTTACACAGCGTCCCTGCACATGTTGTGTGCAGGTTTAAACAGCATGCTGGGGCTGGTAACGAGGGTATGACTGTAACGACCGTCCTGCCTCCACACTGTGCGAACCTTGCATCTCCAAACTCAATCAAACTCAGTGCAAATGAGCCAGACGTTGTCATTACTTTTTCTTTATTTATATTTTAATTTCTCTCTCTATATTTTCACCTGAAGTTGCGGTGGAGCTATTGTCGAATATCTTGTTAAACACCCAAAGCCGCAGTGTTGAAGAGCATTGTTTTTAACCAAGGGCAATACAAAGTGCTTTACGTGAGGCATAAGAAATACAGAATAAATTAAAACAAAAATGGAAGAAAGTGATTAAAAAATAAAACTGCAAATTAGAAATTCAAAGATAAAACGGTAGAGGCATAAAGTAGCCAGAAGTGGTTAAACACTAAAGGGCTCATCACAATATAACAGTGAAATCCAGCCCACAAACGCAACTTCTGTAGGCAGACAAGACGCAGCAGCGCCTGCAGACTGCGGGTCCGCGTAACACACAGGAGCCACCCAACCCGATGACGTCATAGTTTCTCCCTGCACCGCGGACGTCTGCAGACGCCGTGCTTATTCCAGCAGCGGTTCAGCCACCCCAGTCATCCACACGACAGCAGTGGTGGATCTAGAGATTTTTTCCTGGGGTGGCAAAGGGGTGGAAAGACTGTGTCCCAGAGGTGGCAGCTGCCACCCTGTAGATCCGCCCCTGTGAGGGGGAGGGGGATTCTAAATCGGCGACTTCTGTTTGAGATGAGTTTGGTGCGGGTCTCATTGACCTTCACCATGCATGTACATAAAATATACTTTAAAAACATATTATCTGATTTATAAATGGGGTGGCAACAGGGGCGGATCTACAGGGTGGCAAGGGGTGGCACACGATGACCGCTAGTTTAACCTGTTGCTGTTTTTTTAATTCTCCCCCTTTTCTTCCCAGTTGTACCCGGCCAGTTACCCCACTCTTCCGAGCCGTCCCGGTCGCCGCTCCCTCCACCCCCTCCGCCGCAGAGGAGGTCTCTATAAGACAACAGGCGATGCCAGCGGTTCGTTAGAACGACCGTTTCCTCTGTGAATCAAGCAAAAAAAGCGTCTCTGTTAAAACCAAAAAAGCGTCGTGGCTATTGTGCGACACAGCGCCCTCTTCAGGTGACACAGGGGAGTGTTCTGCTTCACTAACCCAATGTAAGTGAACGTAAGTTGAAAGAGTACCTTACACGCTGTTGATTGGACAGTTATGGTTTATGACGCGTTTTAATGCCCGCCCACGTAGTCAGTCGACCTGTAAATGATTGACGCCCGTCTAACCAATCAGAGAACAGCAGTCAGCCTCGCCAATCCTTGACTTGTTCTCCGGTCTTCGTCATACCTTTCGGTACGCGAAGCGCGGTGAAAGAGAAGACAGGAAAGAGAAGAAAAAGAGATTAGTGTGGTTGGGAATTGGGGCATTCCAAAATCCCGATCCCAAAGGAATGGTGGTAAGAAAGGCAAATTTCGATTCTGCCTATCGGTTCCTACATAAATGTCGCTCGCGCTAAAGCCAGTTTCAGCTTCCGGGGCGGCGGCGTGCAGCTTCCGTAGTTTCCGCCTCCGCGAGTTAAATGTACGCCATCATGGGGCGGAGCCAGCGGCGGTCGGAAGCGAAGGAAGGGTCGGCGCGGTGGGCGCGGCGCAGCGCCTGAGGCAAGGGAGGACGCACAACATCTAGGGCCTAACGCCTTCTTGTCCACGGTGTCCAGTGGACCGGGCCGGGCCGGACCGGGCCGGGCGGCGGCGCCGCGTCGCAGCTGGTAGGTGAACGCTCATAACGTTTGTCTTCTTCGCCACAGCGAGACAGCGCACAAGTGGTCGCCATAAGCTGTGTGTGCACACTGAAATGCTGCCGTGTGCAGCATGACGAGCACATATGTGGAACAGGCCTTTCTGTTTTAAGGATCCGGTCTTAGAACAGAAAGGCTCGTATAACGGTTTGTTTTAAATAAAAATGTCTTCTGTGGAAGAAGCACGTGACCTGTTTTGACCCGCCTCAAAGAACTGGAATCGAGAATCTTTAAGAACCGGAACCGGAAAGCAGAATCGGAATCAGTATCGGTAAAATCCAAACGACACCCAGCACTGGAGATTATCTTAAAATAGATTAGTGATTACTATAGTAGTTTTGGTGGTTCTGTTGTAAATATTATAATATTGAATTACTCTGTTCAGATCTGTATTGTTCATCTTGATGTTTGCATTTTTGATCTTGACCTCGTGTAGTAGCCCTGTACTGTTGTTCTAACTAGCTTAGCTAGCTAGCTGCTAGCCTAGCTAGCTCCTGTCCTGTCTTTAGCAATTTTTGCAAAGAAGAATTATGATGGATGCAAACATCGTGGACCGGATCCTTTCTCCTAAGAGGGAAAACCAGGAGTGAAGGCACAGGAGAGACCAAGCCCCCACCCAGCTGGTGCAGAGAGTGGGCTCGGTAAGTGGAGTTTTAAGTGTTCTAGGTATGACAAGGTGGCGTGGCTACCGGGCAGTGTGCTAACAACCCGCTTGTATTGATGGCCTTGCATGATGTGTAGGTGTGCTGCTGCGGGAGATGGTGTTGTTCAGGTTGCAGGAGATGGTGTTGTTCAGGCTGCAGGAGATGGTGTTGTTCAGGCTGCAGGAGATGGTGTTGTTCAGGTTGCAGGAGATGGTGTTGTTCAGGCTGCAGGAGATGGTGTTGTTCAGGCTGCAGGAGATGGTGTTGTTCAGGTTGCAGGAGATGGTGTTGTTCAGGCTGCAGGAGATGGTGTTGTTCAGGTTGCAGGAGATGGTGTTGTTCAGGTTGCAGGAGATGGTGTTGTTCAGGTTGCAGGAGATGGTGTTGTTCAGGTTGCAGGAGATGGTGTTGTTCAGGCTGCAGGAGATGGTGTTGTTCAGGCTGCAGGAGATGGTGTTGTTCAGGCTGCAGGAGATGGTGTTGTTCAGGCTGCAGGAGATGGTGTTGTTCAGGTTGCAGGAGATGGTGTTGTTCAGGCTGCAGGAGATGGTGTTGTTCAGGCTGCAGGACATGATCTGAGGATCTACGACATGTTGACAGATCTGTTAAGCTTCATGACAAACCGAAGCAGCATGTCGGTGCAGCCGTACCATCAAGTCTGTTGGGAAATGTGAGGGTTGATACTCACAAAGCATAACGACACGGTCCGGAAAACCCGCGCCATTGTGGAAAGGTTGACTGACTCGGTGTCATTATCGGGTCGTCAGGAGCAGCTTTTAGGGGGCATGATGAGAGTGAAGAGTCCCATAATAAAGGAAACTACAGACAGACGGCAGAAGTGTTTCCCAGCTATGGTGATGTTCTGCTGCTCATTTGAAATCGTCCACTGTGATTTCTGGGACGTCTAAGATCATACAAGATGATCTGGCTGAGGCCATCGCTGCTACCGTTCAGCAGATAAAAAGTGAGATTGCCGCTGCACCTTTTTTGTCCTTCTTTTCTTTTTTTGGTTGGGTGGGTCCTTCACCAAAAATGTTGGTCAGCAGCCGCCACTGCGATCCAGGGAGGGCTGCAGACTACCATATGCCTCCTCCGATGTGTGTGGAGTTGCCAGCTACTTCTTTTCACCTGACAGTGAGAAGTTTAAGCCAACTGTGTCTGTAGGGACACCCGAGCAATCCGGAGGTAACACAGGGATTCGAACTGGCGATCCCCGTGTTGGAAGGCAATGGAATAGACCGCTACACTACCTGGATGCTAACCTGAGTTTTTAGTTCCTCATTTATTATTATCTGTTGGTAAAGGCAGGCGGCACCGTGGTGCAGTGGTTAGCGTGGTCACCTCACAGCAGTAAGGTCCTGGGTTCGAGCCCCGGGTAGTCCAACCTTGGTGGGTCGTCCCAGGTCATCTTCTTTGTGGAGTTTGCATGTTCTCACTGTGTCTGCATGGGTTTCCTCTGGAGGCTCCAGTTTCCTCCCACAGACATGTCGGTCAGGTGAATAGGCCGTACTGAATTGTCCCTTGGTATGAATGTGTGTGTGTGTGTGTGTGGGCCCTGTGATGGCCTGGCAGCCTGTCCAGGGTGTTTCCCTGCCTGCCGCCCAATGACTGCTGGGCTAGGCTCCAGCATCCCCGCCACCCTGGGGTCAGGATAAGCGGATGAGATTCAACCACAACAGCTTTGCTTCCTGTACCGACTTGCTGCTAACTGCTTTTGGCCCTTTGCGTTTGGCTGCCATGTTGAATACGTCATACACAGTACGTCACTCTCCCCTGGGATCCCTAGCAACTACAGAATCATTCGGAGTGTCCGGGTAGCGTAGCAGTCTATACCGTTGCCTATGAACGTGGGGATCGGTGGTTCGAATCCCCGTGTTACCTCCGGCTTGGTCAGGCGTCTGTACAGATACAATTGGCCGTGTCTGCGGGTGAGAAGCCGGATGTAGGTATGTGTCGTGGTTGCTGCACTAGCGCCTCCTCTGGTTGGTCAGGGCGGCTGTTGGGGGGGGGACTGGGGGGAATAGTGTGATCCTCCCACGTGCTACGCCCCCCTGGTGAAACTCCTCACTGTCAGGTGAAAAGAAGTGGCTGGTGACTCCTCATGTACGGGAGGAGGCATGTGGTGGTCTGCAGCCCTCCCCGGGTCAGCAGAGGGGGTGGAGCAGAGACCGGGACAGATCAGCAGAGGGGGTGGAGCAGAGACCGGGACAGATCAGCAGAGGGGATGGAGCAGAGACCGGGACGGATCAGCAGAGGGGGTGGGGCAGAAACCGGGATGGCTCGGGAGAGTGGGGTGATTGGCCAGGTACAATTGGGGAGAAAAAAAACTACAAACTCATTCGTCATTTGGATATTTAGGGATTAGTTCTCGTCCAAAATATGCCGGTTGACATAGAAGGGGGTAGTTTGCATATAAATCTGCAGGGCTGTACTTTTAGAAAGAAAACATCGCACTGTACGACAACATTGCCGTTTTTAAAGTGACTTCCTTTTCACTTCCATTGTACATAGGTATGCTTGGGCTGCTCCCCGTGGTGCTCGTGTTGTTAACTTTGGAGTGCTTCCAAATTACCTAATTGTGAAAGAGATTGTCGAGCGGCAATTAATATGCCATTATACTCATAGCAGAATTGTTTCCTCTCGCTCACTGCTCACCCGCATGCGAACGCTGGGTCCTCTTAAAACAAATGGAACAAGTCAGCCATTAAACATCCTGCCACTCAGGTCCTGCCAATTTCCTCTCCAACTTAACAACTGTCAGGGGAACGGAGGTGATAACCGCAGTAATGCTATTTAAAGCCTCTCCGGGCTGCATCATGACAGCACAGTATAACTCATTATCCCCCTTTGGACGGCTTTGGGTATTTACTCAGGTAACAATCAGAGAGAAATAAAAACACATTTTTATCTCTAAATTTGCAACCAGCCGCCCAGCGGGAGACCCACGGAGAACAGCGCATTTGTTGATGCCGCTGTCAATATTCCCTCTCAGTTCTGGTGGAGCTGTGAGTGTGAACCGAGGGGTGGCTGATTTGTTTTCATTCCTAACAGAGGCTATGGAGAGGCAATTTAATTTGCACTCCTCTCTCTTCCTCCTGGGAGAATATATTTTTTTTATTTAGTTTTTTTATTTATTTATTCATTCATTTTTTTCGCGCTTTCGTCTCCAAAAAGTGTCAACATGACTTTGTCAGCACTAAGCGCATTCTTTGCTGTGACAGATGTCACCTGACCCCAATTTATGAAGGGTGCAGAAGAGACACATTCCCATCGCGCCGTATGAATATATTATAGGCCAGAAATGCCATGTGTTCATCGCACCGAGGCTGTGATGGAAATTCAAACAGTGCTTACTTAAAGGAAAAAAGTGCAGTGTATTGCTACGATAAAGGAACTCGTGTACCTTACTTAAATGCCCCGAAAGTGGAATCTGAACTGAATATCAAACTTGAATTAAATGCAAACTCCATTGGTTGGGGTGGAAGGGGGCACCTGCCCACTGTCAGGCAGAGCTCACGTATCCGTCTGGAGTTCATATCCATCCTTTTATAGCACAGCCAACAGCCTGCCTTGTGTTTAATAATAACGATGATAATAATAAATCAATCTTAAAAAGTGCTTTTCTAACACTCCAAGGGGCTTTACAATAAACGGGGTGAAACAAGACAACAGATAAACACAACACAGACATACAGGGCTGGATGGGAAGGGGGGCTACGAGAGGGAGAAGCGGCAGCCACACACGACGCCGGCAGCAGGACTCTCCCACTTAAACACACACAAAAGGGCAAGAACTAAAATAGATATGAGATATAGATATAGCCCAACCTCTTGGGAGTTCAAGTTGTTTCATTTGTCAAATGCACAACAATGATAACCGTGGTCAGCGCGGTCGCCTCACAGCAAGAAGGTCCTGGGTTCGAGCCCCAGGGTAGTCCAACCTTGGGGGTCGTCCAACCTCGGGGGTCGTCCCGGGTCGTCCTCTGTGTGGAGTTTGCATGTTCTCCCCGTGTCTGCGTGGGTTTCCTCCCACAGTCCAAAGACATGTAGGTTTCTACCTGCCAACAGCAGGTAGAAAGCAAGAGATTTTCTTTTTTGTGCGGTGGACTTTCTCTTTCTTTTTATTGTTGCCGTTGAGAGGAAAGGTGATGGGTCATGTTCCTGTCAGAAGCCGCCCTGACAGCACACACGCCCATTGTTAAGAAGTGACTCTAAGACCAAGCAGCTCTATAGCCATGTTACATGAACGCATGCAGCACCGAACACACACACACACACACACACACACACACACACTCGATGAAGAATCCAGCCGTCATCATCATGTGGGTGCATGTGCTTGGAGACACACACACACACACACACACACACACACACAAATGCATACATGCACACACACTGAAATAATTGTGCGCACACCTGCACATGCACTGAAACATGCACACTTTCAGATTGCATCCAGAAGACATCTGCCATCATCTGACCACGAGGCATCCGCGTGCTCCCCTCCAATGAATATAAAGTATAAACACTTCTCCAAATTCCCCACCCCTGGCCTCCATTTCATGCCATTATCTTGGCATAATAAACACATTAGCTTCTCTCTCCCCAATTCCTGCTCCTAAGATGAATCTTTCCTCACCATATAAAATAATTTTGCCGACATTATATGTGCTGATGAATAATTCACGAGGGTTCATGGAGAGTTCCAGTCCCATCAGAGCCCCAGTGGAGGCAGCAGAGCTCACAGACTCCCCCGGCTTCCACTGCTGGGGAGAAAAGCAGAGATTTTACAGCGAATTCCCCCCTTTGGAAATGGCAACTGCCTCCCCTGGAGTCACTCGGAGGTTAGCTGTGCATGCAGGCCTGAGGGCAGGCTGAGTAGAAACGCAGGCTCTCCGGCGAATGGGTTTTAGTCGCTGAAATGGAGTCATTTCAGAACTTTCTGTTTGTTTTCACCCTCGATGTGAGATTTCCTATGTCCTATACTGGTGGCCCAAACTACTTTGAAAGGCAGGGAACACATCTGAAATAGTACATCTGTAAACAGCAATGTGAATAGAAACCAATTGGCAGAAGTAATGGAGGAATAGAAACAGCAGTGGAGGAAGATATCAGTCTGTTGTTTTATTATGTTTTCAACTAGGTGTTGGTTTTACCATTGAGTCCCATCCTGTTTACTTGATGCTTCCTCAGACCCTCAGCATGTTGGACTTGATTTGTAGGTCTTGTAAGTCTTGTAGGTCTTGTAAGTCTTGTAAGTCTTGTCAGTCTTGTCAGTCTTGTAGGTCTTGTCAGTCTTGTCAGTCTTGTAGGTCTTGTCAGTCTTGTAGGTCTTGTAAGTCTTGTCAGTCTTGTAGGTCTTGTCAGTCTTGTAGGTCTTGTCAGTCTTGTAGGTCTTGTCAGTCTTGTAAGTGTTGGGTTGTACTTTCACCTCTGCGCCAGAGGGGCGGTGCAGAGCAGAAGAGCCCTCGGAAGGAATGACAGACTTGGTTGCTTAAATGACAAATCATGTCTGTTGCAGCCCACCAGATGAGGTCAGTGTGTGGGTTCAGCTACATAACAGTACCCCTGCAGATGGTATGGCTTTGGCTCAAGGGCACTTCAGCAGGGTAGACACTTGGATGAGGACGAGCTTTGGATTCACATTTTGTGTGTTTTTCCTGATAGATTACCGCAGCAAGAGTCCATGTTAATGATCTCATCATGCACACTGTTTGAGTTTAAAGCTGAAATGGGGGGGGGGGTGCAGATGGCGTGACATGGCGGTCTATTCCACTGCCTACCAACATGGGGATCACCGGTTTGAATCCCTGTGTTAACCTCCGGCTTGGTCGGACGTCCATACAGAAACCATTGGCTGTGTCGGCGGGTGGGAAGCCGGATGTGGGTATGTGTCCTGGCTGCTGCACTAGCGCCTCCTCTGGTCGGTCAGGGCACCTGTTCAGGGGGGAGGTGGAACTGGGGGAAATAGCGTGGTCCTCCCACACGCTACGTCCCCCTGGTGAAACTCCTCACTGTCAGGTGAAAAGAAGTGGCTGGTGACTCCACATGTATGGGAGGAGGCATATGGTAGTCTGATGCCCTCCTGGATCAGCAGAGGGGGTGGAGCAGAGACCGGGACAGCTCGGAGGAGTGGGGTAATTGGCTGGATACAATTGGGGAGAAAAAAAGGGGGAAAAATAAAAAAAAGCTGAAATCTGATTTCCTCAATGTGTCCCTCCCTCTGACAGTGAGACAGGGTGTAGCAGCCGCTGTTGCAGGTGTGTCCCTCCCTCTGACTGACAGTGAGACAGGGTGTAGCAGCCACTGTTGCAGGTGTGTCCCTCCCTCTGACTGACAGTGAGACAAGGTGTAGAAGCCGCTGTTGCTGGTGTGTCCCTCCCTCTGACTGACAGTGAGACAGGGTGTAGCAGCCACTGTTGCTGGTGTGTCCCTCCCTCTGACTGACAGTGAGACAGGGTGTAGCAGCCGCTGTTGCTGGTGTTTCCCTCCCTCTGACTGACAGTGAGACAGGGTGTAGCAGCCACTGTTGCTGGTGTGTCCCTCCCTCTGACAGTGAGACAGGGTGTAGCAGCCGCTGTTGCTGGTGTGTCCCTCCCTCTGACAGTGAGACAGGGTGTAGCAGCCGCTGTTGCTGGTGTGTCCCTCCCTCTGACTGACAGTGAGACAGGGTGTAGCAGCCGCCGTTGCTGGTGTGTCCCTCCCTCTGACAGTGAGACAGGGTGTAGCAGCCGCTGTTGCTGGTGTGTCCCTCCCTCTGACAGTGAGACAGGGTGTAGCAGCCGCTGTTGCTGGTGTGTCCCTCCCTCTGACAGTGAGACAGGGTGTAGCTGCCACTGTTGCTGGTGTGTCCCTCCCTCTGACTGACAGTGAGACATGTGGACCGTAGACATGGTAGATGGGCTGCTCAGCAGAAGCGTGGCTGCATGGTCGTCATGTTGAGATCCTCGTTGCCGCTGGGTCGGCTGGTGTGTCCCTCCCTCTGACTGACAGAGAGACATGTGGACCGTAGACATGGCTGCATGGTCGTCATGTTGAGATCCTCGTTGCCGCTGGGTCGGCTGGTGTGTCCCTCCCTCTGACTGACAGAGAGACATGTGGACCGTAGACATGGCTGCATGGTCGTCATGTTGAGATCCTCGTTGCCGCTGGGTCGGCTGGTGTGTCCCTCCCTCTGACTGACAGAGAGACATGTGGACCGTAGACATGGCTGCATGGTCGTCATGTTGAGATCCTCGTTGCCGCTGGGTCGGCTGGTGGGTGCCGCTGCACCGGTGTGTGGTCTGCCTGTCTGCAGCCGTGGTGAGGACGCCAGGTAGTATTATGCAGCCTGACTCCAGGTTCAGGTGGATGAAATACCTGTTTATTAATGAAGAACAGGCCCAGGTTTCAGCTTTAAGTTGACTGCTGCACAGGTTAAAGTACCCGCGTTGCTTCTAAAATATTTGTTTTCAAACATGGAAACAAAACCAAAAGCCTTTTGCCAGTTGGGCCGTCCAAAAGGCTGATTTCAGAGATCGCGTATTTCACTGTAGCTGTTTTTAACCTTTGGTTGTTGTGGTTGCGATGTTTTAAATGGATTTTTTCATTCGGCTATTATATATTCTATTGCTGTAGCGCTCATTTCAATATACAGCCTGACCGTTTTATTGTATTTTCATTTTTCTCTCACTTTCTTTTTTTTATTGTAACTGCACACCGTTGTGATTGAAGGATGCTTATTCAAGGTGAACTAGAGGTTGATTGAATACACACACACACACACACACACACACACACACACACACACACACACACACCTGAAAGTCTCGTTTAACATCAATGTTCTGGTTGCAGCTGATTCGATCCACAGGAGATATTGGGGGTTGAGTGCCTTGCTCAAAGGCACCCCAGTAGTGGTTTGTTGACAAAGTGTAGGCCTCATCATTGGTGGTCAGGGTAGTTGAACCCCCTGCTTTCTGATCCCAGGGGAATGGAAGGACGGCCTGTTGAGAAGGAAAGCTGCTTATTCGTCCTTGAGCAAAACCCCTCAGTCTGATGGAGGGGCACTGCCGAGCCGGCTGACCCCGTGTCCCGTCCAGGGGCCAGACGGTTTCCTTCCGGGGGCACGAGTGAAGCCCGTTGAATCAAATGAAAACTCTGAGCGACCCCTCAGCCGCTGCAGTTGTTTTGCGCGGTGTGAGCCCAGCTGACTGACCGACCGTGGAAAGCTGGAGATGCTATCAGTGTGAGCAGATGTTGCGTCACTGCTCGCAGGCTTACCAAGGCCCCAGAGGATGCATTTCCTGCATGTGGTAATAACTATATCAGTCATCGCAGGTGCTGCTGGCAAGCTGTAATTTAAGCTGTGGTCACTCGGTGTGAGTTGTGAAGGGGTCTGGAGCATTTTGGAAACTACAGCAATCAAAACGTCAGAACAGTAAGAGAGAGGATGTGACTGCGCTGACGATGGCCAGCGGCCATGTCTACCTGAACCTGAGTCAGGAACACACTCCCAACACCTGAACACGACTTCCATCGCCAAACTGCCTGCCTGGCCCGTTCCTGCTCCTGATTCAGTCCATATGTGAGCGTTGATGAGGCGCTCATGAGATGTGGCCTTTTGTCACAGCAGAATGTGAACATGCTGAAAATCAAAATGTCATAGCCAGGCCCACGATGTCGTTTTATTTTTAGGGGAAAATGGTCATAAGCCAGGCAGACTCACAAGTCGGTCTCTAAACGCTTGGCTCAACTAGAGACTAGGGATGGATGGCTCCATACCCAAGTATCCATACGCCGATCCTGAGGGTTAGGTTTTGAGAATCAATCCTCATATTAAAAAAATCCATACCAGGTACTGTCCTTATCTACTCATATATTTTCAGAATGTGTGCGTGTGTGTGTGTGTGTTAGTGTAGATAGCGGAACCGAAAACTGAAGCACTTATGATCCTAATTCTTTTTGGAGGTGGTAGGTATTGTCTCAGAGAGTAAGGGAAAAATCCCAGAAAATTATAATTATGCATAAATATGCAAAATATGCATTTTTCTAAAAATGGCTAAAAACCACTTTTCTTGGCATTTCAGATGATTCTGAGCATCCTTGATTTTTTCACCTATATACATTTTTCTTTTCTGGGACTTAGAAATGTTTTGGTATTATGCAAAATATATGCATTTTTGCAAAGATGCACTTGTGATCCTCATTTTTTTTTTGGAGGTGGTAGGTATTGTTCCAGAGAGGACCAGAAAAATAGCAGAAAATTAAAATATAATTATAATAATTATGCATAATTATGCAAAATATGAATTTTCTAAAAATGGCTAAAACCACTTTTCTCGGCATTTCAGATGATTCTGAGCATTTGGGGGGAGGGAGTTGGAGTGGGGGGAGTTGGAGTGGGGGGGGGTTAGGGGCAGGGGGAAGGCGGTTAGCTGGCAGGATGAAGAGGAGGGAGATTTAGACGGGTGGATAACCAAACCGCTACATTGTAGCGGGGTTCTTCTAGTATATAATATACGTTTGTTTTTTTTGTATGTTTTAATTGTTGTTTAGGATACAGACTACTTTTCCTTCCGCCTTGTTGCTCCGCTCCCCATAGTTTATAGAAAGGCAGTGGCGTGGCACCGCATGTGTTGGGCGTAACCAGGCATTTTCTCAATACTGACAAAATACCAATCTGTCCCCCAGTATACAGTAGAAAATATATTAAATATGTCCTCCTTTAATGAACCCTGTCAGCAGACCTGTCTCTTTTTATTTCCAATTTATTTCTATTTCTTAAAGAAAATATAACTGTGCGACACCCCCCAATGTACACACGGTTGTGCCCATCTAGCGCACACTACTCGGTCGTCTGGTTTAGCCTGTTGTTGTTGCTATTAGCTAATGTTCTCATCCACCCCACGTTGTTCTGTGCTGTGGTGGTAATCCGACGGGGTTTTTGGTCAGTCAGTGGAGGTGAACAAATACAGGCAGTAACGTTACCTAAAAGGCAGAGAAAGCAGAACACACACACGAGGGTTTTCCCCCAGACAGTTGGATTTTCAGATACTTTAATGATCCCCGTGGGGGAATTACACTCTGCATTTAACCCATCCTAGCTGTGTAGCGAGGAGCAGTGGGCAGCCGCCGTGCAGCACCCGGAGACCACCTCCAGTTGGTCCTGCCATGCCTCGGGCAGGGGCACAGACAGGAGTATTAACTCTAACATGCATGTCTTTTTGATGCTGCCTGCCCTTCCTCTCCTTTTTTTTCTTTTACATGATGATGCTGGTCACGTGGCTTGGGTCCTGGACTGTTCCGTTGGCATGTGGACACTGCTTGGCATCCTGTGCATCATATTCTTCATAAATGTTATGTCCATTATAATTCTGTTATCCTCTTTCAGTGTTGTGTTGTGTTATGTAAATTGGGTGAACACATCTATTGCACGCTTGGGAGAGAGATCCCTCCTCTGGTGCTCTCCCTGAGGTTTCTCCCTATTTTTTCTCTCTGTTATAGGTTTTTTTTTAGGGAGTTGTTCCTTATCCGATGAGAGGGTCTAAGGACAGGATGTTGTGTTGCTGTTAATCCCACTGAGGCAAATTTGTGATATTGGGCTATACAAATAAAATGGAATTGAATTGAATGGTGGGGGAAACCGGAGCACCCAGAGAAACCCTACCACAGACACGGGGAAAACATGCAAACTCCACACAGAGGACGACCTGGGATGACCCCCAAGGTTGGACAACCCCGGGGTTTGAACCCAGGACCTTCTTGCTGTGAGGCGAAAGCGCTAACCACTGGGCCACCGTGCCGCTCGGCGTTAGTAACTCGATAAGTAACATAGTTCTTCAGGTATATAAGTGGTATCTGGTCACAAAGCGGGCAGCACATAGAGACGGGGAGAGGGAGAAGCATGTGAAAGCAGTGGCCAGACAGACATGCTCTGGAGATACAGACGATCAGGTGGGACATTAGAATATGAGATGTCTTTATGCATGCTCAATAAGCCAGGTGAGAAAATCACATGGTTGAATCTGTTCATCTGGACACAACGTTTTGTGCCTCACATTCACCCAGTCACACACACACATTCATACATTGATGGTGAAGGCTACCATGCAAGGCACCAACCTGCTCATCAGGAGCAGTTAGGGGTTCAGTTTCTTGCTCAACACTTAGACGCACTTTCTGGAGGAGCCGGGGATCGAACCCGGAACTTTTCGATTACTAGACAACCCGCTCTATCCTGAGCCGTGCCGCTCCTTATATAAACATTGTGTCCAGATGAACTGATTCAACTTTCTGTGATGGAATGCGAGACGGAACAGCTTGATAACGTTAGCTTTAACCCAGGCCTTTATGTCAGCCGTAAAGAAAACTAGTCATAAAAGCAGGATATTCACATTAAAACGACCACCAAGGTCAACCATTGTTCCTCTGGTAAAATAATAATATCTGGTCACAATGCAAGTCCTCAAAACTAGGTTCTAAATGTGTGGATTCTCATATATAAACATCATAGAATTGTGGGAAATGCACTTTTAAAAACAGTTCTGGGGGAGGGCTCTCATTTGGACCCCCCAATGTCTATACCATGGTTTCCCCCTTGCCGCCTGCAGAGAAACAGATGCTGCCTGCCACAGCCGGTCAGTCACTAGCGAAGTCTGATATTAGGTAGTTTATGTAATACTAATGCCAAGACTTTCAGATATATCTTTTTGGTGTCTGCATTTATCAATTTTTACTGTAGAAATCACAAATATTTCCTGCTTTTGTGTGCACAAAAATACTTTTCAAAGTATCGGTGTCGGTATTAGGATACTAGCCTTAGTATTACTTGGTATTAGATCGAAAAGAAACCGTCGTTTCTAAAACTGGGTGGAAACAATTAGAGAGTTTACAAAAACCTGCATTGTAAAACCAATCCAAAGTCTTTAGGGCGGCCCTTCATGCTGGGGGGTGACCTGCAGAAGTCGTGTGCTTGTGAGCACTGTCGTACCAGCACCGTGTGCATTATAGGGTGGTTCAGCTGCAGCCACCGAAGAAACTCCCTCAAACTTGGTTGATGTGTGTTGCGTTCGTGGCGAAACATATTCATCGGTTAAAAACAAACAGTCTTTTATGAGGACATGATTCCTCCATCCGGCCGGACTGCACGTCTCCTTTGGAGGACATTACAGGACGAGATGGCTTCGGTTATATTTAGCCAACACGTCCTTCTTGTCCTGGATTAAAAGTTTTAAACAAAGTCGCTGTAAATCCTTAATCGTGCCAGTCTTGTGGACCGAGCACTCGTTTGATAAAACGGAATCAAATAATGTGACGTTGCTCAGGACATCCATTTTCAATATTTTCAAAAGCTGTCTCCATGGTACAAAGCGATCCACTGTATCTCCAGTTTGTTTCTTTATTTTTCCCAAATAACGCTTGATTAACACAACAGATGTAGTATACAGAGGACAGTATACAGAACGAACAGGCATAACGAAGCAGCCAGGGGTACATGCCATGCCATTACATACAGACATTAAAACACATTCATTCATTCATTCATTCATCATCAGCCACTTCTCCGGGGTGGGGTCGCGGTGGCAGCAAGCTAAGTAGGGCACTCCAGACGTCCCTCTCTCCAGCAACGCCCTCCAGCTCCTCCTGGGGGATCCCAAGGTGTTCCCAGGCCAGATTGGACATGTAGTCCCTCCAGCGAGTTCTGGGTCTACCCCGGGATCTCCTCCCAGTTGGCCGTGCCTGGTAAACCTCCAAAGGAAGGCGCCCAGGAGGCATCCTGATCAGATGCCCCAACCACCTCAACTGGCTCCTTTGGACGCGAAGGAGCGGCAGCTCTACTCCGAGCTCCCTCCGGATGTCCGAGCTCCTCACCCTATCTCTAAGGCTGAGCCCAGACACCCTAAAAGACAAACATTGAAAAGCAGATCTTACGTATTCTTCATAAATTTTATAAGTCCATTATAATTGTGTTATCCTCTTTCAATGTTGTATTGTGTAAATTGTGTAAACGCAACATCCATTGCACATTGTGCGTCTTGGGAGAGAGATCCTCCTCTGTTGCTCTCCCTGAGCTTTCTTCCTTTTTTTCTCCCTGTTAAAGGGTTTTGTTTTTTGTTTTTTTAGGGAGTTGTTCCTTATCCAATGAGAGGGTCTAAGGACAGGATGTTGTGTTGCTGTTAAACCCACTGAGGCACATTTGTAATTTGTGATATTGGGCTATACAAATAAAATTGACTTGACCAACGGGAGAGTCAGCCGGATCAGGGAGGGGAGGGTATCTGGGTGCAGGTTTAGCTACATTTCTGAAAAGCTCCAGTTTGTTTCACTACAGTGGAGGATGGGAGGAGGGAATCATTTCTGGTAAGGCGTGCCCTATATTTCCATAGCAGTAGGTGTAGGTTTGTTGGTGGCCATTCTCACCACCATCGTAGCAACTACCTTGCATTTAGAAGTCCCTGTCCCCAGACCTTGGTGGGCGGAGAGCTCCGATTGGCTTGGTATCGCGACACTATAAGCCAGGAGGGCTCTCATTTCCTAGGGATCCAATGTGAACCACCACATTCAGAAAAGGGATGTGCACACATGGTCCTATGTCAAGTATTACCTTCTGTGAAGGCCATTTGTCTGGCATATAATCATATATAATATTTGCTTACTTTTAACCTTTGACCTTGTATGACCTATACCATGTTTAACTTTAGTCTACATGGCTTGGCTAGATGTTAAAGCTCATGTGTAGCAGAGCGAAGGTAGTGCTATAAAGTGTCTTCTCTGTGTGAACTAAAGAGGCCCCATTATTAACTGTTGGCTGATAGCAGAGGAATATATGGGAAGCTCACTGGCATGTAACAAGGTCTGAAGGAGTGGCCCTGGAGAGTTACACACTGGGAGATGTGCACGAGAGGAGACCTGACCTATGAACTCTTTGAGCAAAGTTCTTTTATCCATTAGGATGACAGTCCAACAATAAATAGGAACAGGAAAAGGAACAATTTATTGTCATTTCTATCATGTACCTGGGTACACAAAAAGAATCGAAATTTCGTTTCACCCAGCCCACAGCAGTGCAACACAAAAGATAAAAACACATATCCAAAATTTCCAAAAACGACTCCACCAAAAACATACAAAAACAGAGAACGAAGCAAAAAAAAAAAAACTAAAACAAAAACACACAGTGAACAACACAGTCCATTCAGTGCAACACAGTCCAAAAACTCCACCGCCCAGAGAACAAAAGCCAGCCAGGACGACTGTCAGAGCTGCCGGTCTGCACAGGCTAGCAGTTAGCTTAACCTGCCCCGCTTCCGCATCCTGTCAGGCCGTCCTCGGTGCTTCCTCTTTGGGTGCAGCTGCAGGCAGGGCCGTGGTCCCCGGGCCCACCGGACGCAGCAGACCAGACTCCCTCAGCCGATCCAACGCCAGCTCTCCCAGCCATTAAACGAAAAATAACACGATGACACAAATTTAGACGTGGACAAAGACACTGCATAGTTGGCACTGGGTGAAGCTGCTGCAAACATGAGTTCGTGTAGCCAGGATCAGGAAGAAAGTCTGGCTGCATACCAGTGAGGTGTGATGAGGTCAGTGGCTGGGTAGGCAGTGAGGTGTGGTGAGGTCAGTGGCTGGGTAGGCAGTGAGGTCAGTGGCTGGGTAGGCAGTGAGGTCAGTTGCTGGGTAGGCAGTGAGGTCAGTGGCTGGGTAGGCAGTGAGGTCAGTGGCTGGGTAGGCAGTGAGGTCAGTGGCTGGGTAGGCGGTGAGGTCAGTGGCTGGGTAGGCAGTGAGGTGAGGTGAGGTCAGTGGCTGGGTAGGCAGGGGGCAGTCCCAAATCCAAATTACGTCCTTTTGTGCTCTCTTGTTTTATAACAATCTGATCTTTCTTCATTCTTCCAACTGCCACAGAATTCTAGAATATTGCGCCCCCTGGCTGAACTACATTCCAAATGAAAACTTAAACAAAAATATTGTCCAAGTATTGTCGTCGACTGCAGTGTTTTTGTGTGCGTCTGCGTGTGTCATGGTGTGGAGTGTGGGGAGGTGTGTGGAAGGTGTCTGGCTGGAGAGCTGGTGTTGGATCGGCTGAGGGAGTCTGGTCTGCGGTGACCCGTGGGCCCAAGGACCACGGCCCTGCCTGGAGCTGTGCCTGAAGAGGGAACACCGAGGGCGGTCTGACAGGACGCGGAAGCGGGGCAGGCTAAGCTAGCTGCTAGCCCATGCAGACCGGCGGCTCAGGCAGTCGTCCTGGCTGGCGTTGGTTCTCTGGGCGGGGGAGTTTTTGGACTGTGTTGCCCTGAGTGTTGTTGGCTGTTTGTGTTTTGTTTTTTGTTTTTTTGCTTTCTTCTGTTTTTTGGAGGTGCTGGATGTGTGTTTTTGTCTTTGGTGTTGCACTGCTGTGGGCTGGGGGAGATGGCGTTTTGTTTCTTTTGTGTACGCAGTACATAAGATGAAATGACAAATAAATTGTCCCTGATTCCTGATCTTTTAATAAGGGCTTTTAAATTATGATAGCCTGATCTCTGTCACTTCATATTAGACTTGGTCGTATTCATGTAAGTGTTCGCCTAGGAGGCTGCACAGCCACAGACTGACGGCAAATCGTTTTATTAGGGAGATTTTTTTTAATTGAGTGCTGCAAATTAACCCCCCCCCCCTCATATTTTCTATTCAGTCGACTTGGGCGCTGCAGAAAAGTCTTATAAAGGCAGGAAGAATACAGTTTTTTCTGTCAGCGTCTGTGTGTATTTCCCTCCTCCTGGTAGGCAAAAAAGGGGTGGTTTGTCATCAAGTTCGAACAGCGGGGAAGGGGACATGTGGACGCCTGGTGGAGAGCTGCACTCTACTGAGTGCACCCCTGCAGTTTTCTTATAGAAAGGTCTCAAGCGGTGAATCTGCTACAACAGACCTGCGTGTGCTCTGCAAACGAGGTGCACGAGGTTACAGCCAATAAGGCGAGGCTTTCTTTTCTCTAGTAAGTGCAGCTGTAATGGTCGGACCACAGGTCCAGGAGTGGTTGCCTCTAACGTGGTGAGCTGTTGCAGAGTCAGTCCACATGGACCTCAGGGGCTCCTGACTGCTGTGTCGACCCTTGCTGTCACTCCTCTGGCTCCGTGTTACTTTAAAGAAAGGACACATGCTTGGCTTTCCCCGCACCACATTTTCTTTTTATATATCCTATAAATTCATATAATTTTTGTTATCCTGTTTTTTGTTTTGTTTTTTTTGCATGGTGATGGTGGTCGTGTGGCTCGGGTCCTGGGCTGTTCCGGTGGCGTCTAGACACTGCTTGGCATCCTCCTCATCATATTCTTCATGTATTTTATAATTGTGTTATCCTCTTTCAATGTTGTATTGTGTAAGTTGTGTAAACACAACATCATTGCACGTTGTGCATCTTGGGAGAGAGAGAGATCCTCCTCTGGTGCTCTCCCTGAACTTTCTTCCCATTTTTTCTCCCTGTTTAGGGAGTTGTTCCTTATCCGATGTGAGAGTCTAAGGACAGGATGTTGTGTTGTGTTGTGTTGTGTTGTGTTGTGTTGTGTTGTGTTGCTGCTTCCCACTGAGGCAAATTTTTAATTTGTGATATTGGGCGACACAAATAACATTGACTTGACTTGCCTTGACACAGCAGACACATTTGGATTTTAAAAACAAAGCTTGAGCTTCTCCTTCTCCTTCTCCTTCGTGAGGAAATTGAGGAGCACAGATGAACACAAATTCGATGCTAATAAAGGCCACTGGCCATGAAGAAATAGGTGAAATAATTTTCGTTTTGAAATGTGGCAGTAGATTGCAAGAACGATAAACAAACAACAAAAATATGAAACTAGATTTGTGCACAGTTTGTATTACCTCCTGCCCTGCAAATTACGTCATCAATCATGGAGAACTTTGCTAGCAAATTTTCCAATCTGCTCTAGTTTCCTTCACATATCCATAGATACTTTGCCACAAGGCCATGCAGTTGTAGTCATACCCATATCTACAGAAGTACTGTTGTCAAATAAAAATATATATGACCAAGAAATATGAAGTGGAATTCAATTTTTTGCTCATGCTGCCATTCAAGATTCACAAAATCCTTGTGTATTTAAATGAAACGGGCTATCGAGTTCACTGCAAGTCAGAAAGACTGGATGGGGTGTGGGTAGGAGTAACAGGCACCAAGTTAATTCACCAAGAAACTTATCTGGATTAAATACATAATGGAAGTTGGAGTTCGGGGTCCCCTCTATGCAGTATGCACATGATCTCCCAAGAGGGTAATTGGTGGCACTGATGGGAAGCTATAAATGTCCGTTATGGAATAAAACATTGACAGAAATGCATACGGAATTCTATCTGGGTAGGATTCATTATATGGGTGGCACCGTGGCCCAGTGGTTAGCGCTGTCGCCTCACAGCAAGAAGGTCCTGGGTTCAAACCCTGGGGTTGTCCAAGCTTGAGGGTCATCCCAGGCCGTCGTCTGTGTGGAGTTTGCATGTTCTCTCTGTGTCTGTGGTGGGTTTTCTCCGGGTGCTGCGGTTTCCCCCACCATCAAAAAGACATGCATGTTAGGGTCAGTACTCCTGTCTGTGCCCCAGACCGAGGCATGGCGAGACCACCTGGAGTTGGTCCCCGGGTGCTGCACGGCGGCTGCCCACTGCTCCTAGCTACACAGCTAGGATGGGTTCAGTGCAGAGCATGAGTTTCCCCATGGGGATCAATAAAGTAGTAAAAAAAATATTTAATAACAAAAAAAACCAGACGGGAAGAAACCTGCATGACAGCTGTCCAGAGCACCGCCTCACACCACACCTTATTCAGCCACCTAGCAAAGCCCCTTTCACACCAAATCCTGGTACTTACCCGGGACAGTTCTGCATTTTATTTCATTTCATTCCCTGACCTGCCTTGTGATCTCCTTCTTAACCTCCTTGCTTGTGTACGTTGATATAGGCTACATTAAGCCGTCATGTAGCTATTTTTCAGACATTACAAACATTTGCACAACATATTGTTAGTTTCTGCAGATGTTCTTGGCCTATGTTAGCTTTACCTAGCGTGCGCTAAAATTCAAAGCTGTCATCTTTACATAAAATGTTCAACATGTGAATGCTGGAAGTTGCAATACCCAGAACCCAGAAGTGATTTCCTAGACCGTGGATTTTGAGGCACAGACCCTTTCACCCGAAGGCGATCCCAATAAAAACCAAGGACTTGAATTCTGTGCTGAAGAGAAATGGTGATGAATGCAGACTGTTCATTTATTTTCCAAATGGCTTTTCATCTAGCAAAAAATTACACAATAAATGCCACTCCAAAAGTAGACTAAATATAATTGTATTGCGTTAAAGGAGGCGAAACGTCACCGTTCTAAAGCCATGTAAGTCAATCTGGCCTTGCCCCTGTCAGGCAGGTAAGCAGCGTTGTCAGTAATTGCATCGCTATATGTGCATATCAAATTGGGTTACAACACGGTTGCCTCCTCATTTGACGTTTCGGCAGGATCTCTGTGTTCGGCAGCTCCAAAACCGTGAGATCTTATTGTGGAAGGAACGAAAAGGAGGAGGGATGGGCGTGTTGGTGACAGAATTGTTGGGACTTATTTCTTCTGAAACGGAAGTTAACTCGTGATGAACACAAAGGGGAAATGAATGTGTTGATATTTTATGTTGTGTGGGCGGTTAGATGTTTGAACTCTTGTGGGGCACGGGTCTGCATGTTGTGTGCACTAGAGAGAGCTCTTCTTTTTTCTGGGGCGCTCAGTAGTGGATGCTGCGTGGCTGATGCTCTCTGGTGATGGGAGAGGATGCTTCATGTGTTTCTACATCAAGTGCTTTCCAGCATCCGTCTTTTATTTATGCCTCTTTTTTGTTGTTGTTGTTGTGGTTATCGCACAGTGCAGTCGTGGCATACTGTTCAGTAGTGTTGTATTTCTGATGTGTTACCACATGGTTCACCTTGATGCCAAATGGGCAAGGGGAACATGGTTCACCTTGCCCATTTGGCATCAGTCCACACCTATCCGTCCTGGAAGACGGGTCCCTCTCTGATGCTCTTCCTGAGGTTTCTTCTTCTTTTTTTTTTTGGAAGGTTTTTTGTGGAGTTTTTTCATCGGCTGAGTCGAGGCAGTGAGAATAGAGGGCGTCATCCATTGCTGTTTACTGTATCGGCACATTTTTCACAATATAAATGTAAAGCCCTCTGAGACTGCATCCATAATCCAGGACCAGACCTGTAAACCTGACTATCAAGTCGGTCTGCAGATGTGCTAATCTGTGTTGTTAAATATTATGAAGAAGGGTTATTGGAGGTTGTATTTTTTCATGAATTGCTGTAACTACAGGAATGTAGTCAGAAGAAAATGTGAACCTCCGCATCTCTTTGAGCCTTTGACAGCCTTTTCAAATGAGAATGTAATTTTAATCACATACAGGGGCACAGCGTCATGAAACAGTTCACGACAGCTTTGAGAAAAGAAAGTCGCACTCCAAGAGTGTGAAAATTAATGCTGAACAAAGAGTTTGCTGGATGGTATTGAATGTGAATGTGTGGATGATACAAAGAGAAAAAACGTCCATAACAGCCCCTTCCACCCCACGAGAATCACGGGGTATCAGGAGCGATTTCTTAGGATGAAGGATTTTTTTTTAAAATAACTCAGACCTAAAATGGGCTTGTCTGAAAAGGAAAAAAAGAAGCAATCTCATGTTTATGTATCTCAAACAAATGAGAGAAAAAATATCTCTCTTTAAAGACATGTGTACCTGTAATGTAAAGGATGTTCCCCTGAGAGGTGTCAGGCACCAGGTATGGATCATGTTGTCTTGTAAGGCTCAAGCTTCCTGATCCACATGTTAATAAGCATTGGGCACGATGTGTAACCTTTAATAGTGTTGGGCACTGTCTACTACTACTTTCAGCTGCTCCCGTTAGGGGTCGTTACAGCAGATCATCCATTTCCATCTCTTCCTGTCCTCTGCATCTTCCTCTGTCACACCAGCCACCTGCATGTCCTCCCTCACCACATCCATAAACCTCCTCTTTGGCCTTCCTCTTCTCCTCTTCCCTGGCAGCTCCATATTCAGCATCCTTCTCCCAATATACCCAGCATCTCATTCCATTTCAAAATAATTTCAACAGAGGTCATAGTGATGTGTGAAAAAAGAAGCCAAACCCAATACACAATTGATGATATTAGAAACAAAATCAGTAATCCACCTGTGTACCCTGTGATTCCACTTCGTTGTAAGGACTCTCAGACCCTCCCTGGACTTTCATGTTTTGAGACTGTCACACTGGAAACCAGTGAGGTGCGGTGAGGTCAGTGGCTGGGTAGGCAGTGAGGTGTGGTGAGGTCAGTGGCTGGGTAGGCAGTGAGGTCAGTGGCTGGGTAGGCAGTGAGGTCAGTGGCTGGGTAGGCAGTGAGGTGCGGTGAGGTCATTGGTTGGGTAGGCAGTGAGGTGTGGTGAGGTCATTGGTTGGGTAGGCAGTGAGGCCAGTGGCTGGGTAGGCAGTGAGGCCAGTGGCTGGGTAGGCAGTGAGGCCAGTGGCTGGGTAAGCAGGGGGCAGTCACAAATCCAAATTACATCCTTTTGTGCTCTCTGTTTTATAACAATCTGATCCTTCTTCATTCTTCCAACTGCCACAGAAATCTAGAATATTGTGTCCCCTGGCTGAACTACTTTCCAAATGAAAACCTAAACAAAAATAACCTACCTAGATAACCACTACCTAGCTAACTACCTAACTATCTAGCTAACTGCCTACTAGCTCGCTACTAGATAACTACCTAGATACCTAAATAACCAACCCAGAGTGGTTTTGGCATGCGATGCTTGACAACGTCATCCAGCAGCTGAGTTCATCTCACCGACTTGCTAAAAAAAAAAGATGCCAGTCCCTCAACTGTTTTATCAAAAACACCCTGCAGGGCCGCTCTGGTGGCCGAGCGGAATAAACCGCCGTTCTTGCAGTCCGCTCGTCATGTGGCTGGGAGGTTCGTATCCCAGACTCGCTGTAACCCGTCACGGCCAGAGCGTCCACGGGGTAAGGCATTCATTAGGCCGCCCTTACCCGAGGGATAGCGGGTGTAGGTCGGTGTAGTGTTCGGGTACTCGTCGTTCTCCAGCGACCCCTCTGGCCCACCCAGGCGCCTGCAGCCAAGCAACTGAAAGCATTCTCCATACGCCTCCTTCGCGGCCTGAAGGTGGTGCAATCCATGCGAGGAGGCTTCAGTGTGTAAAATAGCGAGAGCAGCCGACACGAGTTTGAAGGAAGCTGGTGTTACGACTATCTCCTTCCTGTTGAAACGTGAGCCAGGGAAGTTATTCCACAAGAGTTCCGGCCTTATGCCACTGAGTTAATCGGGTGGGATAAGGAGAAAAACTAGAAATAAAAAAAAATTAAAAAACACACCCTGCAGTCCGTTATGGATTTCGCTGGTTGTGAGAGCACAAGATTTACTTTGTGTGCATAACAGTGGATGAACAGTGCTTCGTGGACTTTTTCCTCTAATTTCCGCCTGAACTCCATTCAGCTGTGATGCCGTTGTAACCTTAGTTACTGTACACATTTTAACTATTATTTTATTTATACATTTACATCTGTAATATTTAAGTTGTTATTTCCTGTCCCCTTGCCTACAAGTGAATATTAGTTCCTACCTGCAATTGTTTACGAGGGACAGTTATGAGTGTCGCAGAGGTGAAGTAACACGTGCGGTGGTAGAGTGGGGGTCTGCAGTGAAGGTTGTGAACTCCGAGAGAGTGAAGTTGGATGCTCTGTACTGCCTTGCCGTGTTGGTGTAAGTTGAAGATGTTTGAGTAAATACACAAAGAGAAATTGTAGCCCGCTTATTAACCACACGCCGGAAGAACTGAGGCGTGCTACCAATACAGAAAAGAAGGGTTACACCGTCACTGCGGCCCCATCATACGTCTGTGCAACTAGCTTTTCCTTGTGGTTGTAAGCATCTAAAATGCCCAAGACATGCTCTGCCACCGCAGCAGCTCTCCAGTCCTTGCTCACATCACTAAATCCCAAAAAGGCCTCTTTAACTCCATTTTGGCAGACATACGACAATACAACAGATAGCTGCGCTTTGTTGGTTGCGTCAGTGGTCTCATCGACTTGTACGGACATGAAATGGGCTGCATTTACCTCGTCTTGAATGTTCTGACGAAGAGCGCCGCTTACTGCTAAGATAAGGTTGTTCTGAATACGGTTCGATGTTCTGGAAAACACTGAGGAAACTTCAAGATGCGTCGCCAACCGCTGGTCTTTCTCTGTATTGAGATTTAAGAGCTCCACATAGTTTCCCCGGTTTGATGAGCCGGTGCTTCCCTTGTTTCCCCTGAAGGCTAGTTCCTGATCAGGGTAGGCACTGTCTACCATGCCTACCCTGACCGCACATCAATGCTGGAAACACTGTCCAAGCTGCCATTGGCAGCCAAGCCTAGAACTTGTCTTCTTGACCCAACTCCTTGCTAAACTTTTCAAACAACTTTGGTGGTTCCTGGCTCTCCCGATACTAGATATCATAAATTCATCTCTTACCTTGGCAGTGTTCCTACTAGTTTTAAAACTGCCACAGTTAAACCTCTCAGAGGAGTCAAATCTTGATCTGGGGGTTCTCAATAACTATAGACCAATCTCCAACCTACCTTTCATTTCCAAGAATTTGGAAAGAGTTGTAACTGATTAACTTCTAGCCTATCTTTCCAACAACAATCTCTGAACCGTTTCAGTTTGCGTTTAGAGCCTATCATTCCACTGAAACTGCACTCACAAAAGTGGTGAATGACCTTTTGTTCGTTATGGATTCCACTTCCACATCAGTGCTACTGTTGCTTGAACTTAGCGCAGCTTTTGACACCATTGATCATTCAAGATTCAAGATTACTTTATTTGTCCCTAGAAAAATTCATCTTGAACATAAAGGCTGCCACATAAAAATACATACGTTATAGTGCAGTAACAGACAGTGCATAGCACAGACAAGTGCAGACATTAAGGGTCTGTGCAACACAGACCCTCATTTCATACCCTCCTTATGACCTGAGTTTAGGAGCTTCACTGATAGAGGGACGGAAGAGTCTTTGTACCTGTTCAGGTATCTTTTCTTATAAACATGCATTTGTGGGATGAGCAGCAGAGCTGAGTATGTGGGTTGCGCCCATGAAACATTTGCCAAATATTCTGTGCCAATGCCAAACAGCTTGTTTTGCTGTTGCTATTGACTCTTGTTTTGATCCTCTGGTACCCCAGGTGCTGACAATCAGCTGCCTGATATAAGATGTATTGCCAAGAAGCATTGTTACACCAAAGACATAATCTACCAAACACACATTTCCTTACTTTTTGTGCTAAGTTTATTTAATTGGAAGCCTGTAGCATCTACCTGATGGCAGCAGTTTGTATTCTGAATACAAGACATGAGAGGGGTCAGTGATCATTTTCCTGGCCTGTTTAACTGTCTTCTCAAAGAACATATGGAGGGAGGGATGCTCCCTCACCCCCATCACTTTAATTTCTGTGTGGACCAGTCTGTTTATTTGTGATTTTAACTTAACAGATATGTTACTAAAGCAAACTGAGATTCTGTAATGTAATAAAGTCTCTATCATAGCATGATAGAATAACGTCACTACCTCTGTCCAACCCCAAACACCCCGAGTCTGCACCAAAAGTAGTCGTTGTTGGATCTTAGTACATACAGCATTTACACGGACATCCCAAGACAGATTACAGTCAGTATGTCCACCCAGGTATTTGTAAGAATGAACCTGAGTAACACAAGCCTTATGGCTCGGTAGTGGAGACTGATCTCCCAGATGTCCTGGATCAAAACTCATTTCTTCTGTTTTTTTATTGTTTACAATGAGATGATGGTCATCACACCCCCGTACGAAATTTTTAACCTCTGAACTGAAGGCAGAAATGCCAGTGTCTGTATCCATCAGTCCCAAGATGGCGGTGTCATCAGAGAACTTGACAACAAAAGTGCTGGGATGACTGCCTGTGCAATCATGTGTATGTAATGTAAACTGAACGGGAGAAGTCGCACATCTTTGATGAACACCTGTGTTGACGACTTCAGACTCGGATGATGTCTGGTTCACTCACACCTGCCGGGTCCTGTTGGTCAAAAAGGACTGATACCACCTAATGATGTATGGGTTAACAGACGTCTGTCTGGGCTTACTGAGGAGGATGTGTGGCTGCAGGGTATTAAATGCAGAGCTGAAGTCTATAAACAGTAGTCTGACATAGGCCTTGGGGTTTTCAAGGCCCTGCAAAATAAAGTGTATTATGGGTAGTATTGCATCATCATCGCCACAGTTGTCTTTATAGGCAAACTGATGAGAATCTAGCTGTGCATTTATGTTTGACTTCAGCTTCCACACCATCATCTTTTCCACACACTCTATTACAATAGAGGTCAGGGCTTCTGGTCTATAGTCACTGTTTTCCCGGGGAACAGGCTGATCATGATATACTTTTGGACCACCTTGGAGATTAATTAGGTGTTTCAGGTCTGGCTCTGTCCTGGTTTAAGTCTTACTTAACTGAGTCTTTAAGTCTTACTTAACTTACTTAACTGTTTTCCATAGTAATGTTACATCTTTTTTATCTGCAGAGAAATATAGTGTACCCCAGGGCTCAGTTCTTGGTCCTTCCTAATTCTGCCTTTACATCGCTCCTCTTGGCCATATCATAGGGAGCTATGAAATACATTTCCACTGCTAAGCTCAACTGTATGTACCTGTCAAGCCAGACAGACATGCTCATATCAAAAATCTAGAGGCGTGCTTGTCTGCTGTGAAAAATTGCAGTACTTAACTAGTAAGTACGTAACCAAATAGTAAGTAAATTAAGTACTTAACTAGTAAAAACTTAACTAGTAAGAAGTTAGATGACATCTAACTTCTTACTACTTAATTCTGAAAAAAACTTGAGATGCTGATTATCAGCTCTCAAGACAAAGTCACCTTCATGACCAAGAAACAGTATCTCTTAACTGTGTGTTCTTTCCACAGCCAAAAATCTTGGTCTTAGTTTTGACCAGTCCCTATCTTCACCAAGACCTCCTTCTTCCACCTACGAAACATTGCCAGAATGAGGTCTTTTCTGTCCATGGCTGATGCTGAGGTTCTGATCCATGCCTTTTTGTCATGCAGGTTAGATTACTGCCATGTCTTCTTTCCCGGCCTGCCACATGCTGGCTCTGAGCACCTTCAGCTGGTTCAGAAGGCTGCTGCTAGAATATTAACTACAACACAAAAGTTTGACCATATAGCCCTGATTCTAGCCTCCCTTCACTGGCTCCCCGTTCATCTGACTTGAAAGTGCTGCATTTAACCTGTAAAATACTTAATGGGCTTGCCCCCTCATATTTGTCAGATCTTATACAGCCTTCTCGTGCCCTCCGTTCTCAAAGTGCAGGCCTGCCCTCTGTCCCCAGAGTTAAAAGGAGGTGTGCAGGCTGCAGAGCCTCCTCTTACCGCACCACTTCCTTTGGAATAGTCTCCCAGCGACATCAGAGAATCGGAGTCTGCGGACTCTTTCGCATCTAAACTGAAAACCCGTCTGTTCTCGTTAGCTTCCAGTTTTGTCCTGCCGACGAGAATGTCCCTCAGCTTTCTGAATGCAGCCGTCCTAACCTTCTGTGTGTATCTGTGTGCAGGTGTGTGTGCCCATGTTGTGTGGCTGCCCCCCGTCCCCCGTCCCCCGTCCCCCGTCTCTCTCTCTCTGTCTGTCTCTCTCTGTCTCTCTCTCTCCATCCCTGCCTCTCTCTTGCTTTTCTTCCTTTATGGACTGTCTGATGCCCATGGACCGTCTCTCTTTCGACCGCCTGCTGACTTTGGAGCCGGTTTGTGCTGTGTCATCTTTTCTCTTGGTCACAGTCCCATCCTCCTGCAGATGTATGCCATTGTTTGGCTGTTCTCGTTTAAAGTTCTTTTATACTATTTGTTTTAGCTATGACCAGTTCGGCATCACTCTCATCACTCCCCGCTCTTCTTTCTCTCTCTCGGTGTGAATGCTGTGTGGAAGTCTGCCGGGTGAAGTCTGTTCTCTCTGCAGGGCCCCGCTGAGCAGAGCTGGTTTTGGGTGCGGGGTCCCGCCGGCTCTCGACTGCATCTGTGGGGCTCCTGACGTTTTCCTGGATGGTGACGGAGTCACTAGATATGCCTCGTACTCTCTTGACAAGTTTATTACCCAGCATGTTTACGTTTGCTACCTGTTGTGCATTACCCGTATGTGTTCTGCATCACCTCGCTCTGCGTGTGACCCATGATGTCACTTTATTATTCTGTTATTTTTGTGTATTTTGTGCGTTTGCCTGTCCGTCCGTCCTGGACGAGGGATCCCTCCTCTGTTGCTCTTCCTGATGTTTCCCCCGTTTGTTTCCCTGGTAAGGTTTCTCTTGTGGAGTCTTTCCTCACTCGGGTTAAAGGTCCAAATATAGTGGGTGTTGTGTGTTGTATACTGTTGTATATTGCACTGTTTGTAGAGCCCTTTGGGGCTACCTTGTGAATTTGGGCAATACAAACTTGACTACACAGCTAAAGATCAACACAATTAGACATGGTTACAGATGCTGGAGTTGCTATGGAGTTTGACACAGACAAACAAAGTGCACATTATCCTTTTTCTTTCAGTATATTTTGTAGTTTTCAATTTGAGTGCAGCGTGAGTGTAGTGTAGATGCAGCCTGTGTGCTGAACTTGCTTTTCTTTTTTTTAATGTATTCGTAATCAGGATTACAGCACAGAATAAAGCCACTTAGTTCCACTGACATCAAAGTCTCATTTGCTTCTTACAGAATTTGGCACGTCAGGCCTGGCGCATGGACCTGACACACAAGTAACACACGACGGTGTGTTACTTGTGTACAAGTGTACCAGCTGCTCTGCGTAGTGTTCCAAGCATCACTGGAGTCAGCCGACTCGCTAGACCTGCCTTCCATCCCCAAACTAAATGTGATAACCAGCCTCAAGAAGCTCTGAAGAGATGAACATAAAAAAGAAGATACACACACACAGCTTATGAGCACACACTTGCACACACATACACGCACACACACACACGCACACAAAAGCAAGTCAAGTCAGTTTTATTTGTGTAGCCCAATATCACAAATTACAAATGTGTCTCAGTGGGCTTTACAGCAACACAACATCCTGTCCTTAGACCCTTACACTGGATAAGGAACATCTCCCTAAAACCTTTGACAGGGAGGAAAACCAGGAAGAAAGCTCAGGGAGAGCACCAGAGGAGAGTCTCTCTCCCAAGACGCACAACGTGCAATGACTGTGTGAATGATGTGTTCACACAATTTACAAAATATAACACTGAAAGAAGATAACACAATTATAATGGAATTATAAAATATATGAAGAATATGATGAGGAGGACGCCAAGCAGTGTCCAGACACCACCGGAACAGACCAGGACCCGAGTCATGTGACCACCATCACCATGTAAAAAAACACAACAAAAAAAAACAAGATAACAAAAATTACATGGATTTATAATTTATATAAAAAGAAAATGTGATGAGGGGGATGACAAGCAGCATCCAGGTGGTGACCACCGTCACCATGGAGACCTGGGAGGAGGACAGACTGCACGTGCACACAAGGGAGACTCGCATGACACCATTCACACACACAGAAGAGAAAGGAGAAGACATCATTCAGAGAGAGAGAAGACGTGAGAGAAGAGAACAGTTCGCAAGAGTCATTAGTCATAATTAAGTCATCAATTAGTCATAGTCTGTACGCTACAATTTCATCAGCAGAACAGTGCTTGGTAAATTCATTGAGACAGAAACCAACCCAGGAAGTCACGAGTTCAGGGTTTCCTGCAGTACAGCCTCGCTGCAGCAGTCTTTTGGATCCAGTGCCTTGCTCAAGAGAACATAAGAAAATACTTTCAAACATGCTAATTATAAGCAGGCAGTAACTCCATGTTAAAGGGAGGCTCAAATAAAAAAACATATAACTTCATTGGTGTGGTGTTTCAAACCATATGAAGTCTCTCTTTGTGGCTCTCCAAAGAAATCGCTGGAAAGGACTGTCACGAAAAAAGATTTTGGTGGAGGGGTACTTCATTTTGACCTACATTTTCTCTGATTTGAAGAACTACAGTGACCTTCTCGAAGGACCATAATACAGTACCTCCCCCTACAGGAAAAGGGGGGGGCGTAGACTAACAAATTGCATACCTGAGCTGTGAGGGAAATTGTCAGTTTGCTCCTTGTGGCAGACTTGGCTAATTTGAAAGTAATGGCTTCAAACAATTTTGATGATTATACACTGAACGAGGACACTTTCCATCGAATTTTAATTAAGTTGGATATTGAAGGCTACCAATTTGAGTCCGAATACAGTGCAGAGGAAATAAAACAGACCTGAGTCGGTAGTTCCAGCTCCTGTTGGAGAGGAACAAGAAATCACCATGGCGCCGCTTTATGACAATGACAACTGGTTATGTCTTTGTGGAAACCGTGCCAATATGTGATGGAGAGTAAACATCGGGACACAAAGAGCCATGGACATCTATAGCTCTGACAACGACTCCTAGAGGATAAATTCTGAGTCTCATCACCAGCCAGTCAGACTAGCTTGGTCTAGTCAGCAAGGCAGGAACTGAGGAAGCCTCTTGGATGAGAGGCGAAACGTCTTCACAGATATATATACCAAGTCCAGTTGCACTTGATTCAACTGCTTTGGAGAACCATGACGACCTGGATGAAGGAGAACATTCACAGACGTGATGGAGAGTGTTTGCTGTAATCAATGGGACTGGGCACAGTTCTTTCTTTCATCAGTGGAGCAAGAAGTGGACCAGGAGGGGAAAGTGTGCATAACTGTACACCCTGACTTTCAGGCCTACATAGTATATATAGAAAGGCTTTGGAGACTTTTTTTTCTATTCCACAGAATCAACTGGTGGCAGAGAAAATGACCTGTGAGACCGGGAGGAGAACTGCAATGAGTAAGTGTTGCTGCCTAGGCTACTACCATTTTTGTTAGCATCACATTAGCGATTTACTATATTTTCTCCTGGGCTGCCACCTTGCTGTGGTGGAGAAGCTTGCGTGTACCAATGATCCCAAGAGCTATGCGGTCTGGAACATGGCTCCTGGTAGGGTCACCCCAGGTGGAAAGGTCGAGGGGGAGGTTCCAGATGAAGCACAAGCCATCAAAGATCCAACAAAGACCTCAATGGTGGAACTGGTGGAAGATGTCTCCAGGTCACAATGGCAGTGAAGGCGGATGAAGGCTGCAACAGCGGGTGGTCCCCAATCGTCTTTAGTTCTCCATGCCATTGGACTCTGGCCAATCCCTGCCAAGGACTGTGTGGTGGCTGCAGGCACATCAGCAAAGGTAAAAAGCTGTCATGCGCAGGCGTCCCCCCATTACGCAACTCCAGGATCGGCCTCTACGCCCACCTGAGGACCCAGAGGGACCCAGATAGAGGACAGTCATACTCGACCCCAAGTGAACGCCAATGATAACTATTTTCCCAAAGAGGCAACCAAGGGTAATGAAATCCCTGTTAGAAGAGTGTTGAAGGCAACTGGACTTTCATTCAGCTGACAGGTAACGTTACTGTTGATGATGGAAACGTCTTTAAGATGAACCGCTACTTTACAGCAACTTCTCTGAAGCAGACTCTGCCATGCGCCGCGTTTCGGTGACAGCCTGCTTTAGTTCCAACAACCTGTAGTCTTGTAAACCAGGAAGCTCGAGCATGCCAGCACATTTCAGGGGA
Organism: Lampris incognitus; assembly: GCF_029633865.1. NCBI lineage: Eukaryota > Metazoa > Chordata > Actinopteri > Lampriformes > Lampridae > Lampris > Lampris incognitus. The sequence continues at coordinate 2,029,944 of NC_079217.1, forward strand.
TATCTCTGGGCTGACTTTAGGTAATGAGATGGTTGTGGTCGCATTTTTACATTACTACGTAGGCAGCTGCCGACAAATACAGGGTAAATACATCATTGGAGAGTCCCTTTAATGTATCTTGAACGAAAGAAGGAAAGCCACTATTTTGTCACTTTACAGTTGAAGTGAAATGTGTTTTCCTATTGCCTTGGTCAGGGGTACAGGCAGGCGTATTAACTCTCAACATGCATGCGTTTCTGATGGTGGGAGGAAACCCATGCAGACATGGGGAGAATATGCAAATTTCACACAGAAAGGACCTGAGACTTGAACCCAGGACCTTCTTGCTGTGAGGGAACAGTGCTAACCATTGGGCCACCATGCCGCCCTTTTACTTTTTTTCCTATCTCTGCTTATTCTTGTTATTTCCATTAAAAACAAGTATCTTAAAAAGGCAATTATTAAGATATGTATTGGATGTATTCAGTGGATTAAGGAACTGTTTTCATTGTAAATATTAATCAGTCAACCTTACTTATATTGCATGTTTTATATTGCAAATTTTACAATACTCTAATATCAATATTAAGATCTATAGAATATTGTGGTGTTATAAATACATATAGCAGAGCATAGAGTATTACAAATGCAATGCGTTGAGCTTCAAATGAGAATAAATGAAAGTACATTAAAATATACATAGGATAGTAATGATCAGTGGTGGCTGCTGACCATAATTTTTGGTGAAGCAACTAAAAAAAAAGAAAGAAAAGGGGGCGCAGCAGCAATCTCACTTTTTATCTGCTGAACGGTAGCAGCGATGGCCTCAGTCAGATCATCTTGTATGATCTTAGACGTCCCAGAAATCACAGTGGACGATTTCAAATGAGCAGCAGAACATCACCATAGCTGGGAAACACTTCTGCCGTCTGTCTGTAGTTTCCTTTATTATGGGACTCTTCACTCTCATCATGCCCCCTAAAGGCTGCTCCTGACGACCCGATAATGACACCGAGTCAGTCAACCTTCCCACAATGGCGCGGGTTTTCCGGACCGTGTCGTTATGCTTTGTGAGTATCAACCCTCACATTTCCCAACAGACTTGATGGCACGGCTGCACCGACATGCTGATTCGGTTTGTCATGAAGCTTAACAGATCTGTCAACATGTCGTAGATCCTCAGATCATCTCCTGCAGCCTGAACAACACCATCTCCTGCAGCCTGAACAACACCATCTCCTGCAGCCTGAACAACACCATCTCCTGAAGCCTGAACAACACCATCTCCTGCAACCTGAACAACACCATCTCCTGCAACCTGAACAACACCATCTCCTGCAACCTGAACAACACCATCTCCTGCAACCTGAACAACACCATCTCCTGCAACCTGAACAACACCATCTCCTGCAACCTGAACAACACCATCTCCTGCAACCTGAACAACACCATCTCCTGCAACCTGAACAACACCATCTCCTGCAGCCTGAACAACACCATCTCCTGCAGCCTGAACAACACCATCTCCTGAAGCCTGAACAACACCATCTCCTGCAACCTGAACAACACCATCTCCTGCAACCTGAACAACACCATCTCCTGCAGCCTGAACAACACCATCTCCTGCAGCCTGAACAACACCATCTCCTGCAACCTGAACAACACCATCTCCTGCAACCTGAACAACACCATCTCCTGCAACCTGAACAACACCATCTCCTGCAACCTGAACAACACCATCTCCTGCAACCTGAACAACACCATCTCCTGAAGCCTGAACAACACCATCTCCTGCAGCCTGAACAACACCATCTCCTGCAACCTGAACAACAACATCTCCTGCAGCCTGAACAACACCATCTCCTGCAGCCTGAACAACACCATCTCCTGCAACCTGAACAACACCATCTCCTGCAGCCTGAACAACACCATCTCCTGCAACCTGAACAACACCATCTCCTGCAACCTGAACAACACCATCTCCTGCAGCCTGAACAACACCATCTCCTGCAGCCTGAACAACACCATCTCCTGCAACCTGAACAACACCATCTCCTGCAGCCTGAACAACACCATCTCCTGCAACCTGAACAACACCATCTCCTGCAACCTGAACAACACCATCTCCTGCAACCTGAACAACACCATCTCCTGCAGCAGCACACCTACACATCACGCAAGGCCAGCAATACAAGCGGGTTGTTAGCACACTGCCTGGTAGCTACGCCACCTTGTCATACCTAGAACACTTAAAACTCCACTTACCGAGCCCACTCTCTGCACCAGCTGGGTGGGGGCTTGGTCTCTCCTGTGCCTTCACTCCTAGTTTTTCCTCATAGCAGAAAGGTTCCGGTCCACGATGTTTGCATCCATCATAATTCTTCTTTGCAAAAATTGCGAAAGACAGGACAGGAGCTAGCTAGGCTAGTAGCTAGGCTAGCTACTAGCTAGCTAGCTAAGCTAGTTAGAACAACTAACGTTAGTCTACAGTACGGGGCTGCTACACGAGGTCAAGATCAAAAATGCAAATATAAAGATGAACAATACAGTTGAATAATAAAAATCTGAACAGATTAATTAATTATTATAATATTTACAATATATACACAAGAACCACGAAAAACTACTATAGTAACCACTAATTCATCTTAGGCTAATCTCTTTTTCTTAGCTTTCTTATCTTTCTTGTCTTATCTTTCACGCGCTTCGAATACCACAAGGTATGATGAAGACTGGAGAACAAGTCAAGGATCGGAAAGGCTGGCTGGTGTTCTCTGATTGGTTAGACGGGTGTCAATCATTTTCAGGTCGAGGAAAGACTGGGTGGGTGGGCATTAAAACGCGTCATAAACCATAACTGTCCAATCAGCAACGTGTAAGGTACTTTCTCATCTTGCGTTCACTTACATTGGATTAGTGAAACAGAACACGCCCCTATGTCATCTGAAGAGGGCGCTGTGTTTCACATACCCACGACACTTTTTTTTTTAACTGACATGTTTTTCTTTGATTCACAGAGGAAATACTCATTCTAATGAAATGTTGGCATCTAAAAAAGATGTTCTATGTGATATGTGTGTTGTGTTTTTTTGTTTGTTTTTTGGTGAAGAAGCACTGCTTCACCTGTTGTCTTATTGAAACCTCCCCTGGTAGTGGTGCATAGAACATGCACACCATATGAGATATACACATAAGAAGTAGTAAGAGGGAGAACAGGAACCCTGCTTGGGGTAAGGGCTAATGCAAGTTTAATGCATGTACTTTATGTGTTGGTGCAAGGATACACATCCAATTTAGGGTAAGGCGGAAGTGAATGTGAACTGTGAGTATATGTGTATGTTTAAAGTCACAGGTGGGATATCTTATAAATCCATATAATTTTGTCGTCGTGTTTCAATGTTATATCCATCTCTCTCTGTCTAGTGTGTGACTAATGTATTTTCTTGCCTCTTCTCCCGTGTATGTGGATGGTGTGATGTGAGTCTCCCCTGTGTGCATGTGTAGTCTGTCCTCCTGGCAGGTCTCCATGGTGATGCTGGTCGCATGGCTCGGGTCCTGGGCTGTTCCGGTGGCGTCTGGACACGCCTTGGCATCCTGCTCATCATATTCTTCCTCTACTACTACTACTATTACTACTACTCCTACTACTACTACTTTTGGCTGCTCCCGTTAGGGGGCGCCACAACAGATCATCCGTCTCCATCTCTTCCTGTCCTCTGCATCTTCCTCTGTCACACCAGCCACCTGCATGTCCCCCCTCACCACATCCATAAACCTCCTCTTTGGTCTTCCTCTTCTCCCCTTCCCTGGCAGCAACATCATTGCAGGTTGTGCGTCTTGGGAGAGAGTTCCTCCTCTGTTGCCCTCCCTGAGGTTTCTTCCTGTTTTTTCTCCCTGTTAAAGGTTTTTTTTTAAAAAAATTTTTAGGGAGGTGTTCCTTATCCGATGAGAGGGTCTAAGGACAGGATGTTGTGTTGCTGTAAAGCCCTCACAAATTTGTAATTTGTGATACTGGGCTATACAAATGAAATTGACTTGAATTGACTTGAAATGGTTGGGGGGGGGGGTGGACGTGTACAACAAAAAGCAGTCCACAATACAAAGGTGTGCGTTTGGAAGAAAAAAGCCATTTTATTTTGTCATTGTATTCTTACAATGAATGTGTTCTATGCATTGAAGGTCCCGGCTCTGTTCTGTCCTGGCCCCACAGTGGTGGAATGACTCCCCACTGATGTCAGGACAGCGGAGTCGCTGCCCATCTTTCACCTCAGGTTGAAAACTCACCTCTTCAACAACTACTACCCTGTTACTTGTTCTTACCACTTATTGTTTTCACTCATAAAAAAAAATCTCTTTCTTGCGCTTTTACTTTAGCACTGGTTTTGCTTTTAGATGCTTGTTTAGATGCACTTATGACCTCTGATGTCTAGTAGTTCTCCTGATTTCCTACATTAAATGATGCACTTATTGTAAGTTGCTTTGGATAAAAGCATTGGCTAAATGACTGGAATGTAATGTCATGTCATGTAATGTAACATAATTTAACCCATTGTATTGTATAGGAGCAGTGAGCAGCTGCAGCTGCAGCGCCCAGGGACCAACTCCAGTTCTTCTTTCCATTGCCTTGCTCAGGGGCACAGGAAGGAGTATTAACCCTAACATGCATGTCTTTTTGATGGTGGGGGAAACCGGAGCACCTGGAGGAAACCCACACAGACACGGGCAGAACATGCAAACTCCACTCAGAAAGGACCTGGGATGGCCTGGGGTTTGAACCCAGGACCTTCTTGCTGTGAGACAACAGTGCTAACCGCTGGGCCACCGTGCCACCCATTTGTGCTCTTAAATCAAACGCTTACCAAATTGGAAGTAAAGTGAATTTCAATCAAGTCAGGTGGCATGAGGCAGAAAATCACCAGCCGTCCCACTTCCAAAACTGATGACATCCAACAACGTGTTCTGCGTACATCTGCTGGTCTTATATATTCATTCATGTGGGCTGCCGTACATTGGCAAGACAAACAGGCCTGGGAAAATGTGTCATAGAACACAGGAGTCATATGTTGCAGTGATACCGGGTCATTCCTAGCCAGAAATTTCCACGAAGCCGCTTATCTTGTCACGGCCCTCTCTCTTTCCGTCATCCAGCAGGATGGCGTGGAACAGAGATGACTCAGACAGCTGAGTGCAAATGGATCTTCTATACGAAACCTCAGCACCCTGATTATCTCGATGGGGACATTTCTTTCCCTTGTGGCTTTTTAAAGCTTTTGTCCTTTCTTTTTAGAGTCCTGTCTGGTTGTGCTGCATAGAACCTCTGTGGGTCCATCACCGCAGCCGGTCTGGCCTGACACCTCATTTGATAGGAACTCTGCGTTGGGGTGTGGATGATGGAGAATGAGACGGGCACAACTGCTGCCTTGCCAGCAGGTAGTGTGGAGTCAGACTGTATAACACACAATAATTAATGTACAGCAACTTCACAGGACCAGACTTCAACATGCACACCTTTGTCTTGGTCTAGGTCGCCATGTCAGTTGCCCCTGTTTCACAGCAGATGCATGGTGAATGCTGCTAGACCCCCGCTCGCAGAGAGACCACACTCCAGACCAGCTGCTGCACTCGAAGGTGTGTCAAAGTTCAACTCTCAAAGTCAAACTCTAGTTGCTGTAGCTGTCGGTTTTGCACGTGGAAGTGTACCTTTAATGTGGATTGTTTGTATAATCTAGATAGATTTGTCGGCCTCTAATGACCACAGACCTAATCGGTACTCCCTGCCTATCAGACGCATTTTTCCTGCTGATCCCTCTCATTTGAGTCTGCAGTATAGAAGTATGGAAGTCTGCAGTTCTTTTTAGGACTGTTAATTTGCTGAGTATGGTCAAAGTTGTCACTTTATTTGTGCAATAGGTACCCCTTTGGGGTAGTTTTGCCAGAGCACAGGCTTTTTTCCCCTCTTTCATGCAAACATTAACAATGATAAGAATAAACACACAGATATAGCATAAAAATAAATACGGTTGCTCATTAAAAGCAAAGCTGAAAAGATGATCTTCAAGTGAAGCAAATTTAGATGCACTGAAATCCAAAGGCAGACCATTCCCACGTCAAGTCACTTTTATTTGTGTAGCCCAATATCACAAATTACAAATGTGCCTCAGTGGGCTTTACAGCATCACAACATCCTGTCCTTACACCCTCACATTGGATAAGGAACAACTCCCTTAAAAACCTTTAACAGGGAGGAACACCAGGAAGAAAGCTCAGGGAGAGCACCAGAGGAGGAGCTCTCTCCCAAGACGCACAACGTGCAATGATGTTGTGTTTACACAGTTTACACAATACAACACTGAAAGAGGATAACAGAATTATAATGGAATTATAAGATATATGAAGAATATGATGCGCAGGATGCCAAGCAGTGTCCAGACACCACCGGAACAGACCAGGACCTGAGCCACGCCACCACCATCACCTGGTAAAAAAATAAAAATAGTCACACGTCTGAGTGAGAGAAGGATACAACATTAAAACAGGATAACAAAATTACATGGATTTATAAGATATATCAAAAGAAAATGTGATGAGGGGGATGTCAAGCAGTGTCCAGGTGGTGACCACCATCACCATGGAGACCTGGGAGGAGGTCAGACTGCACGTGCACACAGGGGAGACTCACATCAAGCCTTTCACACACACACAAAAGAGAAAGGAGAAGACGTCATTCAGAGAGAGAGAGAGAGAGAAGACATGAGAGAAGAGAACAGTTTGCAATAATCAATAATCTACAAGTCTAGGCCCTTAAGAGCTAAAGACAACAAATCCATCAGTCTTTGTCCTTTTCCTAAAAAAAAAAAAAAAGATCTTGCAGATATGACAGCTCTTCCATGATGTTGATGTTCTGGGCCGGATGTTGAACGCTGTAGTCTATGGAGCACCCTGCGTCTCTATGGATGCTGAAAGGTACCTTGCAGGTGCCCGTGAGAAAAGTGCATGAAGTCTTTTCAGAAACAGGCAGTAAACCAGTACAATGACTTCAAAACAGGAGTAACATGGACTCTTGGGAGGTGGCGAGTATTGGGCCAGATGTCCTACTTGCCAAAAGGAGTGTGAAGCGGTGCGGTGGCCTCTCGCTTCCTGGTGTAGTGATCGCCATGGGTCCATCAGAACCTTAGCATATGGCCGCTGTTACGCAAATGTGTCCGCAGCAGCACCTTCTCATGGGACCTCCTGTTTTCAAAAGGTGTGCTGCGGGGCGACCGGGTTCCCGGCGGTATAACCGGGTGGGTCGATTCGACTCGTTAGCCTTGGTTTGCAGCCAGTCTAGGAGAAGGACAACTCTGATTTCAAACCCGGGTGGACGAAGCTCGTTAGCCTGTCGGGCAGTTCATCTGGGAGAAGGACAACTCTGATTTCAAACCTGGGTGGATGAAGCTCGTTAGCCTGTCGGGCAGTTCATCTGGGAGAAGGACAGCTCTGATTTCAAACCTCCGCTGCCTTGCAGGTATACTCGTCTATGGGAAAGGCTTCGGGAAGAAACCCTGAGGAAAAATCTGCATCCGTCTCCATCGCCCGTCTTGTCGCTTAGTCTTGCCACTGGTAGTAGGTGGTCTCGGACAACAGAGTGGGGTTGATGATGTGCAACTCTTCCTCACTTTAATCATCGCACAAGTCATCAGTCGTCCATCACAGGATGACTAGATGGTCCTCGTTGCTGCGATGGACGAAAACGAACATGGGCTCTTTTTTCCCCCCAGCCGGAGCTTGTGCTGCAGCGTGCTGTATGAAGTGTAGTCGCCCAGCTGCCATTTAGGGAAGGCCGGGGAGCAATAAATTACAGCGGTCCAGCGAGCAGGTAATGAATTCATGAGTTTCTCCGTATCCGATGGGCTGAGAAATAGTCTAACCTTTGGAATATTTTTTCAGGTCATAAAATGTAGTTTTGGTTAATTTGCTTTTGTGCGCCTTAAATTTTAAATCACAATCCATAATAATGCCCAAAATACCAACGATAATGACCACTGTTAACGGTCATCATTTAACAAAACAAACAAACAAACAAAAAGAGAGAGAGAAAAACATTCATTACTTCATTTCAGCATTTTAACAGGAAACACAATACACCCTCCTCACCAGTGCCTGGCGGACTACAGTACTCAGTACATCTTGTTTATTCACTACAGTACTCAGTACATCTTGTTTATTCACTACAGTACTCAGTATATCTTGTTTATTGACCACAGTACTCGGTATATCTTGTTTATTGATGACAGTACTCAGTATATCTTGTTTATTCACTACAGTACTCAGTACATCTTGTTTATTCACTACAGTACTCAGTACATCTTGTTTATTCACTACAGTACTCAGTACATCTTGTTTATTCACTACAGTACTCAGTATATCTTGTTTATTGACTACAGTACTCGGTATATCTTGTTTATTCACTACAGTACTCAGTATATCTTGTTTATTGACCACAGTACTCGGTATATCTTGTTTATTGATGACAGTACTCAGTATATCTTGTTTATTCACTACAGTACTCAGTATATCTTGTTTATTGATGACAGTACTCGGTATATCTTGTTTATTGATGACAGTACTCAGTATATCTTGTTTATTCACTACAGTACTCAGTATATCTTGTTTATTCACTACAGTACTCAGTATATCTTGTTTATTGACCACAGTACTCAGTATATCTTGTTTATTGACTACAGTACTCAGTATGTCTTGTTTATTGACGACAGTACTCAGTATATCTCGTTTATTGACTACAGTACTCAGTATATCTTGTTTATTGATGACAGTACTCAGTATATCTTGTTTATTGATGACAGTACTCAGTATATCTTGTTTATTGACGACAGTACTCGGTATATCTTGTTTATTGATTACAGTACTCGGTATATCTTGTTTATTGACGGCAGTACTTGGTATATCTTGTTTATTGATGACAGTACTCAGTATATCTTGTTTATTCACTACAGTACTCAGTATATCTTGTTTATTGATGACAATACTCAGTATATCTTGTTTATTGATGACAGTACTCAGTATATCTTGTTTATTCACTACAGTACTCAGTATATCTTGTTTATTGATGACAGTACTCAGTATATCTTGTTTATTCACTACAGTACTCAGTATATCTTGTTTATTGATGACAATACTCAGTATATCTTGTTTATTGACTCAGTTTTGTATAGAGGTTGTAGAAGTATTTGTATGGATCAGGGCTACCTGTATTCACCCAGTTCCTTCCTGGTAGTATTTTCCCAGGGTCATTATTTGCTTGGTGTGGCGCCCTCTTTGTAATCAGACCCTCTAAATCCAGTTGTGGCAGGCTTAAGAGTAACCCATCCATTGCTGTGTGATTTCACGACATGTAATTATATTCTCATATTGAGGCGTAAACCTGTGAGAACAGATTCGCGCTGTTGATCAGCCACCAGAGCCCAACAGGTAGTTCAGACTTTCACCCCCAGTCTGTTCAGACAGGAGCAAGATGCAGCCCTGCAGAAGAAGATCAAGCCTTCCGTCATCCAGCAAGGACAGGGGAGAAGGAGATGAAGAGGTGGAACGACAAAGCCGTGGTCCAAGTAAAAGGTATTATCCACAATCCTCTTGGTTGTAGCTATAAAGTTTAATCACAGTTGCTTTTAGCTGGAGGCCATGCGGCGCTAACTCAGGTTAATTCCCTTGTTAGGTAGTCTGTTTGATCAAAGCGAGTGTGATGAAGAGAAGTCTCGACTACGTACTCCAAATGGCTTTGAGACCTGAAATAGGCTCAGGCTGTTGAATCTAAATGCAGGAATGTTATGCTGTCTGACACGGATCATGTCAATATTTGGGTTTTTATGATAAAATCTGTATTGATGAAAATCTCCAAATTCACTGAATTCTGATAGTACCATCGGAGATCTTCATTATCTTTATTATCTTCATCATCTTCATTATCTTTATTACCTTCATTATCTTCATTATCTTTATTATCTTTAGCAATGAAACAGTTTCATATCTACAGCACTTTTAGTCCAAGAACACAAAGTGCATGAATGACATTATGTGTGATCCCAGTGGGGAATTGACCCCCACATTTAGCAGTAATAGTGCCATGCTGGGCCTCGGGGTAGCATAGCGGTCTAGTCTGTTGCCTACCAACACAGGGATCACTGGTTCGAATCCCTGTGTTACCTCCGGCTTGGTCGAGCGTCCCTACAGACACAACTGGCCGTGTCTGTGGGTGGGAAGCCGGATGTGGGTATGTGTCCTGGTTGCTGCACTAGCGCCTCCTGTGGTTGGTCGGGGCGCCTGTTCAGGGGGGACGGGGTAACTGGGTGGAATAGCGTGGTCCTCCCACACGTTACGTCCCCCTGGTGAAACTCCTCACTGTCAGGTGAAAAGAAGCGGCTGGCGACTCCACATGTATGGGAGGAGGCATGTGGTAGTCTGCAGCCCTCCTGGATCAGCAGAGGGGGTGGAGCAGAGACCGGGATGGCTCGGTGAGCGGGGTAATTGGCCGGATACAATTGGGGGGGAAAAAATCCACTGTGGCGACCCCTGAGAAACAGGGGACAAGCCGGAAAAAGAAGAAGTAGAAGGAAGAAAGAAGACGTCATACCAAACACAAGTACATTGTATGGGATAGGTTCACAAGTCACACTGTCAAACACAAGTATTTTAAATCTTTGTGTCACATGGGTAAATAGTAATTAGCTGTGTCCTGAATACAAAGATTCAGAATACGTTTGATTCAGTGTAGTTTGTGAATTTATCCCATACAGCATTTGATGTGGATTATTTTCAACAGCACATTATAATGACAGGAACGCAAGCTAGAGACAAAGCAGAGCCCCTATGTTAGTCAGGTATTACTCCATAATTACTACTCATTATAGCTAAGTTACATCCATTTTGTTTGACTGTTACCTTGTTACTTCTGCATAATGAATGGTCTCATAACGTGAAGCATTAGCCGTGTGGTACTTTATGTTCAGCATCCCACCGAGTCATATTCCTGGTACCACATTCCTGGTACCATATTCCTGGTACCATATTCCTGGTAGGTGCAAGCACAGGTGACGGTCAGTGAAACGTAGACAAACAGACTCTTCCTGTCAAATCAAGTTGTGTTCTTCTTCACAACGTAGGCTTGCACGTACAGGGAACGTGGCCTGATGAGATGTCCGCACAAAAAAACATGAGGACCATTACACACCATCCTAAAAGTAAAAAGAATCCGAGACTCTCCGAATAAAACCCTCAGTAAGGATCTACGAGTGTGCGTGTCCTGAAGAATGCCGGGTGAGGAGATAAGGAAGGCTGTAATGGGATTTAGGAAATAAGTGTTTGAAGAGAGCGCAAAATCAAGAACACTTACAAAGAAAAGCCTACACAGTTGAAGAAAAGCGGTGTCTTTATCTGTCAGGGTTGTGGTCTCATATAAATCAGTCAGTATTTACAGTATATGGAGACGTAGCACAGTTAGGCCTTCAGCAAACAGGCCATAAAACTGTTAGGCGTTTTTAAAGGGCTTTTCAAAGCCACCTCCACACTGTACTGCCCCCCCCTCCTCCCCGGCACTGAATTCAACAACTTTGTTAATATTACAGCTTTGACATGTAATACCCCACCCCCCAAAATAAGGATGTTGTTTCGAGTCTTGGCTCTGTTCAAGTCAATGTGATGAGATTTCAATCCAATTTAGCAGCAAAATGAGTACAAATATTAATATTGAAATGGAAGATACGATTATAGTAAGAAGATAACTGATTATGGAACGAAAAACATCAGCTAAGAGAATTATCCGTTTCAGACTGGAACGTTGGGCAAAACCCAAGCGAGGGGTTTAGTTGCTGAAGATGGAAATTAGATAATGACTTTATTTTGGTAAGCACTGCAGTAATTAACAGCCGGGAACCTCTTCCATTTTAATCATCAAAAAAGAAATGAGATATAAAGCGGTCGCCTAGAAGTAGCCCTGTGACTGGATGCACGGTGGTTTAAGCCATATACATGCCGGAACAAAATGTAGTTTCTAAACATTTATTGTCGAGGTCCCTCTGAGCACACCATCAAACATCCAACCGCTCCGCTGGAGCGTTTAAGTGACCACAATAGAGGGCTGTGGTGGAAGTGCCAGCTGTGAACACATGAAACTGAGTATGAAGCAAGGCGTTGTTGGAGAAGTGTGTTCGTGCATGTGCAGCTTTCCCGGGATAACCTTGGCCGCTCCGCAGGGTGGTGGGTAATCACCATCTGTGACAAGGTGAGGAGCTCAGAGAACCGCAGAGCACCCTTGCTCCTCCAGAAAATGTGCAGAGTCCGATGAGGTGGTTCTGGTGTGTGATTAGGAGGAGCCCCCCCTGGCACCTCCCATTAAGATGCATATGCCAGGGCCAGTGAGGAAGGGGACATGTTGGAGGAACCGGGTCCGTCGTCTCTTTGCTGGCCTGAAAAGACTTCGAGAGCCCCACCCCCCGGGAAGAGATGGAGGAAGTTCTTTGGGGAAATGGAGACCTGTTTTCCTTGGTGCCAACACATCTTTACACAGGTTAGAGCCATCCATCCCCTCCATTTTCCAAGCCGCTAATCCTAATCGGGGTCGCGGGATGCTGGAGCCTATCCCAGCAGTCATTGGGCAGAAGGCAGGGAGACACATTCATACACATTCAGACCTAGGGACAACTTAGTAAGTCTGATTCACCTGACCTACGTGTCTTTGGACTGTGGGAGGAAACCGGAGCCCCCGGAGGAAACCCACGCAGACACGGGGAGAACATGCAAACGCCACACAGAAGAATTCATAACATATTAATATGAATTAATTTTAATTTTAATTAATATTATATTAATTTTGTTGGGTCCTCCCTATCAAGGATGTGCACATCCTCGTTCTAGAAAGAGTGGCCACTGGCCTGTTGGTGGCTGTCGACTGCAGAGTCCTGGAAACAAGTTTAAACAAAATGAAGTGTCCCGTGATGTGGAATATACGAGGTTAGAGCCAATAACAACAAACAATATGATTGGGCTGAAACACATTCATAGAACGAAAGCCCCCTATTAACGTCCTCATGTCCTCCTCTTGGTAGACTGATAGATTTTTTCTGGTATGTTCCCAACCTGAACTCTTTGCTTTTCTCTCTCCTCATTAAATGTTCATCGTTCCTGTAATGTCAGCAATCTAGGAGGATTTGCCTGCTCTCCGGTTGTGCTTGTCATAAATTTGCCAGAGTGTCAGCTAAAACTCTAAAATGTAAATGTAGGTGTAAATTTGTTCAAACTCCCATTTCTATATTCAGGGAAAATTAAGTGTTATGACATTTTTTTTTCTGCAGACCTGGTGATTTATCTGTATATGTTTAGATGCACATTTTTTTCGACTCTCAACTCTGTCTCAAAGTCTAACAGGCACACGTGTTTCATTTTAAACCAAATGTGTTTCATTTGCCTTGTTTTCCAAAAGCCCTACACCGTAAATGTACTTCCTTGTGCTTTCTTTAGCCTTCCAAGTATCTCCTCAAGAGCAGGTAAACAGGATGGCCATGAACGTATAAAGATGACCTTCGGGCACATGGTCCTATCTGGCAGCACTCAGGTCGCAGCGTGACGCTGAACCGGTGTCATGGGTTTAAAACCAGTGTCCACCAGACTGATGTGAAGAGCTCCACTCTCCGGCGGAGGAGGACAGAGGAGAACGCCATAGAGGCACAGCATGTGGATAAAAGACCGGGTGTTGCCCAGTAATACCCTGAGCAAAATGCACCAAATTAGTGCAAAGTATTTATTTATGTAGTTGCAGCTGAACTGCATGGTAATTTTTGTTATTTTGATTTTGAGATACTTTATTAATCCCCGTGGGGAAATCATGCTCGCCATTTAACCCATCCTAGCTGTGCAGCTAGTAGCCGCGGGCAGCCGCCGTGCTGCACCCGGGGACCAACTCCAGTTCTTCTTGCCATGCCTCGCTCAGGGACACAGACAGAAGTATAACTTGTTTGAAGTCACGTGATTCCAATGATGCATGAAATTCAGATGGAGGGCAGGAAGTGAAAAGCAGACTGGATGAGGTGGAGGAAAACCCATACTGTGCTAGTTTTGACGATATTCCAAGAGGAATGTATAAACAGAAAATAAGATGTGTTGGACGTGATCCTTATGTTATGAAGAGGAGCAATTTTTCAACTGAATTAAAAGATTTGGCTGAGGCAGTAGATGTAAGTAACTACTTGTTCCCCAGACATCCTTCTACTCAAGAAAACAAATGCAGCATACAAAGGTATGGAGGCATGCAACTTTTTTTATTAGGGTGGGTCCATGGCCTTGGTACCAAGGTGCTCCACAATAGCTGTGGTTTGGTTTTCGCCAGGGTGAGTGGCTTGTCTTTTATGGTCCTGTGGATTATCCTAGCAACAACCAGTAAATGTCGTGGCACCTCTTGATGTTAACGTTACAGTTGTTTTCTTAACGTTACTGGATTAACCGCTCCCAAACAACCACTAAATTAATTGCTTTTGTTTTTGTATAAGATGTATGTGCATGTAATTGTAGCCTATGGGAACTATGGGAAATGACAGTAACTGTCAGTTTCTAAAACACACTTCTGCAGACCCCAACACGGGGAAACCTAAGATCAAACACGGCAACTATAATTTCTAAGGTTTGTCTTAGACTAAGACAAACAACACAAAGTGTAGTTGCAATGTCATATCTTAAAATGTTCCATGTTATGGACCAACAGCTAGCTACATAAACATAGGCGCCCAAGTTATGTCACCTTTGACAAAGTGGTCGCTGCATACATAAGCCTTCTCTGACTCCGCTAGACCAAGGTCAGCAAGCCATTTTCTCCGTTGTTTTTTTGGTCAGTTTCTTGCATTTTTTCCCCCCTCATGAACAACAACTTTTGGTACTCAATAAAAACTACTTGTGCTTTCTCAGTTTGATCCATTTGAGCAAGCATAAATGGCGCCAAACATAGGCATTTCGAAAGTTTGTGATAGTGCTTCCTATGTAGAAAATCACTTCCTGCCCTCCATCTGTAGTTGGCGCCAGAGCAACACAGTGACGTCACGTCATATGCAAACATTCTGTTAACCCTAACATGCCACAATGAACGAGCCAAACACGAGGTGAGAAAACTATTTCATCGAATTTTCAGCATGCGAAACACTGATTTGTAGTAGAGACGATTATGCAACTCATAAATTTCATAAGACACACTACCACACAAGAAGCACTGTGGATATCGATGTAAACGTGAATTCAGTTCTAGTTAAAGCTCTGCACATGCACAATGCCAGAAAGCTGTTTCTTGTATTTTAGTTTGTTTGGGTGGCACTGTAGCGCAGCGGTTAGCGCTGTCGCTTCACAGCAAGAAGGTCCTGGGTTCGAACCCCGGGCCAGTCCAACCTTGGGGGTCATCTCAGGTCGTCCTGTGTGGAGTTTGCATGTTCTCCCTGTGTCTGCGTGGGTTTTCTCCGGGTGCTCCGGTTTCCTCCCACCATCAAAAACACATGCATGTTAGGGTTAATACTCCTGTCTGTGCCCCTGACCCAGGCATGGCAAGACCACCTGGAGTTGGTCCCCGGGTGCTGCAGCTGCCCACTGCTCCTAGCTACACAGCTAGGATGGGTTAAAGGCAGAGCACAATTTCCCTGTGGGGATCAATACTACTACAACTATTACTACTACTATCAGTACTACTACTTTCTGCTGCTCCCGTTAGGGGGCGCCACAGCGGATCATCCGTCTCCATCTCTTCCTGTCCTCTGCATCGTCCTCTGTCACACCAGCCACCTGCATGTCCTCCCTCACCACATCCATAAACCTCCTCTTTGGCCTTCCTCTTCTCCTCTTCCCTGGCAGCTCCATATTCAGCATCCTTCTCCCAGTATACCCAGCATCTCTCCTCCACACATGTCCAAACCATCTCAATCTTGTCTCTCTTGCTTTGTCTCCAAACCGTCCAACCTGAGCTGTCCCTCTATACTCGCCCCTATGAGGATCAATAGAGTATATAAAAAAAACAACAACATATGGACGACTGCAACAATTGTAACATATTTTCTTTTTTGCCTTGTTTCTTTGTCACTAAGTATAGTCAAGAGCTTTTCATCTGTTCTTCTTTATTTGTTATCTACATTGGCTACCTTCCTCATTCTTTGTACACCCATCCATCTTGGAAGAGGGATCCCTTCTCTGTTGCTTTTTCCAATGTGCGTCCCTTTTTGTTTTCTGAAAAAGTTTGAGTTTTCCTCATCCACATGAAGGATCTGAGGATAGAGAATGTTGTCCTTTACCGGTTATCTACCCATTTTTCCAAAATGTGAATGAAGTGCCCTGTGCAACTGCACCATAATTTGGGGCTACACAAATAAGCTTGTCAATGAGCCAAGAAATGCTTATTTGTGATGGATTTACTGTAAATTATGCTTCACAAATATTGGGTGTTTTCGTTATAATTGTAGGAATATGGTCAGGTTGTGTTCTGACGGTGAGGTCCTTGAGGTACATGACGGCAGTTGTTGGTTTAGCAGTAGCCAGTGTCCTAAGAAATATTACTCGAAGTCAATAAAGAAGTGACGTCAATAGCATGTGGACACACCCACTATACAAAATGGTGCTGAAGTTGTAAGAAACAAGTGCAGCATGGGAAAGCAGCGATGAGAGGAGCGGTGATGCCCAGTAGTGTGTCAGTGTGAGGAGGAAAAGCGTTGTGTTTATGGGGATCATAGCGGTGGGTTTAGCCTGTCGGATTGCAGAAGTGCGGAGTCTGTTGGTGTCGGATGTTATTCTATGCACTTAGCATAAATGTAAAATCAAATATAGCAGCAAAGTTTTCATTCACAGAAAGTTGTGAAATTGGTGGTATAGCAGAGGTGTAGAGTTAGAGTAAGGCATATGTTTTTGCTGTTAGGTTGATAAAAAAAAAACGGCTAGCTTGTGGAGAATAAGTTTTCACACTGACAGTTTGGAAGGCAGGATTGGGCAATGCCAGAACGTGTCCTGAAAATACAAGCAGAGACTGCAAAGAAGCATCGAGACCACAAACGGTAGCAAAGCTTCACTGTGTAGCATATAATATGTATGAAGGCATACTTTCCACTGCAGCGTTGATGTTTATAATATGCAGCGTGCAGCACAGATGGCATGGGAAGGCCTGCAAGTGGCTCCATTGTTTGTAGCGTCACTGGCTAATTGACTTAGCCTGCGTCTAACTTTCACAACCACCAGTGTCCGTTTTTACCAAGATCTAAAATGTGGTTTCCACTCTTAAAGAGGGAGTAAATCTATTTTTCCTCCTACATTTTTTGAGATGAAAACATGTTGGTATGGCTCAGAGATGGTAGGAACTGATTGCCCTGGTGATAAATTCAGCAAAAAAGAGACCGTGTCACATGGCTGCTGTGAGGGAGAAGCTCTATGCTTGCATTACAGTGACCCCCCTGTGAGTTGCTGAGGTTAGATTGGGCACCAAAGGCACTGGGACCCATGTGACATAGGTGGCGCACGTGGGGTGCGGTGCGTTTGACCAATAACATACGAGTTGAGTATAAATGTGACATGCTGGCGTTTGCCATTTAGTTGGTAGATAGCTGTGCTAAAAAATGTTTGGGGGGGGGGGCGCAATTCAGTTTGGTGCAGCACCCCTGACAGCTGCTTTAATGTCCACCCAGTCACAGAGTTATTAAGATGGACCATGTAGCCTATAGATTTTATCAGGGCTGGTAGACGGTGGATGATTGACAGTCGAGACGAGGCGTGGTGGTGGGTGTGAACAGGATTGACAGCCACGAGAATTGTCCAATCACATGAGATCAAAAAACATTAAAACAATACCAATTCACTGCCAATAAAAGTGGGCGTGTCTGGGGCAGCACAGAACAGCGCCCCCTGGAAAATCTGAAGAAACCAATCAGACAGCAGCCTCAGGTCACCTGCTCGCCACAAGTTTGAGGGCTTACATAAGGTATGGTTTGGCCGGCGCCCCTCACCCAGGAAGTATATGTATTCAGACAGGAAGTATACACTACCGTTCAAAAGTTTGGGATCACCCAAACAATTTCGTGTTTTCCATGAAAAGTCACACTTATTCACCACCATATGTTGTGAAATGAATAGAAAATAGAGTCAAGACATTGACAAGGTTAGAAATAATGATTTTTATTTGAAATAAGATTTTTTTTACATCAAACTTTGCTTTCGTTAAAGAATCCTCCATTTGCAGCAATTACAGCATTGCAGACCTTTGGCATTCTAGCTGTTAATTTGTTGAGGTAATCTGGAGAAATTGCACCCCACGCTTCCAGAAGCAGCTCCCACAAGTTGGATTGGTTGGATGGGCACTTCTTTGAGCAGATTGAGTTTCTGGAGCATCACATTTGTGGGGTCAATTAAACGCTCAAAATGGCCAGAAAAAGAGAACTTTCATCTGAAACTCGACAGTCTATTCTTGTTCTTAGAAATGAAGGCTATTCCATGCGAGAAATTGCTAAGAAATTGAAGATTTCCTACACCGGTGTGTACTACTCCCTTCAGAGGACAGCACAAACAGGCTCTAACAGGTACTATTTAATGAAGATGCCAGTTGGGGACCTGTGAGGCGTCTGTTTCTCAAACTAGAGACTCTAATGTACTTATCTTCTTGCTCAGTTGTGCAACGCGGCCTCCCACTTCTTTTTCTACTCTGGTTAGAGCCTGTTTGTGCTGTCCTCTGAAGGGAGTAGTACACACCGGTGTAGGAAATCTTCAATTTCTTAGCAATTTCTCGCATGGAATAGCCTTCATTTCTAAGAACAAGAATAGACTGTCGAGTTTCAGATGAAAGTTCTCTTTTTCTGGCCATTTTGAGCGTTTAATTGACCCCACAAATGTGATGCTCCAGAAACTCAATCTGCTCAAAGAAGTGCCCATCCAACCAATCCAACTTGTGGGAGCTGCTTCTGGAAGCGTGGGGTGCAATTTCTCCAGATTACCTCAACAAATTAACAGCTAGAATGCCAAAGGTCTGCAATGCTGTAATTGCTGCAAATGGAGGATTCTTTGACGAAAGCAAAGTTTGATGTAAAAAAAATCTTATTTCAAATACAAATCATTATTTCTAACCTTGTCAATGTCTTGACTCTATTTTCTATTCATTTCACAACATATGGTGGTGAATAAGTGTGACTTTTCATGGAAAACACAAAATTGTTTGGGTGATCCCAAACTTTTGAACGGTAGTGTATGTATTCAGACAGGAAGTATATGTATTCAGACAGGAAGTATATGTATTCAGACAGGAAGTACATGTATTCAGACAAAAACCAACCAAACACCATTTGCACCGATATGTAATGCTGCTGACAGGCGCTCACAGACTGACAACACTTTTATTTCATCATTATTTGCAACTAAAATATATTAAACATGTTTAAGTAGATTTTCATCTCTTGATATCTGAAGGGGGCGGCACCACAGCGCCCTGTACTGGCCAGCCACCACTGCTGGATAGACTTATGAGAAGCTGGGGCAAGGTGATCTGCCACAGCACTGCCCCCATCAGTCTCACCCACACCACCATCCCTGTCCTCTTCATCTACATCCCTTTTTTGTTAGCCTTTTGCTAAAGGTGCGCAGACAGAGACAGCCTATGAAAACCTAAAAGGGCCAACGCAGGGATTCTCTCTTTCAGCTTAAATGTGCTGACATTGTTTTCACCAGGCAAACTCGCCAGCAGCATTAGCATTTACCCTGTCCCGCGCATTATGCAGTCTACCTATAGCGAGGTGCCTTACACGTGCACGCTGCAAGCTCACGCCTGCGACCTGTGCAGAGAATGAAGCTCCACCTGAAACAATGGGATGTCCTCAAGCGTCTTTAAGCATAATTGGGGGAAGCATCTTATGTATTTCCCCTGTGACCCAAATCCCTGAATAAAGGTGCAGTACCTGACGGTCCGTTTAAAAAAAGGAACAGACATTTAGCTTGAAATGAGATCTCGTTAGAAACTCTGGGCATTCCATCCCTACGGTCCACGGACACATATTAGGAGTGTGTGTGGGTGTTACCTCCAGCTAAATCGATTGGACAGGAATAAAACGTGGCTAGTCTGGGGCTCCTCTTTGCTGCAGCCTCTGTGGGGGGAAAAGTCGCCCAGTAGCCGTCCTGTGAGACGGGGATGCAGCATGTGGGCCCGTGTGATACAGGCGTTGTCCGGTGGCAGGTTGACCTCAGCATCTCCTCTCTGCTGGGGCTCGTTTACGTAGTCGTCCCTTTTTATCACACCTCGCCACAAGCCTGATTAACGAGGCTTTTCATGGGAGTCTCAGGCCCATCCAGCAAGGTGTGCTGTGCATTAAAGCTCGAAAGCCCACAACCACAGTCCCTCAGACCCCAGCCAATTAATACTCAAATAATTAAAAAGTGGTGAGGTGCAGGGAGTCAGATATTTATACCAAAACAACCCGTTTTCCTCTTTCACCACCCCTGCGTCACAGTTATCTCCTGGAGGCTCTGTTTGATATGAAGCTCACAGATTACGCTCATTCTTTGGCACCCGTTCAAGGGATGTGTCCTTTTTCAAATCACGATGCGAGTCAGTGCCTTTTGTGTGTTTGGGGGGAGAGGAGTGTGTTGGGGGGGTTTGTGTGTTTGGGGGGAGTGTGTTTTGGGGGGGGTTGTGTGTTTGGGGGGAGGGGAGTTGATGGGTGGACACGGTTTTGCAGCAACATGAGAGACGGAGTTGGAGGAGTTGTGGCACCAGCTGTGGATTGTGCCTCGTGACGGCATCATTTTTCACACATATCTAAACACAGACGCAACGTCGGCCTAATCTCTCAAGAGGCATGACAGAGCACTGAATTAATACCAATAACCATGGAAATCGATCGAGAAATTTCCACCAAGTCTACCGTGACGGTGAAGAAAACCGGTTCAAAAATAATTACTAGCATTCTTAAAAATAAAAATTTCTGCATTTCACTTCAAACGATCTCGCCCCCTATCAAAACCTGGAGCGCATAAAAGTGCTTTAATTGGATAGATAGATATCTTTCCAACATGGAGAGCCAGATATGTAGACTTCATGTTTTGGGAAGAGCTCAGCCCTTGTCCTTGTGCACGGTGTGTTTTGTGTCGGTGCTGTTGTCTTCCCGTTAATCCCACGTCGTCCCGCTGTATATCTGTCAGTTCAGATGAATTAAGCACAGCGGAAAGAGCTCCGTCTCAGAAACCTAGTCTCTTCTTTTAAATCACTCCTTAAAAAGCACCTCCATGTTCCGGTCTTCTTTATGAATGTCACTTCACTTGCTTTCTGTTGTGTTTTTGTGTCGCTCTTTCTGACTGATGCTGTGTTTTCTCTGTAATTACTCTGTTTTGATTTTTGTGGCATTTTTGATGGGTTTTTTTTTGTGTTTTTCATCACACACTCATACAAATCCCTTCATTTGGTGTGTTATTTCTGTGTTCATTCGTGGCTTGTTCCTCTTTCTTCTGTCTGCTGTACTGTTCCACATGACTGGCTGCAGAACAAGCCACACCAACCATTTTGTCTAAATACCTATAACACTGCGTAATGAAGTATTTTGCAACAAATTTTTTTGGAAATGACTAATGTGCAAACTCCACACAGAGGACGACCCGGGACGACCCCCAAGGTTGGACTACCCCGGGGCTCAAATCCAGAACCTTCTTGCTGTGAGGCGACCGCGCTCACCACTGCGCCACCGTGCCGCCCCGTGTCTGCGTGGGTTTCCTCCCACAGTCCAAAGACATGCAGGTCAGGGGAATCGGCCGTACTAAATGATCCCTAGGTGTGAATGTGTGTGTGTGTGGGGGGTGGGGGGGGTCCTGTGTGATGGTCTGGCGGGCTGTCCAGGGTGTCTCCCTGCCTGCCGGCCGACCAATGACTGCTGGGATAGGCTCCAGCATCCCTGCGACCCTGAGAGCAGGATAAGTGGCTCGGATAATGGATGGATGGATGGATGGATGGATTCAAATGACTAATGTGTTTTCTTTTATACCTTTATCCATAACTGTCTTGAGCGCTGTTAGGGCGTGGTCTAGTCATTACGTGGTCTAGTCAAAGGTCAGCTCATTAATATTCATGAGCTGACCTTTGAATCACAAGCACAAGGGTTGGCATTAAGTGTGTGCAGGGTGTTATAGTTTGATGATTTCATTCGCTGTATGTAAATGAGTGTCTGATGACATCATGAGTATCAGGAGAAAAAAGACTGAGAAGCTGATCAAGGGAAACGAGAAAACTGGGAAAATTTAATTCTTTTTTTTTTTTTTTTACTGATTATATATATATATTTTTTAATTTTTTTCCCAGCTAAAAGAGATGACATGCGTGATGATGAAAGTAATAAGCAATGTTAGAAATGTTAGAAATGTTAGTGCTTCAGCTGCGGTCCGACTTTAAGGGCGCCCGCGTCCCAGTTGTGACGCTTCATGTGGTATTGGACACTTGGCAGGTGTTGACAGCAGCAGAGGCCGTCTTCCTGCATGTGTGCTCCTCTACTTCCCCGTCCTTTTTCACTTTATGCCGAGAATCAGCAAAAGCACTCAACCTGCCGAGAGCCGGTGACCCGCAGCACTCCGAGAGGTGCTGACCCAGTTTGGCAACAATCACTGAGGCGGTTCAGGCGATGTGGTAGAAATGCGAATTGAAGTGGATCGTTCAGAGGTAATCGTTCAGTGTCACCCACAGAGATAAAGGGTAACTAGCGTTTTAACAGCGCTGGCCTAACTTGTTTTAACAGCGCTGGCCTAACTTTTCACTGCATTAACCTCGGCATAATCTTCACTTTTTATTATTTTTATTATTCTCCCGTTTCCAATGGTTTGTGATGACATTTTGACTGGTTTGAGTGCTGACTCGTTTTAATCGAAGAAACCTCTTAAAGATGTGTTCCGACAACTATCTGACCCTTGGTGGTGGCCCTGTGTTGAGTAAATAACTGGTATCGCCGTATGGAACACGAATAATGAAAATGTCATGTCACGTTAAGGGACTTTCTGCCCCCCAACATGGTTTTACAATACAGGCATTTAACTGGCGTGGTAACTTCTGGTGCTGAACAGGTACGATAGCGTGTTTAAAGTGATACTGGCATCAAAATCTGAACATTCCGATTGGTAGGCGATGTTCCGAGTTGGAATGTGACCACGGAGAAATTCAGCCGCCAAAACAGCGCGTCTGCGGCCGCTCGAGAGAGATCTGTGATTGACTGTCGACGGTGTCCAATGACAAACTGTGCCGGTGGACACGTAGACACCAGTCCGTTTGCATATAGGGTGTGTCCGTAGCGAGATGCTGTAAAACCACGGAGAAGCCGTTCTTTCACCCCCTCCTGCTAGCTACTTAGCTCCAGTTTGTGCTGTTTTGCTGAGACTTTATTATCGCTATCTATCTATCTATCTATCTATCTATCTATCTATCTATCTATCTATCTATCTATCTATCTATCTATCTATCTATCTATCTGTCTGTCTATCATCTATCTATCTATCTATCTATCGGTCGGTCGGTCGGTCGGTCGGTCTGTCTATCATCTATCTATCTATCTATCTATCGGTCGGTCGGTCGGTCGGTCGGTCGGTCGGTCGGTCGGTCGGTCGGTCGGTCGGTCGGTCGGTCGGTCGGTCGGTCGGTCGGTCGGTCGGTCGGTCGGTCGGTCGGTCGGTCGGTCGGTCGGTCGGTCGGTCGGTCGGTCGGTCGGTCGGTCGGTCGGTCGGTCGGTCGGTCGGTCGGTCGGTCGGTCGGTCGGTCGGTCGGTCGGTCGGTCGGTCGGTCGGTCGGTCGGTCGGTCGGTCGGTCGGTCGGTCGGTCGGTCGGTCGGTCGGTCGGTCGGTCGGTCGGTCGGTCGGTCGGTCGGTCGGTCGGTCGGTCGGTCGGTCGGTCGGTCGGTCGGTCGGTCGGTCGGTCGGTCGGTCGGTCGGTCGGTCGGTCGGTCGGTCGGTCGGTCGGTCGGTCGGTCGGTCGGTCGGTCGGTCGGTCGGTCGGTCGGTCGGTCGGTCGGTCGGTCGGTCGGTCGGTCGGTCGGTCGGTCGGTCGGTCGGTCGGTCGGTCGGTCGGTCGGTCGGTCGGTCGGTCGGTCGGTCGGTCGGTCGGTCGGTCGGTCGGTCGGTCGGTCGGTCGGTCGGTCGGTCGGTCGGTCGGTCGGTCGGTCGGTCGGTCGGTCGGTCGGTCGGTCGGTCGGTCGGTCGGTCGGTCGGTCGGTCGGTCGGTCGGTCGGTCGGTCGGTCGGTCGGTCGGTCGGTCGGTCGGTCGGTCGGTCGGTCGGTCGGTCGGTCGGTCGGTCGGTCGGTCGGTCGGTCGGTCGGTCGGTCGGTCGGTCGGTCGGTCGGTCGGTCGGTCGGTCGGTCGGTCGGTCGGTCGGTCGGTCTGTCTGTCTGTCTGTCTGTCTGTCTGTCTGTCTGTCTGTCTGTCTGTCTGTCTGTCTGTCTGTCTGTCTGTCTGTCTGTCTGTCTGTCTGTCTGTCTGTCTGTCTGTCTGTCTGTCTGTCTGTCTGTCTGTCTGTCTGTCTGTCTGTCTGTCTGTCTGTCTGTCTGTCTGTCTGTCTGTCTGTCTGTCTGTCTGTCTGTCTGAATATCATCCATCTATCTAACAGTTATTTGTATCATTGAACATATTGTTTGCCAAGTTGTATTGCACTGCCGTGCCGTAGGCCTACCACCATGCCATGGTCACATGTGAAATGCGTGGTGGCCCCTGGATGCCCGAGCACCGGCGCCAGCCCCAGCGTTAGCCTTTTCTCCCTTTCGAGAGATCCCGAAACGCTGAGACGGTGGCGTGAAGCCAAGGGGTTATGAGAAGAGGCTCTCTCCAAAAACGCCACTGAATTTCTAATTTTTTCTCCGGCAAGTGACGAGTGGTACCGAGCCCCACCCACGCGAACACCGAGCCACACCCAAATGACCACCCAGGAAGACAGTAGCCAGTGGCTTTGAATTCATAAGACCACGCCTATTTTCAGTTGTGATTCAAACTCCCAGTGTTAAAAAATGTGTTCAGAAAGGGCATGTCAGTCTCCCTGTAACTTGATGGGCTCTTTTCCTGCACCCTTCATGAGAGTGAGAGCTCACAGTAAAGATTAGGACACCCTGTTGGGGATCAAACCTCTGCCCCAGATACAGCTTGTGCCACTGAGCTACAAGACCTCGATGTCCCCCGTATCACAATTGTTCTTCTAATAAAACTAAAGCCGTCTACCAGAGTAGATTCAGCTAAGTACTCCACTCAGCTGACCAGGAAGTATGCAAGCTCAGTTTGAAATCCATCTTGTGGGTCTGGCAAAACCGAACGCGCTTTGAGTCATTTGTAGGACTTGAACATTCAATTTAAATCAGGACATTTTGGGTCACTATTTTGACCTTCTCGCTTGGAGCCCCGCCGGCTATTTGTCAGCCCCAAGTGATCACATATTTATGGCCGAGGCTCGCCGGCTGTCACCCTGTTCTTTTCCCTGATCCGGCCCCTGTCTACCACACCGCCTTAACCTCTTGATGATAACAGCCCTTGCCGCTGTTGAGCTGCAGTTTTCCAGCTCAGCTTCAACGCCCCCCGCGGTTGTACGTGTTTCCCTCACCTCCTGTGGTGACGAGAGCTGTCACCTAGATTTCACTTTCACAGACCCGCGCCCCCCTCCCCTCCGTCT
Organism: Lampris incognitus; assembly: GCF_029633865.1. Classification (NCBI taxonomy): domain Eukaryota; kingdom Metazoa; phylum Chordata; class Actinopteri; order Lampriformes; family Lampridae; genus Lampris; species Lampris incognitus. The sequence goes on from NC_079217.1 coordinate 2,055,575, forward strand.
CTCCGAAGCCTCGTGTCCCTCAAGTCATTTATCACGCTGTTTGGACAACCCTCCTCGCCCTCCCTTCCTGCAGTAAAGGCATGATTTCTAATTAAACCTCCTAACTGTGAGGTTAAGAGCCAATTTCATGCACCTTACTCTTGATAAATAGGCACCAGACCCTTAACTTCTTAAGTCTTTCCCCTGTCTGTTGTCCACAACACATTCTGGTGTCGACCATCTCAAGTCTGTTCAGGCACTCTGCCAGATTTACTTCCTCCCAACCAAGGGTGTGGGTTTGATTTTGACATTGGTGGGGACATAAAAGCGGCCTGCGGGGCGCCCCTGGAAGCTGAGGCTTTTGGCATTTATGACAGACCTCTGAATGCAATTTCATGTCATCTAGAGCCTTTATTTATAGATATGGTAGCCAACACACTCATAATAAAGGTAGTTCATTTTTCTGTCTCCATGTTCTTGAGACAGTAATTATGGAATTTTGATCACTAGTTGGCAGGATGCTTCTGTCACCTAACAGTATAACACACTGTTGCATGCCTTCTGAACAGTGAGACAACATGGGCCTATTTTAGAGCTCTCAATCCAAACAACATTGTTATACAGTACATCATATACAGTATATATATATATAGTACATCATCAGCCTAATGTTTGTCACAGTACTGACTCTCACTACAGACATATCACCATGTCATTATTCGACCTCACATGTGACCCTGCCTCTCCTCCTCTGTCTGAGCTACTATACGGTTGAGTTGCTTCTGTCACCAGACAATATATAACACACTGGTGCATGCCATAGGAAAAACATTTACTATAGCTTAGTTGAGTATTATTATGACCATTATTTCTGACTTTACACAGCAACTGAGACAATATTTTCTTTAAGTGACGAACACTTTGACTTGTTATAAAGTAGCTGGTGTCCATCTTTGGTTTTTTTTGGCTGCCATCCTGACTGAGCTGAGCATATAACCAAATTAGCCTAATTCCCACACACACACACACACACACACACATCATTAAGTCAAATGTTCGGTATCAAATTAAATTCTTGATATTGATAATTTGATTTCATGTCAACAAATGGCATTTCGACTAATTAAAATTAAATTCAGAATATCAGAAATTGTATTTAGCTAGTTATTGTATTTAATTGTACTTAGCTAGTTATAGTCTTGATATCAATAAACGAGTTTATGATATCAGAATTTGGTATTATAACTAGGTCAAACTACAGTTCCCATCGAAACGAATGAGAAAAAAGTTTTAAATCTCACAGGAGACACCGGGATTTCACTCCTACCTAAAATGACCACAGGTGGTCAAAATGACCGCCGGTTTTTAAACTCTATATTCTGTCAAGATAAATACCCAGTTGAGATATTAATGCATTCCGTATGTTAGTATCTCTGTTAAGAAACTAACTGACACCAATATTAACATCTTAACAACTTTAATACTATTTTTCAAACAATTTAAAATGGCCGCTGTCCTACTACTACTACTACTACTACTACTACCACTTTCAGCTGCTCTCGTTAGGGGTCGCCACAGTGGATCATCCATTTCCATCTCTTCCTGTCCTCTGCATCTTCCTCTGTCACACCAGCCACCTGCATGTCCTCCCTCACTACATCCATAAACCTCCTCTTTGACCTTCCTCTTCTCCTCTTCCCTGGCAGCTCCATATTTAGCATCCTTCTCCCAATATACCCAGCATCTCTCCTCCACACATGTCCAAACCATCTCAATCTTGTCTCTCATGCTTTGTCTCCAAACTGTCCAACTTGAGCTGTCCCTCTAATATACTCGTTCCTAATCCTTGTCCTTCTTCATCACTCCTAGTGAAAATCTTATCATCTTCAACTCTGCCACCTCCAGCTCCTCCTCCTGTCTTTCCATCAGTGCCACTGTCTCCAAACCATACAACATAGCTGGTCTCACTACCATCTTGTAAACCTTCCCTTTAACTCTTGCTGGTACCCTTCTGTCGCAAATCACTCCTGACACTCTTCTCCACCCACTCCACCCTGCCTGCACTCTCTTCTTCACCTCTTTTCTGTACTCCCCGTTACTTTGGACAGTTGACCCCAAGTATTTAAACTCATATGCCTTCGTCACCTGCACTCCTTGCATCCTCACCATTCTGCTGTCCTCCCTCTCATCACGCATAGGTATTCCGTCTTGCTCCTACTGACTTTCATTCCTCTTCTCTCCAGTGCATACCTCCAACTCTCCAGGCTCTCCTCAACCTGCACCCTACTCTCACTACAGATCACAATGTCATCTGCAAACATCATCATCCACAGAGACTCCTGCCTGATCTCATCCGTCAACCTGTCCATCACCACTGCAAACAAGAAAGGGCTCAGAGCCAATCCTTGATGTAATCCCACCTCCACCTTGAACCCATCTGTCATTCCAACCACACACCTCACCATTGTCACACTGCCCTCATACATATCCTGCACCACTCCTACATACTTCTCTGCCACTCTCGACTTCCTCATACAATACCACACCTCCTCTTTCGGCACCCTGTCATATGCTTTATCTAAATCCACAAAGACACAATGCAACTCTTTCTGGCCTTCTCTATACTTCTCCATCAACATTCTCAAAGCAAACATCACATCTGTGGTGCTCTTTCCTGGCATGAAACCATACTGCTGCTCGCTGATCACCTCTCCTCTTAACCTAGCTTCTATTACTCTTTCCCATATCTTCATGCTGTGGCTGATCAACTTTATACCTCTGTAGTTGCTACAGTTCTGCACATCACCCTTGTTCTTGAAAATCGGTACCAGTATGCTTCTTCTCCACTCCTCAGGCATCCTCTCACTTTCCAGGATTGTGTTAAACAATCTAGTTAAAAACCCCACTGCCATCTCTCCTAAACATCTCCATGCCTCCACAGGTATGTCATCAGGACCAACTGCCTTTCTACTCTTCATCCTCTTCATAGCTGCCCTCACTTCCTCCTTGCTAATCCACTGCACTTCCTGATTCACCATCCCTACATCATCCAAACTTCTCTCTCTCTCATTTTCTTCATTCATCAGCCCCTCAAAGTATTCCTTCCACCTTCTCAGCACACTCTCCTCACTTGTCAGCACATTTCCATCTCTATCCTTGATCGCCCTAACTTTCTGCACATCCTTCACAGCTCGGTCCCTCTGTCTAGCCAATCGGTACAAGTCCTTTTCTCCTTTCTTAGTGTCTAACCTGTCATACAACTAACCATACGCCTTTTCCACCTCTCTCTTCGCTTTATGCTGCATCTCCTTGTACTCCTGTCTACTTTCTTCATCTCTATCCCACTTCTTCTTTGCCAACCTCTTCCTCTGTATACTTTGCTGTACTTCCTCATTCCACCACCAAGTCTCCTTGTCTTCCTTCCTCTGTCCTGATGACACACCACCTACCTTCCTAGCTGTCTCCCTCACTATTTCTGCAGTGCCTGCTCAGCCATCCGGCAACTCTTCACTACCACCCAGCACCCGTCTTAACTCCTTGTTGAACTCCTCCTGCCTTCACTCGCTTCTTCTTGTTGGTCTCCAAAGTCATCCTACAGACCACCATCCAATGCTGCCTAGCTACAGTCTCCCCTGTCACCACCTTGCAGTCTCCAATCCCTTTTAGATCGCACCTTCTACATAAGATATAGTCCACCTGTGTGTACTTTCCTCCACTCTTGTACGTCACCCTGTGTTCCTCCCTCTTCTTGAAATATGTATTCACCACAGCCATTTCCATCCTTTTCGCAAAATCCACCACCATCTGTCCTTCCACATTTCTCTTCTTGACTCCATACCTTCCCATCACCTCCTCATCACCTCTGTTCCCTTCACCAACATGTCCATTGAAGTCCGATCCAATCACCACTCTCTCCTCCTTGGCTACCCTCTCCACCATGTCGTCCAACTCATTCCAGAATTCCTCTTTCTCGTCCATCTCACACCCAACTTGCGGGGCATATGCGCTGATAACCATCAGCAATACACCTTCGATTTCCAGCTTCATACTCATCACTCTGTCTGACACTCTCTTCACCTCCAGCACGCTCTTGACATACTCTTCCTTCAGAATGACCCCTACCGCATTTCTCCTCCCAATCTCACCATGGTAGAAAAGTTTGAACCCAACTCCGATGCTCCTACCCTTACTCCCCTTCCACCTGGTCTCTTGGACACACAGCATATATATCTTCCTTCTCTCCATCATATCAGCCAGCTCTCTCCCTTTACCAGTCATAGTGCCAACATTTAAAGTTCCAACTCTCACCTCTACACTCCTACCCTTCCTCCTCTCTAGCTGCCTCAGGACATACCTTCCCCCTCTCCTTCTCCTTCACCCAGTAGCATAGTTTCCACCGGCACCCTGCTGGGTAACAGTACCGGTGGCGGTCGTTGGTAACGCGGGCCTTGACCATTCTGGTATGTAGATTTTATTTATCATCTGCATATTTGCAGATCATAAATAAGCTCCATAAATATGTTGCAGTATTTACAGGCTGTCCAACGCCTGTAAATACTGCAATGCCTCGGTGGTAGTCATGGTGCATCTGTGACGGCGTCTGTAAACCAGACACGTTGGCAATAATCAGAAATCAAGTTTAGACTATTTGTCTGCACTGGAGGACGCTAGCTTGTTTCTAGGACAGAGCAATGAACTTCACGAAGGAAATGACTTGACCAACACACGTCATAAATGGTGACATGACGCGCACGATCACGCGCAAATTACAAGCCATCTTTTTAACGGCTCATGGTCGTTTTAGGTAGCTTTTACAACTTTTTTGTGTGCAATTGATCTAAAACTAATTTAAATGCAAATATATGCAATTTTAGGAATGTTCAGGGAGCGGCAGGTCTGTATTTTTTTTTCACGCAGTTATTAAACTGAAAATCCAAAACGGTCAAAATGACTGGCTTGGTCGTTCTAATGTTAAAATAACATTTCTGATATCAAGAACTGGCATTTAAACTAGATAAAATCAATTTCTGATATTAGAGATACACATTGTAATTTGTGATCTCTTGTTAATGAATTAAAGCTTAACCGGCTTGTCATGCTGTGGCGCTTCTTGCAACCAGATGAAGCTAGAGCCTCTCATATGTCAGTAAGGACCAGCAAAGCCAATGCTACTGGCGATACTGGGTCAGGGAGGCGGGACTTGTGGTACAGAACACATCTGTTCACTGTTTGTGTACCAAATACATTGACTAGACACTGACGGACAACAGAGGTCAAAATTATTGCTAGGGACAATTCAGTAGTCGCTGAATACTGCTAGGGGCGTTTCCCTACTGTCCCTACCAAATTGTGCGGGCTTGCTCACAACTGAGTGCCATTGCAGCATCTTGTCTTGATGCGTGCTCAATAATCCAGGTAAGAAAATCACAGAAAGGTGAATCAGTTCATCTGGACACAACGCTTATTGAGAGAAACATTTTATCACTCATCTACTGCCCCTTTTCCACTGCATGGTGCCGGCTCGACTCATCTCAACTCTACTTGCTTTTTTTGGTTTTCCATTGGGCAAAAGTTCGAGATAGTACCTGGTACCAGGTACTTTTTTTGGTACCACCTCCGTTGAGGTTCCAAGTGAGCTGAGCCAATACTAAAAGGTGACATGAAAATACCACTATGAATAAATAAATAAAATAAAATATAAATATGTGTATATTTATTTATATTTATTCAAATATAAATAAAATCTTTAAAAAAAACAAGAACTAGTCAACACGCCCACAAATGACCAGCGGGGGGGCTTCACCGTGAGGGGATACTATCTGCAGTGGAAAATGAAATCCCAAAAAGTAAAGCGAGTAGAGCCAGTACCATGTAGTGGAAAAGTGGCATAAATGACCTGTTCAGTCTCAACTAACTGCCTGTACCCCCACCCTTATATACAATACAGTGACTGCAGGTACCCCCACCCTTATAAACAATACAGTGACTGCAGGTGTCCCCACCCTTATAAACAATACAGTGACTGCAGGTGTCCCACCCTTATAAACAATACAGTGACTGCAGGTACCCCACCCTTATAAACAATACAGTGATTGCAGGTGTCCCCACCCTTATAAACAATACAGTGTCTGCAGGTGTCCCCACCTTATAAACAATACTGTGACTGCAGGTGTCCCCACCCTTATAAACAATACAGTGTCTGCAGGTGTCCCCACCTTATAAACAATACTGTGACTGCAGGTGTCCCCAACCTTATAAACAATACAGTGACTGCAGGTGTCCCCACCCTTATAAACAATACAGTGTCTGCAGGTGTCCCACCCTTATAAACAATACAGTGACTGCAGGTGTCCCCAACCTTATAAACAATACTGTGACTGCAGGTGTCCCCACCCTTATAAACAATACAGTGACTGCAGGTACCCCCACCCTTATAAACAATACAGTGATTGCAGGTGTCCCCACCCTTATAAACAATACAGTGACTGCAGGTGTCCCACCCTTATAAACAATACAGTGACTGCAGGTGTCCCCAACCTTATAAACAATACTGTGACTGCAGGTGTCCCCACCCTTATAAACAATACAGTGACTGCAGGTGTCCCACCCTTATAAACAATACAGTGGCATAACAACCCAAACCAACGCTTAGTTTCATATGCAAATTACCGTGACTATTAACTAGAGTTATAATCAATCAATCAATCAAGTTGCGTTTTATATAGCGCTTTTCTAGCTGCAACAGCCACTCAAAGCGCTTTAAATTTCTGGTCAAATCTGAATTTCAGACACCTGAATGGCCATGGGTACTTTTCACAGAGGCTTGTGGAATAGTTGCAATCACAACATTGTAAGATGGCACCAGATGTACTCTTAGGCCCCCCAAAACAGACTGCACCAGAAGTTGGTCCGCCTCAAGGATTGGGTCCCCCGGCACAAACGGAGCAATATAGTGTACGCTGTTAAGTGCCAGGAGGATTGCCGTGACTTGTACATCAGGGAAACAAAACAGACACTGGAAGAGGATGGCACAACACAGGAGCGCTAACACACCAGGCCAGGACTCCACAGTCTACACCATCTGCAGGCCAGTGGCCACTCTTTCAAGGATGAGGATGTGCACATCCTTGATAGGGAGGAACGCTGGTTTGAACAGGGAGTCAAAGAGGCCATCTATGTGAAGAGGGAACAACCATCCCTGAACCGGGGGGGGGGGGGGGCTAAGAGTACATCCGTCACCATCTTATAACATTCCCAAATCCTCTGTGAATAGTACACATGGCCATCGTAACTCTAGTTAATGGTCACACCCATATTTGCATATGAAACCCATCATTGGTTTGGGTGGTTATGCCACTGTATTGTTTATAAGGGTGGGGACACCTGCAGCCACTGTATTGTTTATAAGGGTGGGGACACCTGCAGTCACTGTATTGTTTATAAGGGTGGGGAAACCTGCTGTCACTGTATAGTTTATAAGGGTGGGGACACCTGCAGTCACTGTATAGTTTATAAGGGTGGGGACACCTGCAGCCACTGTGTTGTTTATAAGGGTGGGGACACCTGCAGCCACTGTGTTGTTTATAAGGGTGGGGACACCTGCAGCCACTGTATTGTTTATAAGGTTGGGGACACCTGCAGCCACTGTGTTGTTTATAAGGGTGGGGACACCTGCAGCCACTGTGTTGTTTATAAGGGTGGGACACCTGCAGTCACTGTATTGTTTATAAGGGTGGGGACACCTGCGGCCACTGTATTGTTTATAAGGGTGGGGACACCTGCAGCCACTGTATTGTTTATAAGGGTGGGACACCTGCAGCCACTGTATTGTTTATAAGGGTGGGGGCACCTGCAGTCACTGTATTGTTTATAAGGGTGGGGAAACCTGCTGTCACTGTATAGTTTATAAGGGTGGGGACACCTGCAGTCACTGTATAGTTTATAAGGGTGGGGACACCTGCAGCCACTGTGTTGTTTATAAGGGTGGGGACACCTGCAGCCACTGTGTTGTTTATAAGGGTGGGGACACCTGCAGCCACTGTGTTGTTTATAAGGTTGGGGACACCTGCAGCCACTGTGTTGTTTATAAGGGTGGGGACACCTGCGGCCACTGTGTTGTTTATAAGGGTGGGACACCTGCAGTCACTGTATTGTTTATAAGGGTGGGGACACCTGCGGCCACTGTATTGTTTATAAGGGTGGGGACACCTGCGGTCACTGTATTGTTTATAAGGGTGGGGACACCTGCAGCCACTGTATTGTTTATAAGGGTGGGACACCTGCAGTCACTGTATTGTTTATAAGGGTGGGGACACCTGCAGCCACTGTATTGTTTATAAGGGTGGGGACACCTGCAGCCACTGTATTGTTTATAAGGGTGGGGACACCTGCAGCCACTGTATTGTTTATAAGGGTGGGGACACCTGCAGCCACTGTGTTGTTTATAAGGGTGGGACACCTGCAGTCACTGTATTGTTTATAAGGGTGGGGACACCTGCAGCCACTGTATTGTTTATAAGGGTGGGGACACCTGCAGCCACTGTATTGTTTATAAGGGTGGGGACACCTGCAGCCACTGTATTGTTTATAAGGGTGGGGACACCTGCAGCCACTGTATTGTTTATAAGGGTGGGGACACCTGCGGCCACTGTATTGTTTATAAGGGTGGGGACACCTGCAGCCACTGTATTGTTTATAAGGGTGGGGACACCTGCAGCCACTGTGTTGTTTATAAGGGTGGGACACCTGCAGTCACTGTATTGTTTATAAGGGTGGGGACACCTGCAGCCACTGTATTGTTTATAAGGGTGGGGACACCTGCAGCCACTGTATTGTTTATAAGGGTGGGGACACCTGCAGTCACTGTACTGTTTATAAGGGTGGGGACACCTGCAGCCACTGTATTGTTTATAAGGGTGGGGACACCTGCAGCCACTGTATTGTTTATAAGGGTGGGGACACCTGCAGCCACTGTATTGTTTATAAGGGTGGGGACACCTGCAGCCACTGTATTGTTTGTAAGGGTGGGGACACCTGCAGTCACTGTACTGTTTATAAGGGTGGGGACACCTGCAGCCACTGTATTGTTTATAAGGGTGGGGACACCTGTAGTCAGCTGAGACTGAAGGTCACCTAGATGATGATGAGACGTGTTGTGTCCAGATGAACTGATTCAACTTTCTGTGACTGTAGTATCTTGTGATTTTTATTTATTTATTTATTTATTTCCCCAGAACATCCATAAGTGAGGAGATGGAGGTAGAGTTCACCATATAACTTTACTTATATCTGCCAGCAAAACTCAGGTCAAAAGTGAATGCCATTATTAACAGGATTAAAGTCATTTGGGATATGAATAGGACTTTAAGAAATAATGCTATTACACTGGGCTCAGTTTGAACCATAACCATTGAAACCTTCTGAAAACACGCCTTTTTAAGCTTCTGAGCGGGGGTTTAAAGATGGAGAAGAGAGCTGTATAACTCTTTGAATTTCGGATTGTGTAGGACTGTGCATGAGCATTCATTACATGGCTGTTATTTTATAAGATTTATGGATTTCCCACGATGGGAGGTGAAACATGACCTAACAGAATGGCTGAGATAGCTGACTAAAGACTCGGGGGGGGGGGGGTCTGGCGGAGGACTTGATGAGGCGCTTTGACTAATGGTCATGGCTGAAGGCTCCTTTGGACAGAGGATTAATTACTATCTTTGTTCCAAAAAAAAGAAACGTTGATCTTAGGTGAGTGACGAAGAAGAGAAGATTAATGACACAGTCAGCTTTATATTCATCAAGATTAACTGAGATAGAGGGAAAACTGTCAAAGTCGAACCTCTTGCAGTTTGACGGACCATTTACAGAGAGCGACTGTGTGCATCCATTTGGCTATATGTTTTTCCTGGTAGTGAATATCCCCAGTTATCTTCATGGCCTCTCCGCTGTGGTAAAGGTTGATTTTGAATTATTATTTGTGAGGAGAAGAGACCTGTTTTATCTTGATCTGATTTTTATCTTGATTCATCAACCCAGTGGTCCGGTGGTATTCGGAAGTGTGACTGTAAAAACAGGATATTTCAGCCATTATATACTCCAGCTTTTACACAGAAATTGAATTGTGTCTTTGCAAAAATGTCCTTGACAGTACTTACTTGTACTCTTCAACCTATACACACACACACACACACACACACACACACACACACACACACACACACACAGAGCTATTGCACTTAGTCATTCTGGTGAGTTGCTGGGTTGCTGCCAGGCTTAGGGACGCTGGAATTGGTGAAATAAACTGAAGTGATGCCAGCTGCCCCCTGCCTGTACTTGAACAACATAAAGCGAACACCACATTTCTGGCATGTGGCCAGCGGCACGGTGGCCCAGTGGTCAGCACTGTTGCCTCACAGCAAGAAGGTCCTGGGTTCGAACCCCAGGCCGTCCCAAGTCCTTTCTGTGTGGAGTTTGCATGTTCTCCCCGTGTCTGCGTGGGTTTCCTCCGGGTGCTCCGGTTTCCTCCCACCATCAGAAACACATGCATGTTAGGGTTAATAGTCCTGCCTGTGCCCCTGAGCAAGGCAATGGAAGAAGAACTGGAGTTGGTCCCTGGGTGCTGCAGCTGCCCACTGCTGCTATACAACAGGATGGTTACATGCAGATGACACTTCGTTTTAACTGAATAACTTTACAATCACAAAGAAAGTGGCTTTCTTCTCTTTATCTGAACACATCTGTTTGTAAGTTTCTGCGTAAAAAAGTGTCTGTGGGTTTCTTTCCCCCCCCCTTTTTATCCCCAATTGCACCTGGCCAATCACCCCGCTGTCCGAGCCGTCCCGGTCTCTGCTCCACCCCCTCTGCTGATCCGGGGAGGGCTGCAGACTACCACATGCCTCCTCCCATACATGTGGAGTCACCAGCCGCTTCTTTTCACCTGACAGTGAGGAGTTTCACCAGGGGGACGTAGCGTGTGGGAGGATCACGCTATTCCCCCCAGTTCCCTCTCACCCGAACAGGCGCCCCGACCGACCAGAGGAGGCGCTAGTGCAGTGACCAGGACACATACCCACATCTGGCTTCCCACCTGCAGACACAGCCAGTTGTGTCTGTGAGGACGCCCAACCAAGAGAGAGGTAACACGGGGATTCAAACAGGCGACCCCCATGTTGGTAGGCAACAGAATAGACTGCTACACTACCCGGACGCCCTGTCTGTGTGTTTCTAAACATGTTAACTTTTTTACTTTAGGTTTATAACTCAGACCAGCCTGTGACTAACAAATGCAGTTTTAGGTGGTACTGTATTATAAAAAAAACAACAGTATTTGGTACTATGTGGTGTTATGCAGTAGCATGCGTCATTATGCTATATTAGTATGTGGTATTATGTAGTATTATGTAGTAGTATGCCATACCATTTGGTAGTATGTGATAATGTGCAGTACTATGTTGTAATATGCTGTAGTATGCAGTGTTATATGGTACTGTGGGGTGGTATGCAGTGTTATATGGTACTGTGGGGTAGTATGCAGTGTTATATGGTACTGTGGGGTAGTATGCAGTGTTATATGGTACTGTGGGGTAGTATGCAGTGTTATATGGTAATATGGGGTAGTATGCAGTGTTATATGGTAATATGGGGTAGTATGTAGTGTTATATGGTACTGTGGGGTAGTATGCAGTGTTATATGGTACTGTGGGGTAGTATGCAGTGTTATATGGTACTATGGGGTAGTATGCAGTGTTATATGGTAATATGGGGTAGTATGCAGTGTTATATGGTAATATGGGGTAGTATGCAGTGTTATATGGTACTGTGGGGTAGTATGCAGTGTTATATGGTACTGTGGGGTAGTATGCAATGTTATATGGTACTGTGGGGTAGTATGCAGTGTTATATGGTAATATGGGGTAGTATGCAGTGTTATATGGTACTGTGGGGTAGTATGCAGTGTTATATGGTACTATGGGGTAGTATGCAGTGTTATATGGTACTGTGGGGTAGTATGCAGTGTTATATGGTACTGTGGGGTAGTATGCAGTGTTATATGGTACTGTGGGGTAGTATGCAGTGTTATATGATACTGTGGGGTAGTATGCAGTGTTATATGGTACTATGGCAGGGGTCGGGAACCTTTTTGACTGGGAGAGCCATAAAAGCCAAATATTTCTAAATATATTTCATTGAGAGCCATATAGTATTTTTAACGTATAATAAATTAAATATGTCTTACTTTTATGCGACTTCTGGTGCTGCATGGTTTTGCTGATGGCCTTGTAGTCTGGTTCATACGTGGTGAGGTTGAGCTTCATGCAGGCGTTGAGGCTTCCATCAGTTAAACGTGAGCGTAGGTTGGTCTTAATGTTCCTCATATGCGAGAAAGACTGTTCACATGCATATGTAGAGCCAAACATGGTCAGTACGGCAATACTCACACGCTGCATTGTGTGGTATGTCACAGGAAGCTCGTTCCAAGTTTTAAGAATCAGCTGGTCTTCAGGTTGAAGATTTTTCATTTCTGTCCACTTGTGTTCCCTCGCCAGCTCTGCTCGCTGTCGCGCAAGACTTTCCAACTCTCCATTAAGTGACTTGAACTTACTCATCCACATGTCTGATGCCTTCAGGTCAGCAACTTCCAGCTCAAAGTCTCCGATAGAGACCCCGGGGATGCATGTCAGGTCGATTTTGTCCACTGCACACTCATGTGGATGAGTGATGAACTTGAAAAGACCAGTGCGCGCACGAAATTCTCCAAAACGTGCTTTGAATGACTGCAGGAGATTGAATGTAAAGCCAGCTAGCTGCTGGAGATCCAGATGTTGAGTGGAGTCACTTGCTAAGCATGCATCTCTAAATTGTTGCAGTCTTTCAAAGTGCAGAAGACGACCTGTTTCAATGTCCCTGAGAAAGACTTCCAGCTTGCTTTCAAATGCAAACACTGCTTGTTGAAGGGATGAGATTGTATTTCCAATACCTTGCATTTTAACATTGAGCTGGTTCAGATGGCCAGTTATGTCCACGAGATAGTGAAACTGCAGGAGCCAGTCAGTGTTGTCTAGCTCAGGATGCTTGACGCCTTTCATTTCAAGAAAAGTCCGGATTTCACTCAGGCAAGCTGCAAAACGGCTGAGCACCTTCCCCCTTGACAACCAACGCACGTTGCTGTGTAAAAGCAGACCGGGATAATGATTCCCAACTTCTTCTAACAGAGCTTTAAACTGGCGATCATTTAAAGCTCGGGCAACAATAAAGTTGACCACTCGAATGACCAGAGACATCACCTCGCCAAGCTCCTGGCCACACGTCTGAGCGCAAAGCGCCTCCTGGTGCAGGATGCAATGAAAACTTAGGATGGCGCTCTTTTCATGTTCACGGAGAAGCGCTACAAATCCTTTGTTCTTCCCCAACATACAGGGTGCACCATCAGTACAGACAGAAATAAGTTTATCCATCGGTAGTTTTTTTTCTTTAGCAAACTTCATGAAAGACATGAATAAATCCTCTCCTCTTGTTGTCCCTTTCATTGGCAAAACAGCCAAGCTTTCCTCACGCAGTGTGTCACCTGCAGCATACCTGGCAATGATACTGCACTGAGATAGATGGCTAACGTCTGTTGACTCATCTAACGCGAGAGAAAAGTATGTCCCGGCGTTTATGTCCTTAATTTGTGTTTCCTCGACTTGATTTGCCATCATGATGCTACGATCATGCACAGTTCTTGCTGACAGGGGCATGTCTTTTATTCGTTTGATTATCTTGTCTTTATTTGGGAAGTCATCAAACAGTTCATTGGCCACATCAAGCATGAATGTTTTGGCATACTCGCCATCTGTGAATGACTTTCCATTCCTTACTATTGCCAAAGCCCCCGCAAAGCTAGCGGAATTCCCGTCACCTTGCTTGGTCCACACACGTAGTTGCTGCTGACTCGTCTGCACTCTCCGCTGTAGCTCCTCGCATGCCCTTTTCCTGCTGTCCCCCGCTGGATATTTCGATGCAAATGAAGCATGGTGCGTATCGAAGTGCCCCTTTATAATTGACCGTTTCATCGATGCAATTTTATCATTGCATATTAGACATACCGCAGATCCTGCTCTCTCCACAAATGCAAATTCCTCTGTCCACGCAGCCTGGAATGCACGGTAATCATCGTCTTTTTTTCTTTTCGCCATCTTTTCCGTTACAAGGGTTGAAGCGGATAAACTAGTTGGCTATCTGATAAAATTGATTTCTTCACCTTTACAATGACCCGGACATGCTCGCGAGCCATTGGTTCCCGACCCGACCCATGGGTGACCCGTGACCCGTGAAATTTATCTTCAAAACTAATTTCTGTTTACTTTAAAATGACACAGTATTATTAAGAAATATCACAAGTATTTTAAAATCAGTTCCAAACTGATTTTTTTGAAAAAAAAAAATTTTCAACTCAAAATTGTCTGGGAGCCATATGCCGTCACCGGAAGAGCCATATATGGCTCGCGAGCCATAGGTTCCCGACCGCTGTACTATGGGGTGGTATGCAGTGTTATATGGTACTGTGGGGTAGTATGCAGTGTTATATGATACTGTGGGGTAGTATGCAGTGTTACATGATCCTGTGGGGTAGTATGCAGTGTTATATGGTACTGTGGGGTAGTATGCAGTGTTATATGATACTGTGGGGTAGTATGCAGTGTTATATGATACTGTGGGGTAGTATGCAGTGTTATATGGTAGTATGGGGTAGTATGCAGTGTTATATGGTACTATGGGGTAGTATGCAGTGTTAGATGATCCTGTGGGGTAGTATGCAGTGTTATATGGTACTGTGGGGTAGTATGCAGTGTTATATGATACTGTGGGGTAGTATGCAGTGTTATATGATACTGTGGGGTAGTATGCAGTGTTATATGGTAGTATGGGGTAGTATGCAGTGTTATATGGTACTATGGGGTAGTATGCATTGTTATATGGTACTATGGGGTAGTATGCAGTGTTATATGATCCTGTGGGGTAGTATGCAGTTTTATATGGTACTGTGGGGTAGTATGCAGTGTTATATGATCCTGTGGGGTAGTATGCAGTGTTATATGATACTGTGGGGTAGTATGCAGTGTTATATGGTACTGTGGGGTAGTATGCAGTGTTATATGATCCTGTGGGGTAGTATGCAGTGTTATATGATACTGTGGGGTAGTATGCAGTGTTATATGGTACTGTGGGGTAGTATGCAGTGTTATATGATACTGTGGGGTAGTATGCAGTGTTATATGATCCTGTGGGGTAGTATGCAGTGTTATATGGTACTGTGGGGTAGTATGCAGTGTTATCTGGTACTGTGGGGTAGTATGCAGTGTTATATGGTACTATGGGGTAGTATGCAGTGTTATATGGTAATATGGGGTAGTATGCAGTGTTATCTGGTACTGTGGGGTAGTATGCAGTGTTATATGGTACTATGGGGTAGTATGCAGTGTTATATGGTACTATGGGGTAGTATGCAGTGTTATATGGTACTGTGGGGTAGTATGCAGTGTTATATGGTACTGTGGGGTAGTATGCAGTGTTATATGATACTGTGGGGTAGTATGCAGTGTTATATGGTACTGTGGGGTAGTATGCAGTGTTATATGGTACTATGGGGTAGTATGCAGTGTTATATGATCCTGTGGGGTAGTATGCAGTGTTATATGGTACTGTGGGGTAGTATGCAGTGTTATATGGTACTGTGGGGTAGTATGCAGTGTTATATGGTACTATGGGGTAGTATGCAGTGTTATATGGTACTGTGGGGTAGTATGCAGTGTTATATGGTACTATGGGGTAGTATGCAGTGTTATATGATCCTGTGGGGTAGTATGCAGTGTTATATGATACTGTGGGGTAGTATGCAGTGTTATATGATACTGTGGGGTAGTATGCAGCGTTATATGGTACTGTAGGGTAGTATGCAGTGTTATATGGTACTGTGGGGTAGTATGCAGTGTTATATGGTACTGTGGGGTAGTATGCAGTGTTATATGGTACTATGGGGTAGTATGCAGTGTTATATGATCCTGTGGGGTAGTATGCAGTGTTATATGATACTGTGGGGTAGTATGCAGTGTTATATGATACTGTGGGGTAGTATGCAGTGTTATATGGTACTGTAGGGTAGTATGCAGTGTTATATGGTACTGTGGGGTAGTATGCAGTGTTATATGGTACTGTGGGGTAGTATGCAGTGTTATATGATACTGTGGGGTAGTATGCAGTGTTATATGATCCTGTGGGGTAGTATGCAGTGTTATATGGTACTGTGGGGTAGTATGCAGTGTTATATGGTACTGTGGGGTAGTATGCAGTGTTATATGGTACTATGGGGTAGTATGCAGTGTACAGGATCCACACAGAATTGCTTTTCTGTCACTAGACAGAAGTCTAGACAGAAAAGCGATGCAGAAGAACGGCAGTCAAGTCAGAGAAATGATGGAGAATCGAGTGTCATATAAGACATACCGCTGCCTCCATTAAGACCGTCTATTTCTGAATTCACATCCTGACCCTGAGAATGAACGGCTGTGAAAGCAGGAAGGTGGTAAAAGAGAGATGGTTAAATGATGAGAGAACTCAGATTCCCACAGACACGTTGAATTTAAACAAACTGTAAATTCCCATCAGTGCATATGAAATAAGGAATTAAATTATGCTTTGCCCTTTCCAGGGATAGCCGCGCTTTATGTTCTGCTTTATTTTCTTTGTCACTTGTCTTTCATCCACAATTTTCACTGCAGAAAAGCTAAGGAAAAAAGTTTTATAAACATGTATGTATGTGTGTATATTTATATGTATATACACACACACACACACACACACACACACACACTGACCAGCCAAAACATTAACACCACTGACAGGTAAGTGAATAACAGTGATTATCTCAGTACAGTGGCAGCTGTCAAGCGGTGGGGTATATTGGGCATTAAGTGAACAGTCAGGTCTTGAAGTTGATTTGTCAGAAGCAGGAAAAATGGGCAAGCGTAAAGATCTGAGCGACTTTGACAAGGGCCAATGTAGAAGAAGAAAGCCGCTTTATTTCGTCATTGAACAGTTGTTGGGTTATAATGAAATGTGTCCTCTGCATGTCTGTGAATGTTCTCCTTCATCCAGGTCGTCATGGTTCTCCAAAGCAGTAGAATCAAGTGCAACTGGACTTGGTATATATCCGTGAAGACGTTTCGCCTCTCATCCAAGAGGCTTCCTCAGTTCCTGCCTTTCTGACTAGACCAAGCTAGTCTGACTGGCTGCTGATGAGACTCAGATATTTATCCTCTAGGAGTCGTTGTCAGAGCTATAGATGTCCATGGCTCTTTGTATTCCGATGTTTAGCAACGCCCGTCATTATCAGAGGTATTGATATGCGTGGCTCTTTTGTGTTGCGACGTTTAGCATTTCACCCATCATATTGTAGAGGAGCAGTGGGCAAAGTGTGATGGCTACACGACTGGGTCGGAGCATCTCCAAAACGGCAGGTCTTGTGGGGTGTTCCCTGTACGCAGTGATCAGTACCCACCGAGTGGCCCAATGCAGGACAGTCGGTGAACCGGCGACAGGGTCTTGGGGGTCCCAAGGCTCACTGATGCACATGGGGAGTGTAGGCTAGCCCGTCTGGTCCGATCCCACAGAAGAGCTGCTACTGTAGCTCACATAGCTGAAACAGTTAAAGCTGGCTGTGATAGACAGGTGTCAGGACACACGGTGCATCACACCTTGTTGCGTATGGAGCTGTGTAGCCATAGATCGGTCAGAGTTCCCATGATGACCCCTACCCACCACCGAAAGTCCCTACAACGGGCATGTGAGCATCAGAACTGGACCATTGAGCAATGGAAGAAGGTGGCCTGGTCTGATGAATCACGTTTTCTTTTACATCATATGGAGGGCCGGGTGTGTGTGCGTCATTTACCTGGGAAGAGATGGCACCAGGATGCACTATGGGAGAAGGCAAGCCGGCAGAGGCAGTGTGATGCTCTCGGCAATGTTCTGCTGGGAATCCTTGGGTCCTGGCATTCATGTGGATGTTACTTTGACACGTACCACCTACCCAAACATTGTTGTAGACCAAGTACACCCCTTCACGGCAACAGTATTCCCTGACGGCAGTGGTCTCTTTCAGCAGGATGATGTGCCCTGCCACACTGCAAAAATGGTTCAGGAATGGGTTGAGGAACATGTTGAAGTGTTCAAGGTGTTGCCTTGGCTGGAAATTTCCCAGATCTCAATCCGATTTAGCAACTGTGGGATGTGCTGGAAAAACAAGTCCGATCCATGGAGGCCCCACCTCGATACTTACAGGACTTAAAGCATCTGCTGCTGATGTCTTGGTGCCAGATGCCACAGGACACCTTCAGAGGTCTTGAGGAGTCCGTGCCTCGACAGGTCAGAGCTGGTTTGGCGGCACGAGGGGGACCTACACAGTATTAGGCAGGTGGTTTTAATGTTTTGGCTGATGGGTGTATGTATATGCGTGGATGAATGTGTTTCGAAGGTGAGTGGTTTATATTCTATTATGAAATCACTACAGGTATTTAGTATGTTTCCATTAATTCATCCATCCATCATCCAAACCGTTTATCCTGCTCTCAGGGTCGTTGGATGCTGGAGTCTATCCCAGCAGCCACTGGGCGGCAGGCGGGGAGACACCCTGGACAGGCCGCCAGGCCATCACAGGGCCCGTTTCCATTAAACATAAGCTATTTTCCCCAGGACTTTTTGTGTCCAGCAAACTGGAATATGCTGTCACTTGAGAGCTCAGTTGTAAAAGGGAAATTCATGCAGAGTTCTGTCATTAGGGAAATGATTAGACACATGCTGCGGATAATGACGCTGCTTAATGAGGAGGAGAGAAGAGAGACAGAGAGCATTATTTTCATTGTGAATTAATCATTAGTGTGTATTGACTTATTTTGTCACTTTCAAAGAAATTAATTAGTGTTCTCATCCATTCTGTGAATTAAAAAAAAGATGAAAAGAGACATAATGTACGAAATAACAGCCACGAGAAATGAATTCCTGGGAAGGTAAAATGTGTCATTATCAAACATTTTAGTGCAGAGATGAACAGTGTGCTTAGCGCCTCATGTCACTCCCTTGTGGACGTCTACAGACCAACACAGTCATCAACATTTTTTTTAAAAAAGAGCAGATTATAATACCCAGTTGCCTCGTAAAGGAGTTAGTCAGGGCGTCTGGGTGGCGTGGCGGTCTATTCCTTTTCCTACCAACACGGGGTCGCTGGTTCGAATCCCCGTGTTACTTCCGGCTTGGTCAGCATCCCCGCAGACACAACTGGCCGTGTCTGTGGGTGGGAAGCCGGATGTGGGTATGTGTCCTGGCTGCTGCACTAGCGCCTCCTCTGGTCGGGCGGGGCACCTGTTCGGGGGGGAGGGGGAACTGGGGGGAATAGTGTGATCCCCCCACTCGCTACGTCCCCCTGGTGAAACTCCTCACTGTCAGGTGAAAAGAAGCGGCTGGTGACTCCACATGTATGGGAGGAGGCATGTGGTAGTCTGCAGCCCTCCCCGGATCGGCAGAGGGGGTGGAGCAGAGACCGGGACGGCTCAGAAGAGTGGGGTAACTGGCCAGGTATAACTGGGGAGAAAAAGGGGGCAAAAAGAAAGAAAAGAATAAAAAAGTCTTGTTAGGCTCGTCCTTCTATGCTGCTCAGTTGTAAAACATCCTCTGAACCCGTTTATCTACACAAACTGTGTCTACGGTCTCAAACGCACCCTCGAGCATGCCATGCACCGCCATGGAAGCCTGTATCAGCCCTAGTCGAAGGCATAGCTAATAGAGGAATAATAATGATAATAATAATAATAATAATAATACATTTTATTTGTGGGCCCTTTGAGACCCCTCAAGGACACCTTACAGAACACAGTAAAAACCAGCAGCACCTGATCAGACAGCATGAAGTCACAACAGAGCAGGTAGACAATAAAAAGTTAACACAACAGATAATATAAAATCATCATCTGCACAACACGCAGTGCAGCGTGGATCAGACTGAATATTGAAAAGGTGCGTTTTGAGATGGGATGTGAAGGTTGAAAGAGAGTCGGTGTTGTGAAGGTCTTGTGGGAGAGAGCTCCATAGGTGGGGGGAGAACGACTGAAGGCTCTAGACCCCATGTAGTCCAGCTCTAGACCCCGTGGTAGTCCAGCTCTAGTCCCCATGGTAGTCCAGCTCTAGACCCCATGGTAGTCCAGCTGTAGTCCCGATGGTAGTCCAGCTCTAGACCCCATGGTAGTCCAGCTCTAGACCCCATGGTAGTCCAGCTCTAGTCCCCATGGTAGACCAGCTCT